>NC_052149.1:27475539-27783741 GCF_902713615.1 Scyliorhinus canicula
CCGAACTGGTGCTTGCCAGCAGCAAGACCAGCGGAACAGTCTTTCTGGAGCCAGCCCTCTATTTAGCCACCTCCAAACTTGCTGTCCTATCAAGGATGGCAGGCAGTTTCATGATTGTTGTTTAAAATCAGGCTAAATCAGTGGATTGACAGCTTGAAAGCTTCAGCAGCTGCACTGGGAGAGGTGGACTCTACTCACAACAAGATGCCCTTGCAAGTGTCGACCAAATGAAAAAAATGAGAAGGCTGAAGCCGTTAGGTCGCTTGGAGTGGAGGTGAAAATCCTTTAGTGGATTAGTTTGGGCCCTGGGTGCCACCTTTCATTCTCCTGTCATTGGGCATTACGCTCCCTATTTGGAAGATCACCCTGTCTGCCACAGGCTGGGCAGCTCCATTAAGATGGCAGCCCCTGCATGCAATGGGGGAGGGCAGCTCCATCAGCAGCAAGGCCCCCAAATCACCCCTAATTGAGGTTTTACTCATCCTAATTGGCTGCCCGCCTCTCTGGTGAGGGTGCAGGCAGCTGATCCGGTGCCCAACATGTCCCTGGAAAAATTCCCCGGCAGAAGGAATATGTTACGTAGCCATCCCAATAATACAACTATTTTCGCAACTACTCATGACTCCAACACTGTCTCCATGGGCCCAGGGATATACAATGCTATGTGTCCTCACTTGGTTTCTTCACGATCATCCGAAATCTGCCCACAGCAGTAAATATACACACAGAGTAAGTCCATTGGGACAGCTAACATGCCAGTTCCTGTCTGGGCCGGCCTTCATACTATATTATTGTGAGCCCCAGCTGGGCGGGGCTCTGCCCACTAGCGGGGAAGCTCATATTCCACGAGTTCCACGCAGAGATCAATCAGGATATCGCTGTGGGCCTGCTGGGTGTTATTACAAAGAGGCGGGTGAGATAGAGAGGCAGAGATATTCAAAATTAAAACAGAACATACCATAGCAGGGCAAGTAGCACCTGTGGAAGGAAACAGAGTTAATGTTTCAGGTCACTGACCTTTCATCAGATGTTCCGGCATCTGCAAAAGTTTGCTGACGATTATCCATTCGGTCACTTTTAAATGCCAGCCTCGGGAGGAACACCTGGGGGCTTCAGACTGGTGATGAGGAGGGATCACGGTGGATGCTACCCACTGGCAAGAGGTCCTCCCAGACGCCCTCCATTCTATCCGGTCACTCCTCTGTACATCCACTAACCAAACACCTCACAAACGCCTTCTTGTCTTCCCCAGGAAGTCTTCCTCAGGGACCCCGCTCCCGACCAGGCTGGCTACCCCCGGGCCCATCCTGCTCCGGAAACACGTGCGGGTGCACAAGTCGGACCCGCTGGTCGAAAGAGTCCAGCTACTCCACGCGAACCCACAGTACGCGTATGTGGAGTATCCCGATGGCCGACAGGACACGGTCTCCCTCTGGGACCTGGCACCCGCCGGATCCCTGCCACCCCCCCCCCCCCCACCACCAGCACCCCCCAACCCCCCACAACCCCAACTGCCCCCAGCAGGCGCGCCCCCACCGGCCCTACCGACACTTTCACACACGCTGCCTAGTGGACAGGACGACCCTCCCCCGGCCTGGCCCCCGCTAGCTCCAACTAGGGGTACGGACGCAACCGCAAGAACAGGATCATCGCTCCCGGAGTCACGGACGACCACCAATCCAACGTCGCCGACACAGCTCCACAAGTCGCACAGGACATCCAAGGCACCCGATCGGCTGATCGAATCCATGTGATCTGCTGATGGACTCTTGTTTTTGCTTGTTCTCTATTTTTTTTCTCCCCATTTCCCAAACTGTACATAGTTACTGTGTTCTGTATTTTGTTGCGGGCCAGCAGGCAGCCATCAATGAAATGGTACGATCTAACATCTTTAGTCATACTACCAGTCTCTCACATACTCACGGGACATACACCCCCGCACCTCCCTCTCCCCATGCCCGCATTCCCCGTACACCCCCCCACCCCTGGTTCCTTTCTCAACAGGGGGTGAATGTGGTAGTATGACTAGGGGTATTACAGTACCTGGGAGTGTGAGCTGCCAGTGGTGCAGAGGACTCACTGCCCATTGGCCCAGGTATGTCATGTGCCTCTCAGCCGACTGGCTGAGAGGAAGGTAGCTCCGCCTTCGGGGCGGGGTATAAGAACCCATGTACCCCGGCAGTCAACCATTCTTCTGTACGTCTGCTGCCGGGTCCACTTCTTGCGTATTAAAGCCTATCGTTCGGACTTCATCTATGTTTCGTGTCCATTGATTGTGCATCAACATGTGTATGAAAAATCCTTCAGAATTTCATTAGACTCCTGAGACACATTTGTCATAATTGCCAGTGAAGTCTTTAGCCTCTGCATTGAAAGTAAGAATCTGCATTTATAGGGTAAGACTATAAATCCAAGGCTAGGATTAAACCCTCGTCTCACCGCCATTTGGCAGCAGTGCTGACCACTGTGCCACCGTGCTGCCCTCTCCCGCCATTCATTATGATCGTGGCTGGTCATCCAACTCAGTAATCTGTTCCCACTTTCTCCCCGTATCCTCTGATCCCTTTAAGACCATAAGATATAAGAGCAGAATTAAGCCACTTGAGCCATCGAGTCTGCTCTGTCATTTGATCATGGCTGATATGTTTCTCATCCCCATTCTCCTGCCTTCTCCCTGATCCCCTTATTAATCAAGAACCTATCTACCTCTGTCTTAAAGACATCAGTGACTTGGCCTCCACAGCTGTCTGTGGCAATGAGTTCCACACATTTACCACACTCTGGCTGAAGAAATTCCTTCTCATCTGTTTCAAAGGATCTTCCCGTCAGTCTGAGGTCACTTTTAAATGCCAGCCTCGGGAGGAACACCTGGGGGCTTCAGACTGGTGATGAGGAGGGATCACGGTGGATGCTACACAGTGCATTCGAGGTCAAGAGGAACGAGGGATGATGGAAGAGGAAAATGGAATTGCTGATCAAAGGATGCATGGGCATCAGTCAGCTCATGAGCAAGCACTGTGGATTGTATCCCAAAATGTGTTGGTCTGCCGGAGGATTCCATCATCAGAACACAGTGTGTGACGGCTCTCCTGATTGCAGCACCCAGAGGGTGGCAACTAAAGGAGGATATGCAGAGGACATGTGTGTGAAAAATCCTTCAGAATTTCATTAGACTCCTGAGACACATTTGGCATAATTGCCAGTGAAATCTTTAGCCTCTGCATTGAAGGACGGGCGCTTTATTAGTGACAGGTAGGCCCTACGCCGTGTGAGGAGACGGCCTGGTAAATTCTGGTGGCTACTCTGCAGGCACAAGGGATCTCTCCTAGTCAGGCCTTCTGAGACCCATGAAGGGTGACACCCAACACCACGCACCTTCTTCCTAAGGACAGTGTCCATTGTTGCCACTGCTCCGGGTGTCGCTGCTTGACACCAAACAGCCGGCTCCCCGATTAGCTGACGGCTCATGGAGACGGGCTCCAGCCCCTTAAAGGGACAAGAGCCCCGTTGGGGCCTAAAGTATATCTGGGGTCCCCCAAATAATCAAGGCCTGGTTACCCTCAGCTTTGCAGCCTGTTGTAAAGGAGCTGGTTTAGCTTAGTGGGCAAGACAGCTGGTTTGTGATGCAGAACAAGGCCAGCAGGGCAGGTTCAATTCCCGTACCAGCTGAGAATTCTGAATTCTCCCTCTGTGTAACCAAACAGGGGTCGAAATTCTCCAACCCCACGCAGGGTCGGAGAATCGCCCGGGGGGGCGCCGATAATCCCGCTCCCGCCATGTTCAAAATTCTCCCACCCGCCATAAAACGGCGTTCTTCAAATCCCGCCGCCCGCCTCGGAGAATGGCTGGCGCCGGCGGGATGCCAGTGTTTATTGAGGCTTAATTATTCTCCGGCACGGATGGGCCGAAGTCCCGCCGCTGGGAGGCCTCTCCCGCCGCCGAGGTTTGAACCACCTCTGGAGCGGCGGGATCAGCGGCGCGATCGAACCCCGGGGGGTGCCCCCACAGTGGCCTGGCCCGCGATCGGGGCCCCCCGCTCAGACTCCGGGCCAGTGCCCTGGCTGCACTATTTTCCTCCGCATCCGCCACGGCCTCCGCCATGGCGGAAGTGGAAGAGAAACCCACATCGCGCATGCGCCGGCAGTGGGAAGGGGGGATGCTGCGGTTTGGCCAGTCATTGGGAAGCTAGAAATGTTGGGGAAGGTTTCCTCGAATGCATTAATTAATTAGCTAATTTCAAGAGAATATACCTCTTCCCTAAGCACTTCTGACATTTTCTGGGGCTAGATGCAAGATGAGTCTTTGGATCTACATCATTCTCCTGCTCATCGGTATCAGCTTCCACCCCAGCCTCTTTATGTAACTATTCCGACTCATCCTACCCATCTCTCTCTCTCTCTCCAACTCTCTCTCTCGTAAAAGCGATGAAATTCTATCCACTCAGGCCTGATGACGGTAGAGATCTTGATATTTCAGCCCCAGCTTTCAAGGAAAGATAATTTTCTGACTGCGATTGATTGTTGGAGTCATTGGTGCCTCTGCTGAAACATTTAATCAAATCTTGGCTTCTCTGTCTTAAAGACACTCAGTGATTTGGACACCACAACCTTTTGCACGTTGCATGCGTTGTACATCATTGCAAAGGATAGAAACAATGCAGCTTAACTCTAACTCAGGCTATAATACCAGTTTTCACTTCTCTCGAGTCTGCTCTGTCATTTGATCATGGCTGATATGTTTCTCATCCCCATTCTCCTGCCTTCTCCCTGATCCCCTTACTAATCAAGAACCTATCTACCTCTGTCTTAAAGACATCAGTGACTTGGCCTCCACAGCCGTCTGCGGCAATGAGTTCCACAGATTTACCACACTCTGGCTGAAGAAATTCCTTCTCATCTGTTTCAAAGGATCTTCCCATCAGTCTGAGGTTCGAGTCTCTCCTACAAGTGGAAACATCCTCTCCATGTCCGCTCTATCTCGGCCTCTCAGTATTCTGTAAGTTTCAATGAGATCCCCCACTCATTCTTCTGAACTTCATCGAGTACAGACCCTAGAGTCCTCAACCATTCCTCATACGGCGAGCCCTTAATTCCCAGGATCATTCTTGTGAGCCTCCTCTGAACCCCCTGTAGCCGCCTAGGTTGGCCACTTCCCGACTTTAAAATGGAGATTCGCTATGAATGCAGGGAAATTCAGCCAAGGACAGAAAAACAAGCAGGTGCAAAATCTCCTGTATATTAGAACTTGCAAAACCCAGACAGCACTGAAACTGACGGCCATCTACATATTGATGAGCGATCACCGGGAACAATTGAAACAGTTAAGATAATCGAGGCCAAGCCAAACTCCTTGGCGCCAGCAGGAGCCAAGACACAGGAAGGCCAACGGACACTTCGGAACCGCCCAGCGATCAGGGAACAGCTCCAGTATTGGAGAAATCGATCCAAGTGATCAGAACTCAGTCCAATCACTTGGAACTAGGTACGGGGTCCGCCCAAAAGGGCGCGAAGCCCCTGGGGACTATAAAGTAGAGTCCCCAAGTTCAATTCGTCCTTCTTGGCAGGGTCTTCCAGCAGCTCGAAACAACCCTTGACAGAGACCCTAGCAGCTGTACCAACAAGTAAGTGTCTAGTCAACACAAGCTATGAGATAGGCGCTCCTAACCATTAGTCCATACCAGCTGGAAGCCTGCAGACTCAGGATCGAACGAGAGGCCAATTGTTCCCCTGACCTAGTGGGTCCCTTTTCCAAAGCTAAGTATTGGCCTGTTAGTGTTAGAAGTAGCCGAGTGAATAGTATTTTATGCATGAGTAGCGATTGACTGTGTATATAATAAATGTGTTTTGATTTGAACTTTACTAACTGGTGTATTGAGTTATTGATCAGCACTTGAACTTGAACCTCGTGGTGGTATCATAAAGATACCAGGCGACTCTAGAGCAAGGTGATTAAACAGAGCAAATTAAGTGTAAAGCACACTTTTAGCAACACCCCTCCAAGGCCAGTGCATCCTTCCTTAGATACAGGGCCCAAAACTGCCCACAATATTCCAACTGGACTCCGACCAAGGCTGTGTACAGCCTCAGCAGTACATCCCTGCTCTTGTATTCTAGATGTGGAGATGCCGGCGTTGGACTGGGGTGAACACAGTAAGAAGTCTTACAACACCAAGTTAAAGCCCAACAGGTTTGTTTCAAACACTAGCTTTTGGAGCACTGCTCCTTCCTCAGTTTCACCTGAGGAAGGAGCAGTGCTCCGAAAGCTAGAGTTTGAAACAAACCTGTTGGGCTTTAACCTGGTGTTGTAAGACTTGTATTCTAGCCCTCTCAGCATGAATGCCAGCAATCCATTGCTAGCTTCCTAAATGCCAACTAAACTTGCATGTTAACCTTCAGTGAATCCTGGTCTAGGACTCCTAAGCCTCTTTGTGCTTCAGATTTACTGAGCCTTTTCCCATTTAGAAAATAGTCTATGCCTCTTTTCTTCCCACCAAAGTGCATAACCGCACTCTTTTCCACATTGTATTCCATCTGCCACTTCTTTGCCCACTCTCAAAGAACAAAGAACAAAGAAAAGTATAGCACAGGAACAGGCCCCTTGGCCCTTCAAGCCCATGCTGACCATGCTGCGTGTCTAAACTAAAATCTTCTACACTTCCTGGGTCCGTATCCCTCTATTCCCATCCTAGCCCATCTCCCAGCCTGTCCAGGTCCTTCTGCAGCCTCCCTGCTTCCTCAACACCACGTGTCCCAAGGTCAGCATGGCGGAGCAGTGGTTAGCACTGGGACGAAGGTGCTGAGGACCTGGGTTTGAATACCGGCCCTGGGTCACTGTCCGTGTGGAGTTTGCACATTCTCCCCATGTCTGCGTGGGTTTCACCCCCACAACCGAAAAGCTGTGCAGGTTAGGTAGATTGGCCACGTTAAATTGCCTCTTAATTAGAAAAAAATAATTGGGTACTCTAAATTTATTTTAAAAAACACCACGTGTCCCTCCACATGTCATTGTATCATCTGCAAACTTAGCAGCAATGTCCTCATTTCCTCATACCAGATCAGTTATATATATATCGTGAATAGTTATGGTCCCAACAGTGACCCCAGCGGAACACCACTAGTCACCGGCTGGCAGACTTTAAAAGACCACTTTATCCTCATTCTATCCTCCTGGTCTTCTGACAGTCAACCAATCCTCTCTCCATGTCAGTACCTTGCCCTAAAACCATGGGCTCTTACCTTATTTAGCCCCAAGAACATATCTAACTTCTTGAAAACATACACGGAGCGATTTAGCCACATGGAAACAAAGACCCATAGCGAGTGCGTTTAGCCGTGTGTTTCTTGGCTCTCACAGCATCGGAAAGCACCACGCTATTTAACATGCCCCCAGTTAGATAGGGGGCCTCAGTGGGGCACGGGCAGCCGAGGCCACACATAGCTCCGTTTTCTGCACTAAGCTGCTCCGCTCGCCGGAAACCTCAGTGGAACGAGAAATCGGAAAAGCATTTTTAAATGGCACCCTGATCTCTTGAGTCCCTGACGCAACCTCCGAACCCGCTCTACTCATCCTCCCCCCAACACCCGCCCAGGGCACCCCCAGCCTGATCGTCGCAGCACAGAAAATGCCTGCTTGGTACCCTGGCAGTGCTCCTGCCAGCTGGCAGTGCTACCTGGGCTATGCTGGCACTGCCAGGGTTCCTGGGTGACACCAGCACTGCCAGGGAGCCACCCTGCCCAGAGGGCATGCACCTGAGGGCCTCTAATCCCCTGGGATACCCCATGAGTGCCGTTCTGTCTGGTCCCAGTTTGTGGAGATTATGCCGCCCATAATGGGCGGAATTCACATCGCAAGAACTTGCGAGATCAAGTTAGATCTTGCTGGGCATTGCGAGCCAGGTAGATCCCGGGTGTGGGGTCTCCCGGGTTCTATCGGCCACATTGCACCGTGACGAGATGTCTTTCAGCTGCAACGTGGCTGTTCGATCACCCCACAATGTTTTGGCCATAACTGTTTTCTGTGGCAGTGAATTCCACAGGCTCACCACTCTCTGGATGAAGATATTTCTCCTAATTTCAGTCCTAAATGGGTTACCCCTTATCCCTGGGCTATGACCCCTGGTTCTGGACCATTGGGTACATCTTTCTTACATCCAGCTTGTCTAGTTCTAGAATTCTATCGGTTTTGAGGAGATCCCCCCTCAGTCTTCTCAACTGCAGCTAATATGTAATCCTAACCGACTCAGTTTCTCCTCATACGTCAGTCCCTCCAACCCAGGAATCAGTCAGGTAAACCTTCCCTGCACTCCCTCGAGAGCAAGAACATCTTTCCTCAGATAACAAGACCAAAACTGCACACTATATTCCAGGTGTGGTCTCACCAAAGCCCTGTATAATTCCAGCTAGACATCTCTGCTCCTGTTCTCTAATCCTCTCACTATGAAGGCCAACATCCAATTTGCCTTGTTTACTGCCTTCTGGACCAGCATGCTTACCTTTAGCCACTGGTGTACGAGGACACCCAGGTCTCATTGCAAATTTCCCTCTCTCAATTTATAGTCATTCAGAAAATAATCTGCATTCCGTTTTTTGAGACCAAAGTGGATAACCTCACATTTATCCATATTATACTGCATCTACCATGCATTTGTCCACTCATTCAGCTTGTCCAAATCACGCTGAAGCTTCTCTACATCTTCCTCACAGCTCAACCTCCCACCCAGCTTTGTGTCATCGTCAAATTTGGAGATATTACATTTTGTTCCTGATGAACCATCAATCGAGACGTGTTGCTGTACAAAAGTTAGGCTTTAATAAGCTAGAAGTTAGCCCTGCGGTCGACGACAGTAAATGGATGACCGCCGGACGTTCTGGTTATTTATACCTCGCTCTGGAGGCGTGGTTAACTCAGCCTCTCGACCAATCGGAGAGCCGTCACATGACTGGTCTCAACCAATCGGTTGAGAGGCACATGACCAACCAGGGCCAATGGTAAGCCGGTGTTCTGCACAAATGGCAGACAGCTATGCAAATTATACCACCACATTCACCACTTGCGAAGAAAGAAGCCGGGGGGGGGAGGGTATGAACGAGAGCCGGGGGGCGGGGGGGGGGGAGAGAACTGGTGGTATGAGTAGCAGCCAGAGAAGGGAGAAAAAAACATTTTTCTTCTTTTTTTGGCTTCCCACTGGCCCAGACAATTAACAATAGTACAAAATGTCCCAGCAAGGTCCATGGAGTTTTTGTAAATTAAACCGACTCGATCAGTCTTTTCGTGGCCCGTGACGTTCTGGCAGACCGCCGCAGTGGAGTAGGTGACGTCGGTTCAGCCGATGGTGGTGGTTCCGCTGACATTCTGGAGTCTGGGAGCAATGGTCCTTGAACAGTCTCCGTCACCCGAGCTGGTGGTGGAGACACCATGGATGGGGAAGGGGTGGCCAGGGTGGGGCGCTGGGGGAAAAAAACAGGGGGGGTCTGTGGTGAAGAGGGGGAAGGCCGCACGCCGGTGGGTGCCAGGTCCCAGAGGGAGACCGTGTCCTGCCGACCGTCGGGGTACTTCACATATGCATACTGCGGGTTAGCGTGGAGTAACTGGACTTGTTCCGCCAATGGGTCGGACTTGTACACCCGCACATGCTTCCGGAGCAAGATGGGTCCGGGGGCGGCCAGCCACGTCGGGAGAGGGGATCCGGAGGATGACTTCCTGGGGAAAACAAGAAGACGTTCATGAGGTGTCTGATTTGTTGCGGTACAGAGGAGTGAGCGGATAGAATGTAGAGCATCAGGGATAACCTCTTGCCATCGGGAAATAGGGAGATCTCTGGACCGGAGGGCCAGTAGTATGGTCTTCCAGATGGTACCATTCTCCCGCTTGACCTGCCCGTTACCCCGAGGGTTATAGCTGGTCGTCCTGCTGGAGGCAATGCCCCTGTTGAGCAGGAATTGACGCAGCTCGTCGCTCATAACTGAGGACCCCCGATCGCTATGTATGTACGCTGGGTAGCCGAACAGGGAGAAGATGGAGATGAGGGCCTTCATGACAGTCGATGTGGTCATGTCGGGGCAGGGAATGGCGAAGGGGAAGCGGGCGTGCTCGTCGATTACCGCCAGGAAGTAAATGTTGTGGTTGTTAGAGGGAAGGGGCCCCTTGAAGTCAATGCTGAGACGTTCGAAGGGGCAGGATGCTTTGATCAGATGTGCGCGCTCGGGGCGGTAGAAGTGCGGTTTGCACTCTGCACAGATGTGGCAGTCACGGGTTACTGTCCTGACTTCCGCGATGGAGAAAGGCAGGTTGCGGGCCTTAATAAAGGGGCTGGTTTAGCTCACCAGGCGAAATCGCTGGCTTTTAAAGCAGACCAAGCAGGCCAGCAGCACAGTTCGATTCCCGTACCAGCCTCCCCGGACAGGCGCCGGAATGTGGCGACTAGGGGCTTTTCACAGTAACTTCATTGAAGCCTACTCGTGACAATAAGCGATTTTCATTTCATTTCATTAATGAAGTGGTAGAGACGGGTCACCCCTGGATGGCAGAGGTCCGCGTGGAGGGAGCGGAGGCGGTCTATCTGTGCGCTGGCGCAGGTACCGCGGGACAGGGCATCAGGAGGCTTATTGAGCTTCCTAGGACGATACAAGATCTCATAGTTGTACGTGGACAACTCGATCCGCCACCGTAAGACCTTGTCATTCTTAATCTTGCCCCTTTGTGCATTATCAAACATGAAGGCTATTGACCGTTGGTCTGTGAGGAGGGGAAACTTCCTGCCGGCCAAATAGTGCCTCCAATGTCGCACAGCTTCGACTATGGCCTGGGCTTCCTTTTCCACAGAGGGGTGGCAGAGTTCGGAAGCCTGGAGGGTTCTGGAGAAGAAAGCCACGGGTCTGCCCGCTTGGTTTAGGGTGGCCGCCAGAGCTACTTCTGATGCGTCGCTCTCGACCTGAAAGGGGAGGGACTCGTCGATGGCGCGCATCGTGGCCTTTGCGATGTCCACTTTGATGCGGCTAAAGGCCTGGCAGGCCTCTGTCGATGGCGGGAAGGTCATGGTTTGAATGAGGGGACGGGCCTTGTCAGCGTAATTGGGAACCCATTGGGCGTAGTAAGCGAAGAAACCCAGGCAGCGTTTGAGGGATTTGAGGGTATTGGGGAGAAGGAGTTCCATCAGGGGGTGCATGCGTTCGGGGTCGGGGCCTATCACTCATTTACGCACTACGTAGCCGAGGATGGCTAGACGGTCGATGCTAAACACGCACTTATCCTTATTGTATGTGAGGTTAAGGAGTTTTGCGGTTTGGAGGAATTGCTGGAGTTTGGCGTCATGGTCCTGCTGGTCGTGGCCGCAGATGGTGACATTATTGAGATACGGGAAGGTAGCCCGTAATCCGTACTTGTCGACCATTCGGTCCATCTCCCGTTGGAAGACCGAGACCCCATTTGTGACACCAAATGGAACCCTAAGGAAGTGGTAGAGGCGGCCATCTGCCTCAAACGCGGTGTACTTGTGGTCACTCGCGTGGAGGGGGAGCTGGTGATAAGCGGACTTAAGGTCCACAGTGGAGAAGACTTTGTATTTCGCGATATCGTTTACCATGGCGGAAATACGGGGGAGAGGATACGCGTCCAGTTGCGTAAACCGGTTGATGGTCTGGCTATAGCCGATGACCATCCGGTTTTTCTCCCCAGTCCGGACCACCAGCACATGGGCTCGCCAGGGAATGTTGCTGCCCTCGATGACCCCTTCCTTCAGCAACCTCTGGACCTCGGACCTGATGAAGGTCCGGTCCTGGGCGCTGTACCGTCTGCTCCGTGTCGCGACGGGTTTGCAATCGGGGGTGAGATTAGCAAACAAGGAGGGTGGTCCATTTTGAGGGACGCGAGGCTGCAGACAGTGAGGGGGGTTATAGGGCCGCCGAATTGGAAGGTCAAGCTCTGCAGGTTACACTGGAAGTCCAGTCCTAGGAGTGCCGGTGCACAAAGGTGAGGGAGGACAAGGAGTTTGTAATTTTTAAAAACCTTCCCTTGGACCGTGAGGTCCGCGATGCAGCAGCCGGTGATGCGGACGGAGTGCAAACCTGAGGCTAACCCGATTTTGTGTTTTACAGGATGGACAGGGAGCGCGCAGCGTCTTACCGTGGCAGGGTGAATGATGCTTTCCGTGCTCTGGAGTCCAGCAGGCAGCCCGTCTCGTGGCCGTAGAGGTGGATCAGCGTTGTTGTTTTGGCGAGCGTGCGTGGTCGCGACTGGTCAAGTTGAATGGCCGCGAGCCGTAGAGAAGAACCATCGTCGCAGTCGTCGTCGCCCAAGTAGTAGCTGGCAGAACCTTGCATGCCAGTCCAGGAAGGTGGTGCCCAGGATCCGCACGTGAAGTCGGGGCCCCAAGATGGCAGCGCCCAGGACCCATACGTGGAGTCGGCGCCCCAAGATGGCAGCGCCCAGGACACGCACGTGGAGTCGGCGCCCGAAGATGGCGGCGCTCACGGGGCCCTCGTGGTTGAGGGGGGCAGAGTTAGCAGTGCCGGCGGGCCAACTGGAGCAGCTGAGAGCGGGGGCAGAGAGGTGTGCAGGCCAGGCGCAGGGGCCCGGGGGCGGCGAGGAGAGAGTTGCGCAGTGCGCTGGGGGGCCCAGAAGGGCCCGGAGGAGAGGGGGAGGTGCACAGGCCGGGCGCAGGGGCCCGGGGGGCGGGGGGGAGACATCAGCGTGGCGCGGTACAGCAGCGACCGATTTGGCCTGGCAGACGGAGGAGAAGTGGCCCTTCTTCCCGCAGCTCTTACAGAGGGCGGAGCGGGCTGGGCAGCGTGGGCGAGGGTGTTTCGCAAACCCACAGAAATAGCAGCGGGGCCCCACGGACTTGTCGGGGTGTCCCGCGGCGCAGGCCTGAGGGAGGTCGGGAGCGGCGGATGGCGGTGGGGAAGCGTGCCAGGAGGCCCAGGGTGCTGCAGCGCAGCTGGGGACATAGGCGCGGGCGTTTAAATCGGAGACCTCCAGGGAGGTGGAGAGAGTCCGTGTCTCAGTTAAGCTGAGGTCGTCTTTCTCCAGCATCCGCTGGCGGATAGCGGGGGACTGCATCCCAGCCACGTAAGCATCTCTGATCAGCAGTTCCATGCGCTCAGTGGCTGAAACTTGGAGGCAGGAGCAATTCCTCCCCAGGACAGCGAGGGCCTGGTAAAATTGGTCTAATGACTCACCGGGGTGCTGTTGTCTGGTGGCCAGCAGATGTCGGGCGAATAGTCTGTTGACTGGTTTAAGAAACTGTCCATTCAGCTTTAGCATGGCCGCATCGTAATCTTTTTCTCCCCTGATCATCGCGTAGGCTGCCGTGCCCACGCTGGAGTGGAGGATGTGAAGCTTCTGTGCCATGGTGTGGGGGGGGGGGGCTGTTTGCAGACGCCAGGTATCCCTCGAGACATGCCAGCCAATGTTGAAAGATTTCTGAAGCGTTCTGAGTTTGCGGGCTGATGCGGAGGCATTCAGGCTTGATCCGGAACTCCATCTTCAAAACTCTAGCTTATTAAATTGATGAACCATCAATTGAACGCGAGACGAGTTGCTGTACAAAAGTTAGGCTTTAATAAGCTAGAAGTTAGCCCTGCGGTTGACTTCAGTAAATGGACGACCGTCGGGTGCTCTGGTTATTTATACCTCGCTCTGGAGGCGTGGTTAACTCAGCCTCTCGACCAATCGGAGAGCCGTCACGTGACTGGTCTCTACCAATCGGTCGAGAGGGACATGACCGACCAGGGCCAATAGTAAGCCGGTGTTCTGCACCAATGGCAGACAGCTATGCAAATCATACCACCACAGTTCCCTCACCAATTCATTAGTATATATTGTGAATAGCTGGGGTCCTAACACCAATCCCTATGGTACCCCACTTGCCACTTCCTGCCATTTGGAAAAAGACTCATTAATTCCTCCTTTTTGGCCAGAATTCTCCAGCTGTTTGCTGGCAGCAGGATTATTCCGTCCCATCGATAGTACACCCCTGCCCATGAGTTTCGTGGTGACATGGGTTGGATTCAATGAGAATTCCCATTGACATTGGCAGGAACAGATAATCCTGCCACCAGCGAACAGCGCACCATCGAGAAAAACGTGGCTGTGAGGCCGGAGAATCCCATTTCTAGGCACAGTAAGACGTCTTACAACACCAAGTTAAAGTTTAACAGGTTTGTTTTGAATCACTAGCTTTTGGAGCACTGCTCCTTCCTCAGGTGAATGAAGAGGTGGGTTCCAGAAAACACATATATCGATTAGGAGGGACCTAATAGAGTGGAGTGCGTTGGGGAGGACCTCCTGCCAGTGGGAAACTGGGAGATTCCTAGACCGTAGGGCCAGTAGGATGGTCTTCCAGACCGTCGCGTTCTCCCTCTCCACCTGCCCGTTTCCCCGGGGGTCATAACTGGTAGTTCTGCTCAAAGCGATGCCCTTACTGAGCAGGTACTGATGCAGTTTGTCGCTCATGAACGACGATCCCCGGTCGCTGTGAACATACGTGGGGAAACCAAACAGGGTGAAGACACTATGTAGGGCTTTAATGACGGTGGCAGAGGTCATGTCAGGGCAGGGGATTGCAAAGGGGAAGCGGGAGAATCCGTCAATGATGTTGAGGAAATATGTATTGCAGTTGGTGGAGGGGAGGGGCCCTTTAAAATCGATACTGAAGCGCTCAAAGGGCCGGGATGCCTTTACCAGGTGGGCCTTATCCGGTCGATAGAAGTGCAATTTGCAGATCGGGCAGTCCCTGGTCATGGCTCTGACCTCCTCAGTGGAGTAGGGCAGGTTGCGGGTCTTGATGTAGTGGAGAAGCTGGGTGACCCGCGGGTGGCAGAGGTCATCGTGGATAGCCCGGAGTCGGTCATCTTGTGCGCTGGCGCATGTGCCGTGGGACAGGTCCTGAGCATCCCAGGACGATTTACTATATCGTAATTATAGGTGGAGAGTTCGATCCTCCACCTCAAGGTCTTATCATTCTCGATTTTGCCCCGCTGCGTATTATCGAACATGAAGGCTACCGATCATTGGTCGGTGACGAGGGTAAACCTCCTACCAGTGCCACACAGCTTCCACGAGGGCTTGGGCTTCTTTTTCGACCAAGGAGTGGAAAATTTCAGAGGCGGTGAGGGTGCATGAGGGTGCTGACGCATCGCTCCCCACCTGGAAGGGGACGGACTCGTCCACCGCGCGCATTGTGGCTTTGGAGATGTCCACCTTGATGCAGCTGAAGGCCTGGCGGGCCTCGGCCACCAGTGGGAAGGTGGTGGCCTTGATTAGTGCGCGGGCTTTGTCCGCATAGTTGGGGACCCACTGGGTGTAATCGGAAAAGAACCCGATGCACCTTTTCAGGGCCTTGGGGCAGTGGGGGAAGGGGGAGTTGCAGGAGGGGGCACATACGGTCGAGTCCTAGAACCCCGATTTCCACGACGTAGTTGAGGATGGCTAGTCTGGTTGCGCGGAAAATGCATTTCTCCTTGTTGTAAGTGCGGTTAAGGGTTTGGGCAGTTTGGAGAAATTTCTGGAGGTCGGCATCGTGGTCCTGCTGATCATGGCCGCAGATGGTGACGTTGTCCAAGTACGGAAATGTGGCCCGCAGCCCGTACTGGTCCACCATTCGGTCCATGGTTCTTTGAAAGACCGAGACCCCGTTTGTGTCGCCGAAGGGGACCCGGAGGAAGTGGAAGAGGCGGCCGTCTGCCTCAAAGGCCGTGTAGTGGCGGTCCTCCGGGCGGATTGGGAGCTGGTGGTTCGCAGACGTCAGATCTACCGTGGAGAACACCCGGTAGTGTACGATCTGGTTAACCATGTCTGCGATCCGGGGAAGTGGGTACGCATCAAGGTGCGTGTACAGGTTTATGGTTTGGCTGTAATCTACAACCACCCGGTTCTTTTCCCCGGTCCTGACGACCACCACCTGAACTCTCCAGGGGCTATTGCTGGCCTCGATGATCCCCTCCCGCAAGAGTTGCTGGACCTGATAAAAGTCCTGCCCTGAATGCTATACTGCCTGCTTCTGGTGGTGACTGGCCCACGATGTTGTGCCGAACTTTTGTCCTAGTTTAATCATAGTGTCCAAAATTCTATGATGATCTAAGGGCAATTTATCATGACCAATCCACCCAACCTGCACATCTTTGGACTGTGGGAGGAAACCGGAGCACCCAGAGGAAACCCACGCACGCACGGGGAGGATGTGCAGACTCCACAAAGACAGTGACCCAAGCCTGAATCGAACCAGGGACCCTGGAGCTGTGAAGCAATTGTGCTATCCACAATGCTACCGTGCTGCCCTTAAGAACAAATTAATCTACACTCCATTATTCTACCATAATCCATGTACCTATCCAATAGCCGCATGAAGGTCCCTAATGTTTCTGACTCAACTACATCCACAGGCAGCGCATTCCATGCCCCCACTACTCTCTGGGTAAAGAACCTACCTCTGACATCCCCATATATCTTCCACCATTCACCTTAAATTTATGTCCCCTTGTAATGGTTTGTTCCACCTGGGGAAAAATACTCTGACTGTCTACTCTATCTATTCCCCTGATCATCTTAAAACCTCTATCAAGTCACCCCTCATCCTTCTCCGTTCTAATGAGAAAAGGCCTAGCACCCTCAACCTTTCCTCGTAAGACCTACTCTCCATTCCAGGCAACATCCTGGTAAATCTCATTTGCACCTTTTCCAAAGCTTCCACATCCTTCCTAAAATGAGGCGACCAGAACTGCACACAGTACTCCAAATGTGGCCTTACCAAGGTTTTGTACAGCTGCATCATCACCTCACGGCACTTAAACTCAATCCCTCTGTTACTGAAAGCTAGCACACCATAGGTCTTCTTTACAGTTCTGTCCACTTGAGTGGCAACTTTCAAAGATCTATGAACATAGACCCCAAGATCTCTCTGCTCCTCTACATTGCCAAGACCCCTACCGTTAACCCTGTATTCCGCATTCATATTTGTCCTTCCAAAATGGACAACCTCACACTTGTCAGGGTTAAACTCCATCTGCCACTTCTCAGCCCAGCTCTGCATCCTACCTATGTCTCTTTGCAGCCGACAACTGCCCTCCTCACTATACACAACTCCACCAATCTTCGTATCATCTGCAAATTTACTGACCCACCCTTCAACTCCCTCATCCAAGTCATTAATGAAAATCACAAACGGCAGAGGACCCAGAACTGATCCCTGCGGTACACCACTGGTAACTAGGCTCCAGGCTGAATATTTGCCATCCACCACCACTCTCTGACTTCTATTGGTTAGCCAGTTCGTTATCCAACTGGCCAATTTCCCACTATCCCATGCCTCCTTACTTTCTGCATAGGCCTACCATGGGGAACCTTATCAAATGCCTTACTAAAATCCATGTACACTACATCCACTGCTTTACCTTCATCCACATGCTTGGTCACCTCCTCAAAGAAGTCAATAAGACTTGTAAGGCAAGACCTACTCCCCACAGTTTGTTTTACACTGTCCTGTCCAACAATATGGACCCTCTCGTTTGTAAATACCGAAGAAAAGTACTCGTTCAAGACCTCTCCTATCTCTTCAGACTCAATACACAATCTCCCGCTACTGTCTTTGATCGAACCTACCCTCGTTCTAGTCATTCTCATATTTCTCACATATTTGGGCAGCACGGTAGCATTGTGGATAGCACAATCGCTTCACAGCTCCAGGGTCCCAGGTTCGATTCCGGCTTGGATCACTGTCTGTGCGGAGTCTGCACATCCTCCTAGTGTGTGCGTGGGTTTCCTCCGGGTACTCCGGTTTCCTCCCACAGTCCAAAGATGTGCAGGTTAGGTGGATTGGCCATGCTAAATTGCCCTTAGTGTCCAAAATTGCCCTTCGTGTTGGGTGGGGCTACTGGGTTATGGGGTTATGGGGATAGGGTAGAGGTGTTGACCTTGTGTAGGATGCTCTTTCCAAGAGCCGGTGCAGACTCGATGGGCCGAATGGCCTCCTTCTGCACTGTAAATTCCATGTATATATGTGTAAAAGGAAGGGGTCTGCGGGTCTGTGAGTCTGAGGGTTGGGCCTGCGATTTTGAGGGTTTGGACCTGGCCAGGCAGACCTTAGCAAAATGTCCTATTTCCCCGCAGTTGCTGCAGTTCACATTCCAGGCCGGACAGCGCTGCCTGTGGTGCTGATGCTGGCCGCAGAAATAGCAGGGTAGCCCCCCGTGTTTGGCGGGCAGCAGCGCGGCACAGGCCTGGGGTACTCTTTGGTCGGGGGTCCACCAGGGGGTCGCGTGATCAGACGGAAATGCGTTGAGGCTTTGGAACGCTACTTTGAGGGAGGAGGCTAGCTTTACCGTCTCTTCCAGGTCCAGGGCACCCTTCTTGAGTAGGCGCTGCCTCACGTAGTTGGACCTGACTCCAGCCATGTAGGCGTCCCGGACTGCGAGGTCCATATGTTGTGTGGCCGTAACGGGCTGGTAGTTGCAACTTTGCGCAAGGACTTTGAGGTCGCGTAGGTACTCCTCCAGCGATTCCCCGGGGCGTTGGTGGCGAGTAGTGAGGAGATGCCGCACGTACACCTCATTCACGGGTCTTACATATAGACGCTTCAGCATCGCGAGGGCATCTGCATGGGTGGAAGCTTCCTCGAGTTGTACCGAGATTCGATGGCTCACCCGGGCGTGGAGGAGGCTCAGCTTCTGATCGTCGGAGATGGAAGGTGAGGAGGAGGCGGTGAGGTAGGCCTCGAAAAAGCGGAGCCAGTGCGAAAAAATCCCTTTGGCCTCCGCGGCCTGCGGGTCGAGTTCCAGTCGGTCAGGTTTGAGGGCAGATTCCATAGTGGTGTTGTCGTCGATTAAATTGATGCGACCATCAATTCACGCAAAACAGAGTGTAGATGTAAACTGTGGCTTTAATCGACAAGAACAGTGCCTGCCTGCGACTGCTCTGCTACTGAGAGCCGCCTACAGAGCTACTGCTCTTTATACCTCCCCTCAAGGGGAGGAGCTGGGGCGGAGCCCACAAAGGCACCAATATGATACATCACAGGTAATACCTTACAATGGTCCATAGGTGGAGCCCACATGGGAAACAGCCTGGTACAGTTACATGGTGAACGTATTGCAGTAACCATTCACCATGTATGTATACATGGTGAATGGTTACTGCAATACGTTCACCACAAAGACAAATCATCTCAGTTGGTGGAATAGACTTTTACCAGTTCAACCATTGTACCCATCAGAGACTGGGCCACCCAACCCCCTTACGTTCAAGGTGATCAACCAAACTGGGATACCCCACCTACCCTCTCCTCATCCCAGAATCAACCATTTATACCATCAGGAGCCACGAGGCAAATCTTTACAGAGTACAGGCCTGAGGCCCTCCTAAAATGGCCGCCAAACACACCTCTCCTGAGTAAAACAAAGAAAGTTCGACCATCACCATCAGCAAACTAACCCCTCCCCCTCTCCCCACTTAACGTCCCGCACAAATACACAATCTGAAACCAAACCCAAGATCCAAATCCCCTCCCTACACCCAAGCCCCAGCCCTAATGCTATGCCCGCCAAATCTGACCAAACCGGTTCAACTGCTGTAGTTCCTTGCCCCATCTCACTCCAGTTCGCTAGCCTTGTCAATTTATAGCAGGCAGTCCTCCCCCAGGACAGAGAAACAGGCAATGTCACTGCCCAGCTCAGGGATAAAACAATCCTCGTAGTGCAGTCCCCATGATAAAAATCCGCCATCGACCCCATAAGCAGAAAACAACTTTGATTTTATTTTCAATGCAGCTAAACCCTCCCTCCATTATTTAGTTTAAAGCCTTATTTATAACCTTAGTTACGTGATTTGCCAAAACTCTGGTCCCAGCATGATTCAGGCGAAGGCAGTTCCATCGGAACAGCTCCCTCCTTCCCCAGTACTGGAGATGTTGCATGAATTTGAACCCATTTCTCCTACCTTTGAGCCATGCATTTATCTCTTTAATCTTATTGATTCTGTGCCAATTAGCTCATGCCTCAGGTAACTGTCCAGAGAGTATTATCATCTTGGTTCTGCTTTGTAATTTACCCCTGGGTGCTCATATTCCCTCAGCAGAACCTTTACCCTTGTTCTACCTGTGCTGTCGGTACCTACATTGACCACGACAACTGGATCTTTACCCTCCCACTCCAAGTTTCTCTACAGCCCAGATGAGGTATCCTGAACCCTGGCACCAGGTAATCAACATTCGGGAATAGATCCTGGTCACAGAGAACAGTTTCTAAGTTATTCTATCCCCAATTATGACTACATTTCTCTTCTCTCTCCCCACTTGAATGACTCCCTGTACCACGGTGCTGTGGTCAGTTTGCTCATTCTCCCTATAGTCCCCACTCCCTTTCCCACAGGGAGCAAGAATCTCAAATCTGTTGGACAAGAACAAGGGCTGAGGCTCTATACAGTTCTATCTTGGGCCTGTGAACAAAAAGAGGAACTTAAGTAAAGCTTACAGCGCAAAAGCAGTGCCAGTAGCAGAAACCTTCTCCCTCAACTATCTACTGCTCGACAGTATAGAGGGGATGATCACAGAACTCCAGCTTGAAGGAGGCAATACTCCAGCACAGGAATGCAGGCAGAGGATAAACTCACTTGGCATGGCTCAGCAACAGTCCTTCCGGATGTTCATACTTTCCCATCAGGTAGTCGCAGGCAATTGCAACCTCCTGGAAGAAGGCTTCTTCGAAGTGGACCAGATATGTATGCGATGCCAGTGATAGTCAATGCCTTCGTTTCTTCACACCCCAGCTGCTTCCATTGAGCTGCTGGTGATTTTCTGGAATTTCACAATCTGCTTTCCACAATTATATCTCACCCGTGATCAAGCCATGTTTTCCTGAATGGACAACCCGAATTGTAACGATATTCTGCACCTTGCAGCACATGAGAAATGGAGCTCCAATAAGAGGAAGATGAGTGTTTTGCATCTCAGCGCTTCTTCAACTCCTTTTGGAAGTCCTTTGCTAATCAAATAATAATAATAATAATCAGTTATTGTCACAAGTAGGCTTCAGTGAAGTTACGTTGAAACGCCCCTAGTCGCCACATTCCGATGCCTGTTCGGAGAGGCCGGGTTGGGAAGTGAACCCGCGCTGCTGGTACTGTTCTGCATCACAAACCAGCTGTTTAGCCCACTACGCCAAATAAATGGGGCCCTTCAATAATGTTACTGGTGCCAATTAATTTTAAGGAAAATCTTCATGATTGTAGACACTGGTGAATTGGTATAAGTACATAGGGAAGAGACATAAAGTCTGACTCTAAAAGACCTGGCTCCCTCCAATATTTTTCTCCGCTTTCTCTTTCTAGTAATCGAGTAGAGATATTCTGATAGGAACATCGATGTCTCCAGTACTCTAAACAGAGCTGAATAAAACGAGCAGTACAAATATTAACTGCGTTTCCAAAATAATAGAGCTTGATACCTAGACAATTTGACAATTTTTGGTAGCAATAAACAAAATGGCTCCAATATGATGTCCACCTGAGCGAGATATCCCTACCGATGTCTATAGCATATCACAATTGCTTAGGTAGGAGGTTGGTGAAATGAGTCAGAGAGGATAGCGGTGCCTCCTGGATTCAACTTGCATAAGGCCAATCATGCTAAAGGAGATTGGCACTTTTTAAAAAGAGAATAATTAACCCTATTTACCACCTCAAAATCGAAAGAAAATCAAGGCCATTGTCTGAAAGCCACCATTTCTGACAAAGCAACATTTTGTCGGCACTGCAATGAAGCTTCAGCCTAGGATACGTATCCCAAAGAATTTGAACCATGCTCCTGACCAATGGCTTGACGCATAGGTAAAATGGGGGATATCTCACACATAGGATGAAAGAATGTCCAAAAGCAAAAGTGGAATGAAGATTAGGAAACAATTTGGGTAAGATAATTGATCATTCACTGAGGTTGCCCGTCAAGGTTGAGCGAGTATCAATAAAGACAAGCAGATACCAGGGTCACAGGTAATGAAGTTGTTATGAGTTATTCTGACTTTGTAGAGCATTGCAATATTATGCGCAGCATCAGATATCCATTTTCAAAAGTCTTCCCCAGTTATGAATTTGTCTCCGGCCTGAAGCTGTAATAAAGATTAATATCGAAAGTCATGATCCTCATTTTTACACTGACTGTTATTCCCTCCTATTATTTAAACAATCACCCTGAACATGGCTGCAAGGAGATCAGGGCTGGGATCTAAATGTCCAAGAATATGTGTCCTATCAAAAGGACAGACAGATGAGCAGAATGGACAGGGTTGTATCGTTAGTAAGAAATGAACTTCAATCGCTAATAATAATAATCTTTATTAATGTCACATGTAGGCTTACATTAACACTGCAATTAAGTTACTGTGAAGTTATAGAGGCGGAAGATGTAGAATAGGGGCTGGTTTAGCACAGTGGGCTAAATAGCTGGCTTGCAATGCAGAACGATGCCAGCAGTGCAGGTTCAAGTCCCGTACCGGCCTCCTCGAACAGCTGCCAGAATGTGGCGACTAGGAGCTTTTCACAGTAACTTCATTGAAGCCTACTTCTGACAATAAGCAATTATTGGGGGCGATTCACCGATATGGAGGCCAAGTGTACATGCCGTCATGAACGCCGTCGCATTTCATGACGGCGTGAACAGGTCCCGGGCATGACCTATTCTGGCACTGTGCTGGAGCGGTTCATGGCGCTCCAGCCTCCTTACGCGGCGTTGAATGGGCACCGCGCAAACCTGTGCATGCGCAGTTGCGCTGCGCCAACCTGCGCATGCGCAGGGGACTTCTTCTGCACACCGGCCCCAACCCAACATGGTGTCGGTTTCAGGGGCCAGAGCGCCAGGAAGCAGGCCCGGGGGAGAGGTCGGCCCGCCGAACGGTGGGCCCCGATTGCGGGCCAGACCCCAACGGAGGACCCCCCACTCGGTAAAGGAGCCCCCCTCTCCCCCCACAGGCCGCCAAAGCTATCCCGTAAAGTTCCCGCCGGCAGCGATCAGGAGTGAATGGCGCCAGTGGGACTCTGTCGTGTCGGAGCGGCCGCTCGGCCCACCCAGGCCGGAGATTGCAGTGGCCCGCAGCCGGCGCCGCGCCAAACACACCAGCGCAAATGGCGCCGATTCTTCGCACCTCGGAGAATCGCGCGCCGGCGTCGGGGCGTCATGGCACGGTTGCTCCGATTCTCCGGCTCGGAGCGGGGCTCAGAGAATCACCCCCATTATCTTCCCGGCTGGGTCACTGTCTGTGCGGAATCTGCATGTTCGCCCCATGTCTGTGTAGGTTTCCTCCGGGTGCTCCGGTTTCCTCCCACAGTCCAAAGATGTGCAGGTTAGGTGGCCACGCTAAATTGCCCTTAGTGTTCAAAATATGTTAAATGGGGATTACTGGGTTACGGGGAAAGAGTAGATACATGGGCTTCAGTAGGGTGCTCTTTGTAAGGGCCAGTGCAGACTCGATGGGCCGAATAGCCTTCTTCTGCACTGTAAATTCTATGATTCTATGATTATTATTATCTGTGTTGGCACAACTGAGGAATCGCAAAGGAAAAAAAACCCTGATGGGAGTGATGTACAGGACCCCTAACTGTAGTCAGGATCTGGGGCAGAAAATAAATCAAGAGATAGCAAAGGTACATAAGGCAATATTACAAATAATTATGCAGATTTCAATATGGAGATGGACTGAGAAAATCAGGTTGGTAGCTGAAAAGGAATTTGTGGAATGTGAATGAGATGGTTTTTTGGAGCAGCTTATGGTAGAGC
This sequence comes from Scyliorhinus canicula, assembly GCF_902713615.1. Lineage (NCBI taxonomy): Eukaryota > Metazoa > Chordata > Chondrichthyes > Carcharhiniformes > Scyliorhinidae > Scyliorhinus > Scyliorhinus canicula. The sequence continues at coordinate 27,499,295 of NC_052149.1, forward strand.
CCACGAGAGAACAGGCGATTCTGGATTTGGTGATGTGTAATGAGGCAGACTTGATTAGCAAACTTAAGGTGAAGGAACCCTAAGGGGGCAATGATCACAATATGCACAATATGATAGATTTCACCCTGCAATTTGAGAGGGAAAATCTGGAATCAGGTGTAATGTTTTTGCAATTAAGTAAAGGTAACTACTAAGACATGAGCAGCAAAAGGGATTATTAAAGGGATTCTTATTTAAATGGCAAAATATTAAAACATGCTGCTGTGCAGAGAGACCTGGGTGTGCTAGTGCATGAGTCACAAAAAGTTGGTTTACAGATGCAACAGGTGATTAAGAAGGTAAATGGAATGTTGTCCTGCATTGCTAGAGGGATGGCGTTTAAGACTAGGGAGGTTATGCTGCAATTGTATAAGGTGTTAGTGAGGACACACCTGGAGTATTGTGTTCAGTTTTGGTCTCCTTACCTGAGAAAGGACGTACTGGTGCTGGAGGGTGTGCAGAGGAGATTCACTAGGTTAATCCCAGAGCTGAAGGGGTTGGAATACGAGGAGAGGTTGAGTAGACTGGGACTGTACTCGTTGGAATTTAGAAGGATGAGGGGGAATCTTATAGAAACATATTATATTATGAAGGGAATAGATAGGATAGATGCGGACAGGTTGTTTCCACAGGTGGGTGAAAGCAGAACTAGGGGGCATAGCCTCAAAATAAGGGGAAGTAGATTTAGGACTGAGCTTAGGAGGAACTTCTTCACTCAAAGGGTTGTGAATCTATGGAATTCCTTGCCCAGTGAAGCAGTTGAGGCTCCTTCATTAAATGTTTTTAAGATAAAGATAGATAGTTTTTGAAGAATAAAGGGCTATGGTGTTCGGACCGGAAAGTGGAGCTGAGTCCACAAAAGATCAGCCATGACCTCATTGAATGGCGGAGCAGGCTCGAGGGGCCAGATGGCCTACTCCTGCTCCTAAGTCTTATGTTCTTATGATCTTATGAGGGAGGAGTTGACCAGTGTTGATTGGAAAAGGAGTCTAGCAGGGAAGACGATGGAACAACAATAGCAGTGGTTTATGGGGATTATTCTGGAGCACAACAGAAATTCATTCCAAGGAGGAGGGAGCATGCTAAGGGAAGGTCAAGGCAACTGTGGCTTACAAGGGAAGTTAAGGACAGCATTAAAGTAAAGGAAAAAACATACAAAGTGGCAAGGATTAGTGGGAAGGCTGAGGATTAGGCAGCCTTTAAAAGTAAGCAGAGGACAACTAAAAAAGCAATAAGGGGGGAGAAGATTAAAAATGTGTAAGCTAGCTAGTAATATAAAAGAAGTTAGGAAGAGTTTTTTTCAACATATGAAAGGTAAGATAGAGGCAAGAATGGACATTGGGCTACTGGAAAATAAGAGAAGTTGTAACAGGGAACAAAGAAATGCGGGGGAACTGAATAGTTACTTTGCATCAGTCTTCACAGTGGAATACATCGGTGGCATACCAGAACTTCAAGAGAGTTGGGGGCAGAGATGAGTGTAGTGGCCATCACTAAGGAGACGGTGGTGGGGAACCTGAAATGTCTGAAGATTGATAAATCACCCAGATCAGATGGACCATGGTCCTGAAGAAGATAGCTGAGGTGATTGGAGGAATTGGAGGTGATCTTTCAGGAATCACTGAAGGCAGGGAGGGTCCCCGAGGATTGTAAAATGGCTAATGTAACACCTCTGTTTAAGAAGGGAGGGCAGAAGACAGGGAGGGAGGGAGGCAGAAGATAGGCCGGTAAGCCTGACCTCGGTTGTTGATAAGATTTTTGAGTCTATTATTAAGGATGAGATTGCGGAGTAATTGGAAGTGTTCGGTAAAATGGGACTGAGTCAGCACGGATTTATCAAGGGGAGGTCATGCCTGACAAATCTGTTGGAATTCTTTGAGGAGGTAACAAGGAAGTTAGACAAAGTAGAACCAGTGGACGTGATCTATTTGGATTTCCAGAAGGCCTTTGACAAGGTGCCGTACAGGAGGTTGCTAAATAAGATAAGAGTTCATGGTGTTCGGGGCAAGATACTGGCATGGATAGAGGATTGGTTGACTGGCAGAAGGCCAGAATGGGATAAAGGTTTACTTTACAGGATGGCAGCTGGTGACTAGTGGGTGGCAGCCGGTGACTCGACCACAACTATTCATTACATACATTAACAAGCCGAAAGAAGGAACTGAGGGCACTGTTGCTAGGTTTGCAGATGGAACAATGATACGTAGAGTGACAGGTTGTGCCAATTAAGCAGGGAGAATGCAGAAGTACTTGGACAGGCTAGGAGAGTGGGCAAAAGAGTGAGAAAATACATGTTGGAAAGTGTGCGATTATGCACTTTGGTTGGAATAATAGAGGTACAGACTATTTTTTAAATGGGAAAAGGATTCAAAAATCAGAAGCATATAGGGACTTAGGAGCCCTAGTTCAGGATACTCTTAAGGTTAACGTGCAGGTTCAGTCGGCAGTTAGGAAGGCAAATATAATGTTAGCATGCATGTCAAGAGGGCGAGAATACAAGAGCAGGGAGGTATTGTTGAGGCTGTATAAGGCTCTGGCTAGACCCCGCTTGGAATATTATGGGTAGTTTTGGGCACCATATCGAAGGAAGGATGTACTGACTTTGGAGTGGTTCCAGGGAAGATTCACAAGAATGGTCCCCGGAATGAAGGACGTATCATATGAGAAGCGGTTGAATACTCTGGGTCTATACTTGATGGAGTTTAGAAGGATGTGGGGGGATCTCATTGAAACTTACAAGACGCTGAAAGGCTTAGATAGGGTTGATGTGGAGAGGACTTTTCCACTCGTAGAAGAAACTAGAACCTGAGGGCACAGCCTCAGACTGGAGGAATGATCCTTTGAAACCGAGATGACGAGAAATTTTGTCAGCCAGAGGGTACTGAATCTGTGGAACTCTTTGCCGCAGAAGGTTGTGGAGGCCTAAACGCTAAATGTGTCATGTGAGAGTACCTTTAAGAAATGGGTGTTTATTAAAAAGGTGTAGTGGATGTACCTTTATGAAATGGGTGTTTATCGAATAGCTGCAGTGATGTCAGAGTGTGGGTGGAGCTGGGCTGGCTGTCTTTCACTTCCATTTTTGAGCAGACAGCTACAGTGTGTTTTGGTTTCATTTTGAGAGCTGGATAGCTGCAGGAAAAGCAAGCAGCTGTATAAGGATCTCTCTGCAATCTCAAGACTGTCTCCAGATCATTTGGGTGATTTCAAAGTGGTAACTGCTCTCAGTAGAGAATTTAAACCTGGGCCGAGATTCTCCCCTACCCGGCGGGGCGGGGGGTCCCGGCGCAGCGGAGTGGCGCCAACCACTCCGGCGTTGGGCCTCCGCAAAGGTGCGGCATTCTCCACACCTTTGGGGGCTAGGCCCGTGCCGGAGTGGATGGCGCCACGCCGACTGGTGCCAAAACTGGCGCCAGCGGCCTTTGACGCCTGCCGCCCGGCGCCGGGGCTTGCCGAAAGGCCTTCACTGGTTCGCGCTTGCGCCGGTGCATCAGCTGCCGCTGACGTCACCACCGGCGCATGTGCGCCGGGGGATTCTTATCCGCCTCCGCCATCGTGGAGGCCGTGGCGGCGGCAGAAGTAAAAGAGTGCCCCCACGGCACTGCCCCACTCGACGATCGGTGGGCCCCAATCGTGGGCCAGGCCACCGTGGGGGCATCTCCCGGGGTCCGATCGCCCTGCGCCCCCCCCCCCCAGGACCCCAAGCCGGAGAATTGCCATGGGGGGCACGCCGATCAGCGGGGCGTGATTCCCGCCCCCACCAAATTCCCGGTTGGTGGAGAATTTCTGCCACGGTGGGGGCGGGATTTTCGCCGGTCCCGGGCGATTCTCCGACCCTGCGGGGGGTCGGAGAATTTCGCCCCTGATCTCTGTGTTGAAAAGGGTCTTTTGTTTTATGGATGTTGCAAGGAAAGATTAAGGGTTACTTATAGAATATTGTATCTGTGGGGATGATTGGTGTTGATAGTTGTTAAGATGTTTACTGTGGGTTTATAAAGTGTTAACTGGTTTCCTAAATAAGCATTGTTTTAATTTAAAAGTACTTTTGTTCTCTGTTTCCATCACACCTATAAAGTCGGCCCTTGTGCTCCCCAGAACCACAATCTATTAAAAGTTGTGGGTCAGGTGAACTCCATGACACACTTTGGGGATCTCTGAACCCTGGCCCATAACAAATGTCTTTAGACAGAGATAGATGGGAGTCTTGATTAATAAGGGGATCAGGGTTTATGGGGAAATATCAGGAGAATGGGGTTGAGAAACATATCAGCCGTGATTGAATGGCGGAGAGGACTTGATGGGCCGAATGGCCTAAATCTGCTCCTATATCGTATGGTGTTATGGACATAGTAAAGCTATTCATTCAGAATAACATGATATTTCTGGATGTGTATAGTCAGCTGAATTTGATTCCTGGTGAGGCACGTGCTACAAATATTTCTGTATCGCCGATTTATTTTTTATGTTTACATTGTCTGAGCCTCTCCAATTTGTTGATTATGGATCACTAGATAATAGCATATAGGAACAGAAACAATTTCAAGTATTGTGAATGCTTTGATCCATTTACAATTCTGAATGCTCTGCTTCTCAGCGTGACTTTTTCTGCTATGCAAAACTACTAATCACACAAAGTTTCATAATTCTACCAGACAGGATGAACTCTGAGAGGAAATAAATGTTAAATCATATCTTAAGCTTCAACCGATGCCAATGCTTATGTAGTTACATTGTATATCTTGTGTTGCCCTATTATGTATTCTCATGTATTTTCTTCAATTTTGTTTAATTCCCTTTTCTTCCATGTACTGAATGATCTGTTGAGCTGCTTGCAGAAAAATACTTTTCACTGTACCTCGGTACACGTGACAATAAACAAATCCAATCCAATCCAATCCAATCCAATAAGTGAAAAAAAATCATTCCAATCCAACGAAACGTGATTAATTTTTTTTGTCAAATTCTCAGCCAAATTTCTGCATGGGAAAAATTGACTTTCTTTTGTACTTTTGTGCAGCATTTCTTGTGATGTAACTTAAAGTGGGTAATTTAAGTTTACTTAGTTTACAGTTGTTGATGATCTGCCACCACTGGTTATTCAGTGTATTTACATTACTGTCTATAAAACAAAGCTACTTTTCACAATCAGCATGTTTTATGCACGAACTGAACGATTTATCGACTAATTTATCAACAATTTTTCAATCGGTTTCAAATTAAAATTTATTTATTGTGCATGCAAAATGTAAAGAATAACTTTAAGTGTTGACCAAATAACGCAGCATTTTATTTCTTTGAGATGTGAGGCAAAATCATGTGGTGGAGATGGATACATGAAGGTATAAGTATACCTTCATGCACTGAATGTATTGTTTATATCTTTGATAAACCCACTGCACATATCTTGGGCGGAATTTACCGGCTGTACACGCTGGCGGGATACTCCAGTCCCATCGATAGCGCATGGGTTTCCCGACGAAGATGGGTGCAGTCAACAGAGATTCCTGTTGATGACGTAAAAAGTACTCCAATATGTTTTGAAATCTGGGACGGGAATTACAGGCCTGTTCTTTTGGCAAAGGAGGTGGCCCATGAGTGGGATTTTCTGGTCGCGCCATTGTCAACAGGAACACCCGTTGACTGCACCCCTCGTCGCCGGGAACCCCGTGTGCTGTCAGTGGCACCAGTGTGAACGGCTGATAAATTCCGCCTCTGGTTTCCCTTGTTGCTTAATATATGTTTAATGTTTGCATATGCATTAGTGGTTCTTCTGCACATAGGTAAGTGATAATATTGTTACCCTCATATATTTCCATTACAGAACAATTTTCCTCAAGTGAGTTTGTGCAGACTGATGGCTAGTTTTGAGCTCCATGGACACAGTAATTAGAATGTTACCACCAATATTGGCGACTGATTTCATAATCACATTAAGAACTCTAAGAATTTATTTTTTAATAACTTTAGAGTACCCAATTATTTTTTTATTCCAATTAAGGGGCAATTTAGCGTGGCCAATCCACCTACCCTGCACATCTTTGGGTTGTGGGGGCAAAACCCACGCAAACACAGGGAGACTGTGCAAACACCACACGTAAGTGACCCAGAGCCGTGAGGCAGCAGTGCTAACCACTGCGCCGCCGTGATGCCCAAGAACACTAATAATAAATTTACGAGCAAGGCCATGCAGGAGAGGGAAAGTACGTGGGCCCCGCAAGCTCAAATGAAGAAAGTTTTGGGTGAATAAAGAACTTCCTCCGTGTAGCTAATGTGTAAAAAGATTTAGAATATCTTAGCTCTGGGTTGCACTGGCCCCAATAGTTGTGAGGAGTGGGTGAGCGAAATTGAAATGGCAAAGAACGTGGAAAGGACAGAGAAGAAGAGGTCCTGCCGGTCATAACAGCAACTCATTGAAATTTACCAGATCAGTTTCCTGCCTTGTTTTCAGAAAAGCAAAAAACCTGGCTAGGGGGGGAACACCTTGCCGCATGATGAGCCTCTGTGTAACATGGGTGATGTGGAGGGGGAGAGAGCGAAAGCAAGGTGGGGGAGGGATAGGCTGCAAGACAGAGATCACTATCAGGAGTGGTAAAATGGATTGTGATTGGGAAAGGAGAGAGAGGCTGCAATTGTGAAAGGGTGGAGAAAAATTGGGGAATCAAGGTGGGGAGAGAGTCTGCAATGGGAGGAGGAGAGCCATGTAACCAGGAGGTTTGGGGTGAGATTAGAATTTGGGATGGTGGTCGGGGTATTGGGAGAGGCTGGTGATTAAGACTGGGACTCCTTGTGGGCCTGGTGGGTCACACACCTTCAACTACTTGCCCCGCAAGAGTGATAAAAGAGACAGATACCTTATGAAGCTGAGATCTTTTACCTTCTTGCTGGGTTTCCTGATTGCTGTTTATTAATGCAATAACAGTCAATTTTAATCAAAGCCCACTATTGCTCTACGGGAGCCCAATTTAGTTATCTTAATGAAGTGTTCCACCTATGTATGGCCAGACCATCAGAAGTCTTAATATCCACTGCTGCAAAATAATATAAAATAATTAAAATGTTGTGACCTGTTGCCATATTTAGTCCTTTAGCAATCCTTCATCTGCAAAGGCCATTATTTCTCATATTATTCTGTCTAAAGGAGGCTCACCATTATATATATTCTCCTTTTAGATGAAAAATATAATCTACAATAGAATCATGGAATAGCTCCGTCAGAAATCTTTTTTTTATATATTCAGGATGTAATATTCTAACCCCTCCTTCTATGTATTTGGCTGAACTTAAGCTTTCCTCATTGCTTCCGAATTGCATGACGCGAAAGGATGTTGTTCCGTGGGACTCCTACAGTGTTGCTTCCATAGAGTCTCATAGCAGATGTCAACTGAGTGGTTCCCTACAGAGAGGGGAGACCTGCAATGGCCAGCCTCCATAAGGCGGGAAAACGCAACAAATAGGACTATTTCTGAGACCGGTTTTCACAGTGTGAGAACTGTTTATGTTGTAATTTCTTTTCTCAATTTTCTTTTTTGGCAGCCAACAAGCCTAAATACTAATGTCATACCCTAGGGACTGCAGCGGCACAAGAAGGCTGCTCCCCATCAACACCCAAAAGGCAGTTAAGGATGAGCAATAAATGCTGGCCATGCTCGTGACTCACATCCCCTGAATGAATGGGGGGGGGGGGGGGGGGAATCTGTGGTGCACCATTTAACAACGAGGAAAAAACTTTATTTCTCTGAAGAGTTGTCAAGTTAGAATAGGGCATGGGGATATGGGGAGAATGAGATATATTCCCATACGGCCGGGTCTGTTCCAATTATGTGTTCTGGAATTGACATCCGACCATCATCTCCAGAGTTTTCAGTTGTCCGAACAAACAGTGCGTGAGCTCTGTCAGGACTAAAGGCATGATTTGCAAACAGACTCCATAATGAACACAGCCTTCCTGTGTAGGTGACAGCTGCTCTCACCTTCTTTCATTCTGGTATCTATCAGCTCCCTGTAGCTTTTACTGCAAGCTTCAGCTAGTCTACCATATCTAATAGTATGAGCCAGGTGGCAGCTGCTTTACTTCGGGGGGCAGATCACCATATCAATTTTTGTGACAAAGAAATCAACACTGAGCAGAGCTGGATTTCCATGCCATCACTTCTTTTTTCTCGTTTAGCCCTAGGACCTGGAATTAACTATTAACAAATCTGCTGAAATGTGTGCACTTCCCCAGGATGCAATTATATTCCAAATTGGAAGGGATGTGTACTGTTAGTGTAAATAGTCTCTGATGGAGATAACACATGCACACATGTATTTGTTAATTTCCAAAGATCCCTTGATGGTACACTCATTCCTCTGGGCCTGCACGTTAAGTTGAGCAATGAAGGGTGACTGTGATGTTCTGTCAGATCCCTCAATGCAAGAAGTTGCTTGGCTGATTTAACCATATGAGCATGAACTTGAAGAATCAGAAACCGATGGAGAAGAAGTGGGAGAAGTACTGAAAGAACAGGAAACAATAGTTAATATGTAATATGAGTTGAATGAATGCTAAACTCAACTGAAAAACACGAAGCATTATCCGCTAACTATGTTGTGAGCTTTTAACACCTGTCACATGTAATTTTAACTCCGATATTGATTTTTAACATAATATAATGTAGCTAATTGTATGTTGCTGTGAATTAATATATGATTGCATAATTTTTCTGTCAGTCTACTGCTAATAATTATTCAATGAACTTGCATGAGTTGTATCACAGTACTTATGCATTTTGTCATTTAAATGCATAAATATGGAAATGTTCATAGGGCAACAGCTGAAGAAACTGTTTGCTGTCTGTACATTGTACAGATTAATGTAAAATGAATGCCTGAACCACCTGGGACGTCAGTGAATAACATTGCATAACAGATTTCAAGCTGTTGGTTTAAATGTCTATGCATTCAAAATAGTTTACTATCAATAGACAGAGCCATAAAGCAAAGCAGGTTGTAATTCATGAGTTAAAACAAAACTTTTCATATAATATTGTCAACCAATGATGCAAACTATGATAGTCGTCATGTTCTTATTATATTGTGAATTATTTTCCATTGGTTATAAAAGGAATGGCGGTGACAGTCTGTCAGTAAAACCAATAACAATATCTTGCTTTTCTAAAATGCCGTTAGGCAAACTTGACAAGGTGCTTCATGTAAGTAGAATCGGACAAAGATTGACACCAAGCTAAAGTAGGAGATATTATGAAGGCTTGGTCAAACAGATGGGATTTTAAAATAATGACAAAGATAAAGAGGTCAGGATGTTTAGGAAAGGGAGTTAGTGCTTAGACAGCTGGAGGTGTAGCCACCATGTAGTGAAGAGATTGGGCAATACAGAAGAGGCAAGAGCTGGAGGAAGGCAGATTTGGAACAAAGAACAAAGATAGGGAGAGGAGAGGCAATTGAGAGATTTAAACATGAGGGTAAGAATTTTAATATCATGGCGTTGGTGACCCAGGAACCAATGTAGGTCAGCGAATCCAGGAATGATGGATGAACGGAGCTTGGTGTGAGTTAACAGACGTTTGGATCAGCTCAAATATATGAAAGGTAGAAGATGGGAGAGCAGACAAAAGAGCATTGGAGTAGTCACGTCTGGAGGCAACAAAAGCATGGATGACATTTTCCATCGCAAAGTGACTGAGGCAGAGGGAAGAGAAGTGCAATAATAGAGGTGAAAGTAGGTGGCTTTTGTAATGGGCAGCTTATGGGGTCAGGAGCTCAAACCAGGGTTAACTAGGCAGCCTTGGATGAAAACAGCTAGGTTTCACCTGAGGAAAAGGCAGGGCGACGGATGAAATTGGCGTTGGGGTGGGGTTGGGGGGGGGGGGGGGTGGATTTTCTGATGGAGGCAGAAGGCAATGGCTTTCCCACTACTCAACTGGAGGAAAATTCGACTCAGTAGACTGAATGACAGACAAGCAAACTGAATGACAGACAGAGGCAGTGGAGGTTTCAAACAGGTGGAGGTAAGGTTGAGCTGGATGTTATCAGCAAATATATGGATGCAAATGTCATGAATGTCAATTCTCCAAAGATTGGGCTATATCCCCGTGCAAGCATAAAAACGCTGGCGTTTCACTCTTGACTTCCCTTAAAAAAGTCAAGAGCGATTCACTTACCTGCAGGGGGCTAGCAGGGGCCTGAAGTGATTCTCGCAGCTCTGGCTGCCGATATGGGCCCCCGCACTTCCGGTCGGGAGTCTGCGCATACGCACGGTGGTGGTCTCCAGCGCCTGCGCAGTGCGCCATGATGGACTCAGGCCAACATCGACAATGTAGGCCCCCCCCCAAGATGGCGTGCAGCCGTAGATCTGAGTCAGCCGATTGCTGCACCGGCCGCCCATGTGGACCCCCCCACCCCGGTGCTCGATCCCCCCGCTCACCCACCAGGACGGCCGCAGACTGAGTCCGCAGGCGCCACCTGAGGTTCCCGACCGGCAATGCCCTTAGTGTTGGGTGGGGTTACTGGGTTATGGGGATAGGGTGGAGGTGTTGATCTTGGGTAGGGTGCACTTTCCAAGAGCCGGCACAGATTCGATGGGCCGAATACCCTCCTTCTGCACTGTAAATTCTATGAATAAGTGATCAAAACCATGCCGTCGGGAACTCGGCCAGTTTTGCCCGGAGAATCACTGAGGAGGGTGGGGGGGGGAGCCTCTGCCAATGGCCCCCCCGTGTAATCCGCGTACGAGCGATTCTCCGGGGAGTGGCGCCGGGCACGATTCCCGCATACACATTGATTCTCCGCCCCCATGTCAAACATGATTTCGGCGTGAGGCTGCGGAGAATCCCGCATGTCTTTAGATCACGTTACCAAGAGATGGCATGTAGATGAGAAATAGGAGGGGACTAAGAAAAAATATCCTTGCGGGACTCCGGAGGCCTATGACAATATTTAATTAAAATATTTAATTCCAATTCCATCATCAGTAAATATGATTAATTATATATGAAGACAATGAAGATTATGATGATTTTAAGAGGAAATTGAATGGACACTTTAAGGAAATAAACTTATAGAGCTATGAGGATTAAACAGGACATAGGACTGAATGTACTGCTCTCCAGTAAGACCTCACAGGTCAAATAATCTCCTGTCTTGTAATGGCACCATGATGCCATAATACAGAAATATTTTATGTGTCATTCCAATATATTTCAATTTTAATAAATCTGGAGTATTTGTGCAGTAAATACATTTACAAGACTAATTGAGAGCTTATATAATAGCACCAGGACTGCCCTGAGAGTGCTCCCCATGAATCCTTTCCCATCCTCACCCATTTCAAAAGACATTGGATCCAGCCAGCAAGGTAATGCATTGGAAAACCAATAGACAATATCTCAGTGTACATGGACACAGATTTGAAACACCCTCCTTGGGGGTTCTAGATCTTAATTGTGCTGTATGAGGAGCTATCATTGTCGCTCAGTGACTGTTTGTAGGGCAAGAAGCATCCTGTGGCAACCAGCTCAGCGGCATTGGTGGCTTTTGTTCTTTTGCTTCCAGATTTTCTTGGCTTAGGATTGCTCTGAGAGATGGAGAAAGAACTTTGATGAAAGAACGGGTGGACCGTCCTCTACATAATACCATTTCCTAATGCACAAAACAAAATAATTTGCAGGATACACCAAGGCAGCAAAGGATTTCTGTCAGCCACTTAGTTTTTTTGTGAACATTAAATGGAATATAATTACCTTTATTGTTTCAAAAGAAAACTTTCTATTAATCATCGTTCTCTCAGGGAAAAATACATAACCAATAACTTCATTTTATAAACTTACTGAACCGATTATTATTTCTTACAAAAATATCACAAACATTATGGCATAGGTTTCTACTAATTTATATTCTTTGCAATATCTTGCCCTACTTTCTTTACATTAGATTGTGACTCTTCAAGTTCCTACAATTACTGTTCAAACTATGCAAAGAATTGGGCAGGTTTGAGTTTTTTTGTATTCGTTCTCAGGACGTGGGTGTTGGTGGTAAGTCCAGAATTCATTGCCCATTCTTCATTGAGAAATGTTGGGGCTTCTTGAACTGCACCAGTCCATGTTTTGATGATACTCCCACAATCCTGTTGCAAAGGGAGTTCCATTATTTTTATCCAGTTGCAATGAAGGATCAGCAATATAAGTTCAAGTCAGGGTGATGTGTGGCTTGGAGGCGGAATTGGAGGTGATGATGTTCCCATACGCTTATTGCCCTTGTCTTTGTAGGGTGCTAGAGATGCTACTGAAAACGGCCTGGAAATATGTGATGTCCCAAGAATATTACACACTCCAGCTACAGTGTGACGTTAGTGGGAGGAGTGAATGCTTAAGGTGGTGGATGGGGTGCTGATCAAGTGCTGCTTTGTCCAGAATGCTGTTGAGTTTCATAGGTGCTGTTGAGCTTAACAACATCCAGGCAACAGGAGAGTATTCTGTGTAATCTTGAGTTGTGCTTTGTAGGCAGGGAAGTGGCTTTGGAGAGTCAAAGGGAAAGCCATCTAATGCAGAATATTCAGCCACTGACCTGCTTCAGTAGCCACAGCATTGACACGGGTAGTGCAGTTGAATCCTGGTCAGTGGATTGCTGAAGATGAACAGAAATAGAAAATACTGGACTATCTCAGCAGGTCTGGCAGCATCTGTGGAGAGAGAACGGAGTTGACATTTCGAGTCCGGATGACTTTTTGTCAAAGCTGGAGAGAACTGGAATCAGGATTGTGGAAGACGTTGTGGATGCAGAATTCGCTGAAGGTAATGACATTGAATCTTAAGAAGTGGTGGTTAGACTTTTTATTTTAATAAATGGCCACTGATTGGGTGCTTGTATGCGGCTAATGTTACTTGCCACTTATCAGCCCAACTGAGATATTGTGTAGGTCTTGTTGCGTACAATGGTAGTCTGCTTCATTATCTGAGGACGTGCAAATCAGGCTGAATGCTGAGTAAACATCAGCTAACACCCTGCTTCTGACCTTATGATGGCAGGAAGGTCATCCATAAAGCATCTGAAGATAGTTAAGCCTGGGACTACAGCTACCCTAAGGAATTGTTACATACCACGTTGGAACATTATTATACATTCAGTATCAAACTTATTTCCCATCACTAACTGATCACGGAATTATCTCTCCATTGTCTACATGTCTCGCTTAACATGAACTTTGGACATTTCAAGCTCACAGCACAAAACGTGTATTCAATATACTCAGTTAGCATTCCAGATTCACAGAGCAAGATTTTAATGGTGGGAATAAAAACGCCCACTCGATATCATCACTCGTTTATTGCCAGTGTCACCACAGTTTGGTTTACTGCCCAGGAGCAACTGGGTGTGTTAGATTGGAGACTTGTGTATCCCTTGTGCAGTGTACTCCTTTGAAGGTAACAAATTGTTTGATCTCATATACAGAAGGGTCTCACTTTCATGAATCTAGAGCACACCGAAAGGGGAACAAAAACAAAAGTTGATCTTCTCTTGTATATTTTGAATGTTGGCATCTCTGGAAAAATGTTTATTTATGTCCATTTCTAGATGCTATTTAATAGGTGAGGTGGGCATTCTTCTTTAACCATTGTAGTCCATTTGATGAAGGTACTTCTACGATGACATTAGGGAAGCAATCTCATTTCTAACTTTATGATAGAATGAAGATCATTGAAGAAGCAGCTGATGATGTTGGCTTCTAGCACCCTGCCCTGTAGAGCTGCTGTAGTGACGGCCAAGTGGAGAGATGATTTGCCTCCAATAATCACAGCCATCGTTCTTTATTCCAGGCATGGCTCCAGCCACATAAACCGTGATCCACATTTGCTTCAATTTTACTAGTTCTCCTGGATGTCACACAAATACTGCCTTGTAGTCAGACATCTCTGCCCTTTCCTCTGAAATTCAGCTTATGCCTATGCTGGAACCAAGGTTGTAATGAGGTCCAGTGTTTCTAGCAAAATCCGAACCGAATATCAGTGAGCATGTTATTTGTGAGTGTTGCTTTGAAGCATTCTTGATGATTCCCGACATTATTTTGCTGGTATATGAGAGTAGGCTTATAGGTGGCATTTGATGGTTTGGATTTGTCACGCTTTTTATGGTCAGAGCACACCTGAGCATTGTTGGGTAGATGAAAGTATTATAGCTGTGGCAGAATTGCTTAGTTAGGGGCGTGGCTGGTTCTGAAGCATCGGTCTTCTGTGCTACAGTTGAGATGTGGTTGAGGCCTGTTGCCTTAGCTGTATCCAGTGAATTCATTGAAAAAACACATGATGGAGTGACAGATATTGACTGATGACTGTTATCCGTAATAGTTGAAAATATTTCAACCTTTTGCGCCCATGTGCTGAGCTATGTCAGACTGAGGCTAGGGATGTTCATAAAGACTTCTTTTCCTGTTAGTGGTTTAATTGTAAACCACCATTCACGACAGGGTGCTCCGGAGTTTTGATCATTGTCAGTGTAGTTAATTAGCTCTGTCTGGAGCATGCTGGTTTCACTGATTAACATGGATGTAGTCCTTTGTTGTCATGTCACCAGGTTGACACCTCATTTTCAGCTCCCAGCATGCTCTTCTGCGCTGCTTATTGAACCAGGGTTATGCTTGTAATTGATCTGCCCATACAGGTATTTTTGACTAAGATATATTTTCTACTGACCAATTTTCCCCTTGTATCTTTTTCTTGTGGCCAAAGGAGTATTTTTGATTCAGAAACATGATCGGTTTTATATCTGAAAAAGTGGCTCATTTTTTTATTAAATATTAAAATTATGGACGATTGCATGTACCTTACTGTCGACTGAAAGAAACGGCATTTACATAATAAAACAAGTTTTACCAGCATGTTCTGTTTTTATTACAAGTGGCCCCTCAGTTAGTGAATCGGAATTCAACTTGTGTTCTGGCTCCTGATAGCAACCAATACTGGAGGTGAAAAAGTGCAAATGTTTTCCCTGAACAAGGCCATGTTCAGCCATGATGGACATCATGGATTAAAAGCATGTTGTTACTCACTACCAATTGATTATGCTTGAAGTACCGAGAGCTGATTTAGAACCTGTGGAATTATATTCCTGCAATTCATCAATGCCTTCAGGAGAAGGGAAGAAAAAAACACAGAAATGTATTTGTATATTGCGAAATCTAAAGGGAAGAAGAATGTTGTCTGTAGGATAGACTACCATTTTATAATGACTTATTCATCTCTGTTGACAGAAGGTGTTATTTGGGCTGCTGTATGTTATGAGCTGAGCAACAGAGGGCTGTTTGTTAAAGTCAGCTCTTTTTATGAATAAAATTCAGTCTCGAGAGTTTCTGGAATGAAATGCAGAGGCTTATTTCACTAAAGTAGTTTTGTTATGTGCTTTTAAGCAATATTGTTTTACTCACAGAGCCTCAATTAATTATTCAAAGCTTCAACTTTGAATGTTGGCTATATTCTTTATTTTAGATAAACTCAATGAAATTTTAAAAGTCACTGTGCACTACAGTGATTTCCTCCCTTTGACTTTGTCGGAAATGTCAAAAATTATTTCTTCATCTGCTGTTTTCTCAAGGGAATATTGGACATATTCTAAATGTCACCTGAGAGACACCTCGCCTTCTATAATGGCTGCATCAGAAAAATTGCATTGAAGTTGAGGGAACTTTTAGTAGCAGCCTTCATGTACGTGTCATTGACACCTTCAACCATTGATGTCCAGTGCATCCTTTAGGTCAACTTGCATTCAAGATCATGAAAGGCATCTTTCCTTTGCAGTTTTTAAACAAATGAGTGCATTACCTGAGACACTTCAGGGAACGGAGGAACAATACGTTGGGTTTTTGAATTCTTACACTTGTAGTATAACATCTGCCGAGATGAGCCAATTATTGACGTCACATATTTTCTATGTGGTGTTACACAGTTTCTTAAATTGTTTGTTGCCAAAATATGCATGCAGTTTTACTATTTAGGAATAAACTGGACGGACACTCAATTCATTTATAAAGACTATTTGACAGTTGACTGTTGCAATGGCAGAACTGCACAAGTTGTACATTTGTAAGAAGCATCTAATGGAATAAATATATACAGTTTTACTTGGGATAAGAGTGGATCTTGTCCCTATATAAAATTGTGGGTCACTATTGCTGCTCCTGGAAGATCAAACAATCAAATAAAAGAACTGTTTCATTTATCTCTCCCTCTTCTCCAATAAAGAGTATTGTTCATTGATCAGAATAAGACAAAGAAATGTGATTAGTCATGGAATATCTGCATTGTGGTTTATGTACCCGTTCTCTTTATAGGTTATCCAATCAATAAAATCAAACCTATTGACTCATGATGTGACAGTGTCTGTGGTATGACAGCAAACCTCTCTAACAAAGTCCACCCTAGGTTGTGTTCCTTTATCCAAAATTATTTTTACCTGGGACTTAGTCTTAATGTTTTCTATTGCATATTTTCTATTATTTTACTTGGCCGTTTTGAAATAACATTGAGGTAGCATTCAGAATTGTAGTTATTTCTCCACATACTAAGTCAACTGTATTTTACGAGCATATTGTTTCTTCTTGCCTTTCCCACTTTTGACTGACATTTTCTTTTATATACATGCTAGCATAATATAATTGTGCAACAATAAGATTGATATATCTGGATGAATCATCTTAATTCTAATTCCTGTGCACGATTCACCAACACATATGGTAAAACAGTAATACATATATTTATGTATTCTTACATCATGCAACACGGACATATCTCACACCAATAACAGTATCTGTTCTTCAAAAGAATTTCATCTGTAAAGCACTTTGACATGTAATGGCATAAGTATATTATTTATAATAAATAAAAATGCTGGTGCATTATCATATCCAAGTGTAGTTGATTAGGCTCAAATTTCAAGGCTGATAATCAAGATTATCATTTGACACTGCAACATAATTATGACATGCTTATAATAATAATTGCTTATTGTCACAAGTAGGCTTGAATGAAGTTACTGTGAAAAGCCCCTTCTGACTTGTACTGTATTGACAGAAATGCTTCTGACTTGAATTGAAATATCTTTGAAGAATATATTTCAAATCTTACTCTTTGCCACACCATTGATGCAGCCAGTCCTGAGGTAAATTACCCAGCCAGTGGAATAGTCACGGGATGTTTGAGATCATATCAGTGCTGATCACAGCATATCAGCGGTTGAGGATTAGCACATGAGAAATGATTGATACCAAATGAAGGAGCAATATGAAAAAAAATGCTATTTGCTGTCTGTTCCCCCAAAATAAAGCTCTTACTAATTAATTTGCTACATTGTGATGAACAAATTAGAGATGCCAAGCTTTGCTGTGGTTACAGTAAATTAATCTTAAATTGTTTTTTACCCAGGCAGACATGGTAGCAAAGTGGTTAGCACAGTTGCTTCACAGCTCCAGGGTCCCAGGTTTGATTCCCAGCTTGGGTCACTGTCTGTGCAGAGATTGTACGTTCTCCCCATGTCTGCGTGGGTTTCCTCCGGGTGCTCCGATTTCCTCCCACAGTCCAACGATGTGCAGGTTAGGTGGATTGGCCATGATAAATTGCCCTTAGTGTCCAAAAAGGTTAGGTGGGGTTACTGGGTTACGGGGATAGGGTGGAGGCGTGGGCTTGGGTGCACTTTCCAAGAGCCGGTGCAGACTCGATGGGCCGAATGGCCCCCTTCTGCACTATAAATTCTATGATTCTGTGATGAACTTTGGAATCTACAAATCAAACAATAACAATTAGAACTTGACAAAGTTTGTACTTTTGCAAATTCTGAGGATATTTTATACCAAAAAAGCATATTTTTCAATGCCTATGAACAAAGATTACTTTAAACCCCAGTTCATCAATTCCCATGGAATAAACTGGCTGTATTTTCAGGTGATGTATTCTTATGTGTTTTTCATTAATAGAGCGGCTTCTATAATTATTTTTTAAAGAGTAATAATAACCTACAATTAACCCTGTATTAGATCTAACAACATAATTTGCATTCCTTTGTTTCATACCGAGTGATTGTTCTGGATTCCTGCAAAATGAAAGAGTTGCATCCTCATCCCTGTCTATATCAGTTCAGTTTATTTTAAATAATAGAGGCTAACAATCCAAGGGGGGGATGGGTCAGAACATTGTGCGGTATCTCTGTGATTTGAGTTCCAATGGACTAAAAATCCCTCCCTAATGTTTGGGAGAGACTTAATGAAGCACTTTTGGCAAGTATTAATTCCAGTTCTTAAAACTCTTCATAATTTGGGACTAAAGTGAAACCAATAGCCGAGGGCCACCTGTTACTTTGGCAGTGCAATCTTTTTTATCTCCTTTATCAGCTCTGCTTATGCCCTCTGAGAGTGAGAATGTACAAATTCTGATAATAACTCAGTATCAGCACCCTGGTATATATATAATAAAGGACATGCGCACTTGAAATGAGACTAAATGTGCTGCTCTACTTCGGGTGACTCAAGATCTTTCTACTGATTGATTCCTCATGTTGTCACCTAAAGTATTCATACAAAAATATTAACGGAAATAGAAACCACAGAAGGGTATTAAAGTTAATCACATTTCTCTTGAAATTTTACAGCATTATGGGATTCTCTTTGAACTCTCATCAATAATCTGTCTCACTCAACAGCTACGGCTATATTTTTAGAACAAAAGAATATCTGAGTAAGCAAATTCACTATCGCTGTTTCAGATGGGAAAATCACACTAGAGCAGGCAGTATGTCAGCAATCTTAAAGGGAAAAATTATTACCAATATAATGCTTTTGATCTTCTTACTGATTTCAGTAAAATGAAGTTTAGTTTTATACATATTTGACAATAGGCTGAAATGAAGCAATGATGGAGGAGTTTGTTCAAGAAAAATGGCTTCAAAAATACCAACAGGGATTTAAAGTGGGACAGAGTGATACAAGTTAGTTGTTGCTTGCCCTGTGTTTTCATCTTCATCTTGTCTTATAGATTCAGGTTGTTGGCTTTTAAATATGATCACTTAATGAAGTCTTACAACACCAGGTTAAAGTCCAACAGGTTTGTTTCAAACACTAGCTTTCAGAGCACTGCTCCTTCCTCAGGTGAATCATGAATATGATCCACTGGATATTTTCCGAGATAGTTGTTAGCAGGGTTATTGGATACATAGATTATGCTAAGTCTTCTTACACAAGCAATTGTCTTCCAAATTGATCAGGATAGACATTATAACTTTTAATCTACGCTAGTTGATTTGTCATTGGGCAGTACATGGAGAGAAATGTAATTCAGTCTTTTCCTTGCAATTATCTCTCATTTTAGCCTACTCCATTTCTTTCCATAAGGTTTATTCTAGATCCAATTTGCTTTCTATTTTCCTCGTGGAATTGCTGTCACATAATTTTCCTATTCTGCCTCATCACTCATTTCCTCATTAGTTCTCTCACTCCATCTGCAAAGTATTCCTTTATTTCTGGATATGATTCTCATACTCCTAAATTTAGATTAAATTTAAAATTTACATCTTGGTAAAATTACATTTAACACATCAGATGTACAAGTTTCAAGTGTAATTTGAAACATTGTACAAAAGTAATGGTTAGTTTCAATCTCAATTTTTAAAGCATGGGCCATGCAACAAGATGGACGTCATTATGTACCTAGAGAACCAAAGCAGGAAAGTAGAACATTAAAACCCTAACCCTAGTTGCCACATTCCGGCGCCTGCTCCATGTACCCGAACAGGTGCCGGAATGTGGCGACTAGGGGCTTTTCACAGTAACTTCATTGCAGTGTTAATGTAAACCTACTTGTGACAATAAAGATTATTTATTTATTCAGTTATTATTAAAATGGTGAGTGGGACAAAATAGGTGGAGCATCCAGAGTTTAAGCATGTACCTAACCAATACCAATGGTTATTTCTGTGAAATTCAGCCTGGAACTTGGGACATAGTGTTTGCAAACATTCAATTGAACTGACCCTGATAAAAAAGGGGGAGATCTGGGTCTGGTATTGTTCATAGTGGAAATTGTAATCTGTGGGATCCATGAGCAATCCGATCATAAATTGTGGCTGTGATGAAAGTTGAAAACATGAGTACTAAGAAGTTGAGAATGTGTTGAAGCCTGTAAGGCTTCATATATGCAAGGGGATATGTGCGTCCAGATGGAAGTGTGGGAATAAATACAGGAACTGAAGACAACTGGAAGATGAGAAAATGGAAAATAATGAGCAGAGCATATGCACCAAGACCAGAATGCTCAGTGAGACTAAAGGAAACCAAGGTTGTGAATCCTCAATATATATTGGGATTAAAGGTTGAATTGAAGAACGCAAGCTCTGGAAGGAGAGCAGAAATTAAATTCAAGATACCTGAGAGACAGGTATATCTGTGCGGGCTTAGATAAAGTCATTTTACCTATTGGAAGTGCTTTTCTCCAGACTAATTGACTTATTTATAAAATGTTACAAGTGTAGAAGTCAAGAACAAGATTGGTGAGAATTCACAGTCTCTGCTACATGAACTTTGAATTGTTTTTCAGAGATGCCAGCCTTTTTGTGAATATAAACATTTTGGTAGACAGGGAAATAATTCTTCCTAAGTATTTTGGATTGATTTATTTTAGCGAAGTGAAATCAACAGGCCTTATGCCTGAGGAAAATGTCAAACTCTTTAGGCATGTCTGATAGATACTGCACACAAAGCTTTAAATGTTAGAATAAGATTGCTTATCATTAATAAATGGGAAGGTTACCTATATATCATATGGTTTATCACAACATCGATTCTGACCGTAGGTACATCTAAAGACTAAAATAATTGTTGCTATGATAACATTCCAATATCCTTATGCTTTCAAGTTTGCTGAAGCAAATCAATCTTTTCTGTATTAGTCCAAAATTGAAACAATATATTCCCATTGGTGTAAATGATGACAGTGTTTAAACTTTGGTACCCATTAATTTCAGCAGCAACATAGCAGGACATTGAGATGACAGACAATGACTGGACAAAGTAATATTGTGAAGCAACTTCCCAGGTTGGGTGGACCAACATTTTAAAGAACCATTCAGTCAATCAGTTCTCTTATTCTTGTGACTTTGCAATACTTGGCAGAATCTGAAAGGTTTTCTTCCTTCTTCCATACATTTCAAATGATTTTGCAATAGAAAAGGTTTTTTTTCATGAAGCTAGTCAAAGAATGTATATTATTGAGTTGTTAATTATGTTGAGTGGGTTTTAGAAATGTTCATTCTTAAAGTAGAATATTTTGATTCCCATACAGGATAAATGAGGGCTATGTAATAAATGTTATTAGAATAAGAAAAACCATCTTAACATATGATAGTTATTTCATTTTCATCCATATGATCTGTTCAAAATTAGGAGTTTCCTTCAAAGTAGTCTTGTAACTACAATAATTATTCAATTACATTTTTACAAGAAACACATTGCTAGAAATGCTTTGTCTTAATAAAACCAGGCAACTGAAAATCCAAGTACTTTTTTTGCAGTTTTAAAAAGTTTGTGTCTTTCAGGCTATTTATAGATTGTATTCCGATAGAAATTATGTGAATTCATTACACTTTTAAATTTCCCTTCTAATCATAGTGGTGTACTATTTGCAAGGAAAGAAGGGATAAGAGTCTGCTCAGGTGGTTGCTTTCTTCGAATCCTACACATTTGTGTCATACTTTTGAACTTATTGGCTCATTAACCAATCTGAATTAAATGATGTTTGTCCACAGATCCTGATATTATAAGATAAGCAAGAGTAATGAACATTGCTAACAATTGTTCTTTACCATTTAACTCCAAAATGTATTTATATTACCACCAACAATGTAATTCTGAGACAATGGGAGCCAAATATAAACACAAAATAAAATTGTATAAGTGTTACTTTTTATTAATAATTTTTAAAGAAAAAAGACAAAACTACAACTATAATTCTGAATGTGTCTTCATGATAATTATACAATGGATATATTTGGCAAAGGATTGGCAGGGGTTTAATCAGTTTACAAGAAACTCAAAGCTGACATAAGTAAAATAACTTGACAATTCTGTGTATTTTATTAGGGGGAGTCATTTTCCTGTAAATGTGCTAAATATTTCCAACTGAAATATTATAATTACTGTATCACTGTACTTTTTAATGAAAGATTCCAGTCTCTGTAAAGATGCAAATTGGTTTACTATAACTATCAGGGAGATCTAATATCTTGCTCACATGGAAAATGGAGTCAGCCAGTGGGAATATAAATAAAATGCCGCTTTCATATTCCAAAGGGTTATAACTGTCATCAGTAAAGTTAGCATATGCTAATAATGTTAATTAATTCATGTACTTTTTCTACCTATTACGTGATAACATCAACATTTATATCAAATTCAAAAGGAATGCCTTTGTGGCATCAATCTTTTAGCATCAGGGAATCATATCAGAACATTACCTGCTCAGCAAAAGACCAATAGATAAGAATTAGGCTCCATATGCCATTCTTCACTTGCATTTTTCTATTTCAAATCTTGAAGCATAATTTATATGGATGTCATTCATGCAAATATTTTCTGAAGCTAGATAGATATTTCTATTGTACCTTTCTTCAAAGAAGAATTCCTGTGACATTACAATTCTTATGATCAGAATTGGTTTGGTGCTCATGCTTTTAATGCCCATCTGGTCATTAAAGATCAATGATATTAGCAATGTATATGCCATAAACTGCTGTGCATCAATTCGGTAACGTTTGAATGTCATGTGCTATGTATTGTATATTTTTTTAAAGTGGATTCATTTATTAAAATGTAATCATGACTCTTGCTTTCTTAATTTTCCCTGACAATGTGATCTGAATATTTTGAAAGTTGTATTGCATTAAAATATTTAGTACATAGGACAAAAATGAATATCTTGGCACTGCGATTTGACACCTTGCAAAACAGAACAGGCCCTTGATTCAGCTTGATCTAGTGAACCTTTGTAGTACTGAAAATCCTTTGAACCTTGCAATCGCATCAATGGGACATAAATGCTTTTTTTTGCCATAACAAAAGTGAATAAATGTTGGGGGGCGGGGCATGGTACCCAACTCATTGTCTCTCTTGAATAAACTGAAAAAAGATAAACTGAAAATCATTTCATAATTTATACCCTGGCGTAGAAATGTTCAGCAGCCCTCAAAGGGCACTGCTTTCACCATCATTCACTCCTTTTAACAATACATTCGTTTCAATTATCATTACCGTTACTATGTGGAGGCAGCAGTGATATTTGTTCTGACACTGAAATAAAAGCTCTTGCCACTTCAGAAAGGTGACTTCCTAATGTGCTTCATAAAAATTTCATTTATCTTTTGGTTCCTATTCACCAAAGCCGAGACACTTGAAGTTAGTTCCAACAATCCACAGAGGCATGATCGATTTCATGCATACATGAGCTAGTGGGTAGGATATCACATAGATAAGTATCAGTATTAATAGGTATATATATATATAGAGTTATTTGTTGGGCATTCATATGTTTTGTTCTGCATTACTCCAGTATGTTTAAATGTTTTATATTGCTCTGAAATGCTATAAATAGGGCGGCTACTGTTTTTTTAACCAAGGCATATTGGTGAGCTATTAGATCAACTGAATTATGGTAATATGTTGGTTTGTTTGTCATGTGTTAATCCCGGCAAAGGATGAAAAATGGATATTTGGGTTCAGGCAACTTCTGAGCGGAAGCATCAAGGGACCCTTTGAATTCAGTAGTTTTATTTGCTTTTTGACAATGTCGTCTCAATTTGTTTTTCTGTCCAGGAAAAGGGATCTTATTTCGCGGGCGATTTTTTTTTGTCCTAACATTTGAATACCGTTGGGATAATTTACGTGAAATGTATCTCCCAAAAGCAAAGTATCAAAGTAGAGAGCTCAAATGGACAAGAGATCATGTGGACCAAGGCGAATCATTCACTGATCCCTGGTAACGCAGTCCATCTCTTTTCCTGAGGATTTTAACAAATTGCTAACATGGTTATCTTTTGAGATGTATTAGTGCTCATCTGGCGGATATATATTTTCCAACCGGTTTGCCTTGAAATGTTAACGAAAAGTGTTGCATCGCGGTTTCTATTTTTTAAATTTAATTGCAACAAGTCTACTTGTTTTCCAAACCTTGTGCATAATACAATGGGAAATACTCGCACGTGTCCCTTAGCGAAATGCTACATTTGGCAATTTGCTATATAGAATTGAGGAATCAATATAGATTGTATTTTGCCTGCATTTAACAAATTTCAGATAACTCTGCGACCCTTAGTGGAAATTCGTGTTGATTTTAAATGCGTCCTTTTTGTTTTTGAAGTGTGCAGGGCAGATTTGTTGCTCAGAAGCACAATGCCATTAGACAAAGGCTTCGGAGGCATTGGTAGGTAGGGAAGTACTGAGGTGTCACTGATAGTATGTGGAGAGATCCCTTTAGTAAAGTCGAAGCTCATTGACTGAAAAAGATAGCTTGCCCCCCCCCCCCCCCCCGTTTCAAAATGCGATCTTCTGAGATTGGAATTCATTGCACGATCAATAGTAGGCGGTGGCAGGACGTTACTTAATCAGTTAATAGTTTGGCTATTGTGAACGTACAATTGATGCTACTTTGCACGTTGGAAATGAACCCCGCAAGGCGATTTTGCGTGACTGTGATGTGTTTCCATTGATATATGTGTAGCCAGGCCCATGTTAACACATTAGTAGCTGCAGAAATGTTCAATGTTTAGATGGAGGAGATGTAGCAACCAAGGTTGAAATGTTAGTTACCTTTCTCTCAATTAGCTAAGGAGGTATATATAACCCGGTAATTAATCCTAATGTGCATTCTAATGGATCAATTTACTTTGCTTCTTCAGTTAGTCTTGGCTCACATTAGGTCTGCGTGTGGCACAACTACAAAATCCGGGTGCCCCTAAAGAGGGTCAAGATAAAATCTGTCACTAAAGCAGTTTAATATATACTCTACCTTTAACTCCGTTGAAAGCACAGGTGGGACAAATATGTTTACAGATAGATAAAATGCGGGGTAGGAAATGCCAGAGGAAAATGCAGGTAGCAAATGTCACATTGATCCTGCAGTTCCTAGACCATCTCATTGCCCACATAACACAATTGTCTCTCACAGCGGTAAACTTATCTGTTCGAAAAGATTAGCCCGGAAAACAAAAACATTTGAAGCAGTTAGTTTCCAAACAACTCGTTACTGTTGCCACACAATCTCGAGTGTTCTGCAGTTACCAGCACAACGCCAACTTCATATCCTTTTAATAAAATATGAGGAACCATATTCTGTGCTGTTCCAGCGCATGCACATGTAGTGGGGACTGCTACATTTTTGCCATGATATGAAAGAGGGTGGAAATTGCCTATTTCTGTCTGATGAGGTCTCAGTGTAGAGGAGTGAGGTACAATTTCCCAGCTATTATCAGAAGCCATTTTACTCTCATATCCATCCCACTCCTTTCTGCCATACACATTGTCACCCTCTGGTACAAACTAGGAAAGAGAGAATGTAACTCCTTCAAAACATGGGTCGCAGGGGTTAGGAAGAATCAATCATTCTGACGAACCCACAGACGCGTGATTGAAATGAAAGGGTGTGTCTGCTTATCGTTTGCAAAACGGGATTAAAGGCTGCTACTGTCCAAATTAGCCTTCTCAGCGTCCGCTGTTATTTACCCCAGCAAATGCCAAGATGATTTGAGGTGAGGCATCTGGGAGAAAATGTGCAGGCAAATGAGTCTCAGAGACGGTGCAAAACCAAATGTAACCCCCTCCTGGATATTCGCCTGCTGATGTATTATTCAGCGATTGTGGCGAGTGATTTTCACCGCGCTGTGAAAATAAAGCTTCAAGTACGGGGGTTATTCCATTTGAGGGCTCGTATCGAAGAAATGCAACTCATTGTTAGGTATGGTGAATATCTGGTTTAAAATTCGCTCGGTCTAGACAGAAAACAGCTGTTGTTAATTCACAACTGTACTCTGAAGTTTAATATCTTCAGGTGACGACACAGGACTACTGGACTTGTCTACAAATTACTGCTGAGCTCCACAGCTTCATTTGTCATCATTTAACGTTATCCGCCTGATTAGTTCGCAGTAAGCTCTCAACAGCAAATTGATCTTGCAACGACATGAAAGGTTCACCCGACAGCTAGAATCTGTTGAGCCCCGCCATTTAAAAATAAAACATACATGTTTCAAAACGCATCATTGCATCGCCGTGTGCTCTGAAATCCAAATACACTTAACATGGAGCCAACACGTTTTTGTCAAAGTTTCTCACTTTTTTTTGTCGCAAAGGTTGCACTCGGAATTGATAGCGAATGACACGAAACGTTGGAGTTGGTTTCTCTAACAGATTGCTCTAAAGAGAGGTACTGGTAGGAGGTGAGGAGGGGTGTGGGAGGGAGGGAGGGGGAGGGGTGGTGGCGATGGCAGGATGTTCAATTGCTGAGATGCAAAGCGAGTATATTACAAAATGAACACACACAAAACAAAACCTGCAACTCAAACAAAGTACACGTCTCGCGATCACGTTACCATTCCTTATGACGAGCTGCTGTGGAACATCAGAAAGCCACAGTTCCTTTCTGCAAAAAAGTACATTTGCCTTTCAGTCCATTGAAGTGCCGAAGACTGTACTCTCCTCGACTACGCGTATTCTTAAGCAATAACAACGTAATCCGTATTATACACCCAAGAATACCCGTCACCGAAGAGAGTCTGAATAAATCTAGCAACATCTAGCCACTGCCAAAAAATCCACACCCATTATCAACAAAGACGGCATCCAAAGAATGAATCTGAGTAGTCCTTCCCTCAGTACACAGCAAGTCGAGTTTCCATCAGTGCCATTCTGCAAAGGGAAATGAATAAAACGCATTTTGAAGTACATGATCTTGGTACGGAATTTGTGACCATTAGTGCATTTGATATCTGTTTTGCAGATGTAGAGCATTTGAAATCGCAGCCCATCTGAGGGATTCCAAGTGTCCGAGCTGAATGACTCACCTGTCTGATGCACCAAAGCGGTTGTACAATGTCGTGCAGTCCGTAGCGTGCTTCGATTTTTCGACTTCCCATTCTTAAAAGCTAATATTCCTCTTGACCATTTAGCCGGAAGGGCGCCCAACAGTTTAGTTCCTAGGGAGGGGAGTGGTGGTGGGTGGGTGGGGAGGTGAGGAGTGGACGGGGAGGAGGAGGGGGGGGGGGGGGGGGTGGGTGAAAACAAAGGACACATAATTTCATTCATTTGTTGTGAATCCCTTTATCTAATTATACATTTGCTTTAAAAGAATTAAGGCGTGGGAGGAACAACTGCGTGTGGGTCAGAGAGAGGGAGGGGGAAGTATTACAACTATGAAAGGTCGGGAATGGGAGCATTGACTCGAAATATTGGAAGACAATCTTCACTTTAGTCAAGAAAAACCACGATTCAACAGTCATTTTAGGAATAATGACACTCCCACCCCCACCATCAATTCGACATGTGCAGAGAAGGCGACAGGATGAATCGTCCAGTGGTTAGGGCGAAGAAACCCTCCCAGGCCTCCAGACAGAGACCCTTGACTGCATTACAGCGCAGGGAAATAGGGGGATAAAAACCACATTTCTCTAAGCACATTTACTAATATAATCCCTCTCTCCATGTCGGTTGATAGGGGATATATATATATTGCTCAGCCCATCGCCAACTCGCGTCCGCCGTATTTTCTTCTATTTAGCTAGTGAAAGGGGTGAAACCCAGGGGAGAAAAAAATACAGCTAGCCACGAGCCCCTTGAATAACCTTGAATGGTTATTTAATTCTACAAAAAAAAAACCCTTCATTGCAATGTCACCATTTATGCCTATTGACTGAATGCTCCGTAACAGACAAGATTGGCAAAATAAGAAAACAAAACAGCAACGAAGGGGCTCATTTATCTCCAATTCTAACACCGACTGAAAGGGGGTCTGTCTTCCCACTAAATCTAGAATTCCTCGCAGAATTCCGCCAGCAATGACCGAACACAATTCAAACATGTTGACCGTCGACCAGCCTCTTCTGCAGAAGTGTTGCCCACCGTAAGTTCCCGAAATCATTCTCATTGGGTCCCCCCCCCCCCCCCACCAAATTTTAAAACGCTAAAGCCACTCAGATTCGACCGTGGGAATGTTGCGCCTCTTGGTTGCACACACCACACTGGACACACCAGGCTTAACAATCGGAACGACAATTACATCGGAGCATTACATTGAGAAATCAATGCTTCCCTGATACTCACAGGAAAATATCTGGAAGATTGCTTCCTTACGCCTTGCTAATCACTGGGAGGAGAGCGGCACCATCCACCCCAGCTAGTTAGGACCACGACAGATTATGGAATGCGCATGTATTCACACAGCCGCCTGGCCAAGATACCAATTTACAACAACAACAACAAAAATACTTAATTGGCTTCCTTCTACATTACCGCGGCGAGTCGATAAATGTTCAGCAAAGTGGATAGAAATCTTACCAGAGATAGAGGAGGAGGAGGGGAGGAGGGGGGTGGGGGGAAGAGAGGGCGGAATCCAGCGGTTTCAGCACCATGGACAGCTCAATCCTGACAGACGCAGGCAACAGCTCATCTCAACAAAAGCTCTTGTGAATCGAAACTGAACCAGGCGAGCCACTTACTAGCACCATTTGGTATGATACCGCTGCCTCTGGGTGCATATTCATACCCCACCCCCATCCCTCCCTCCCCCCCCCCCCCCCCCCCCCATCCTCCTCCTCTTCCTCCTCCCCCACCCCCCCCCCCCCCCCCCCCCCCCCCACCCGAGGCTATGGTATTCCCAAAAAAAATGACTGTGCAGAGCCCTGGCAGCCAGGGCGGGCACGGCAAACCCTTTATGTTGAGCAGTGGAATATCGGGCAGTAGCAGCCCAGCCACACCACACGCTAAATACCTTTGTTCATTGATTCCCACGTTGCATCGAGTCAGAATAGCATTTGCAATTACCCTTCAATAATGCGATTAGCCATCGCCAGTGGATTTTGAAAAAAAAATTCACATTTCATTCGAGGCGAGCGTAATCCGGCTCAACGTCGGCGCATTTCACTCACTCTCTCTCTCTCGCGGCACAGCCCAGCATTTCCAGCAGCCTATTGTCAGCTCCTCGCATTTGGCAATGATCCGGAGCGGTTCGGGGGCAATGATTTCCACATTGCCCATTTGAACAGGTCCTCGCTGCAGAGTGAGAGAACACAAATATAGATAGAAGGTGGCTGGTGCGATTTGATCAATTTTTTGTTTTGGGGCTGGAGGGTTGAGG
Organism: Scyliorhinus canicula; assembly: GCF_902713615.1. NCBI lineage: Eukaryota > Metazoa > Chordata > Chondrichthyes > Carcharhiniformes > Scyliorhinidae > Scyliorhinus > Scyliorhinus canicula. The sequence goes on from NC_052149.1 coordinate 27,528,697, forward strand.
AATCATACATTTCAAACAGCCGCGATAATGTGCGCTCTCCACACAATGACACAACCTGGAAGAGGAGCGGCGGCTGGTGTGTAAACGTCGCTTACACAGCCCACCAGCGGTTCCAACAACAACAGAAAGCAGTAACGGGAGACTAAACTCCGGGTTGTTATTAATACTTCAATCCCCCCCCCCCCCCCCCCCCACAACCCCACCTCTCTCTCTCTCTGTGAAATCACATCTTACCTTGTCCCTTTCTTACACCGAGCTTCAAAGGCAATCTCCTCCGAGTGTTCTCTACCTCCTGACTTCTTTCTCTTTTTGGTTGGGGGCTGGGTGTACTGGAGTTGCCTGTAGCTCCACCGACCCTTGAGTAGAAGGTCCACGTCCCCCCCCCCCCCCCCTAACCTTTTCTTTTTGTTTTGGCGGCTGGAGGGGGTTGTTTTAACTGCTCTGAGCTTTAGGGGGCTACATGGCAGCAGAGATCTTTTACAGAAATATCGAATCAAAGTGCTCCAATTATGACTAGTTGTCATTTGGCACAAAGCAGACTGTAACCACACACACATCAGTAGGGTACCAGCTCTGCGAAGGGCTTATTTGCCAGAGAACTGATTAGATCTAGGCACCATTTAACATAATTCGTGGATCCCAAACATGCTAATAGTCGATTAATTGAAGACGATCTGACGCGTCTACTTCATAGTCTCTTATTCATGAGTTCCCAGTTGGAAATGTCCAGCACCTTTGGGACTCTCTTCAAATGTCGAAACAGCGCGGTCAATGGCAGCTGCGAATGGCTTCAGGAGCAGGACTTGAGCTGTAACTGAGCGTTAACATATGCCGAATGAAGTTTAATAACAGCCAGGGAATTTTCTCATCACGTTGAGAATCCAGTCGCCTCCTCTTGTGTATAGAGTTAACATTCGCCTCTAACCCTCGCCGTGTGCTGTTTATTTACATGGATTTATATTTCAAATATGTCATTTTCTTATTAAGCACGATACCCCTCTCGGTATTGGAGAAACGAGTGTTTTTCTTTCCTCTCCCTCCCTCTCTCTCGCTCTCTTTCTCCCTCCTGTCGGAATGGGACATGTTCGCTTTTGAAATCAATAATGAGGCCCCATCAGTTACAACCGTTTTGAACCAGCGGGTGCACCATTCCATCAGGACTGACGCCGACACATCCTCATTCTAAATTATTGGTGCATCGTAAATAGGATGAGGTTTTTTTTTGGGTGTGTGTGTGTGTGTGTCTGCCGGGGAGGGGGTAGGTGAGGGACAGTAGTGGGTGGGAACGAGGGATCTGACACTTCAGATTCCAGATATTGGAAAGATTTGGAAATTGAGATTTCGACATTTCTGGGACGTGTCATCGCGCGTTTGAATGGACCTGGAGTCGCATGTTAGTGATTCCGTAGCTAAAATAAATCTGTGAGGTTGAGTTCCCATTGTTTATTTGCTGTTTTCACATTTACTTGATCTAACAGGGAATGCGTCCTCATATGCATTACTTTCCAATCTGAACGTGGGGGGGGGGGGGGGGGAATGCAAATTAGAGATGCGAACTTATTTAGCCAATAGCCCTCAAATATCGCCCTTAAGGTCTGAATTGACTGGCTACTCAGAGACATTTGTCAAACTTCATGCTGGATGAATTATTTATTTATTGGCGCGCAGAGGTCACACTTGCAAATTCCGCAGCAAAATCTTCAACTGTTCCCGGGGTGGGGCAGGGGGCTACTTACTGCAAATGGTGTGTTTATTTTAATTTTTATTGTTTGAATTCTTCGCAAAAAGATTTGTGACAGTCACGTGGCCACAGGTGAGCAGAAGCCAGGCCTGGGTATCTGTGCATGCGAACATTGCTGTGTGTCTGATATCTGAAATGACCCAGACAGCCGAGTTCATTAACATTAAACTCGCTCCCTCTGGTTGGATGTGAATTTCGTAGAAGTTGTTTCCATCCGTTTGGGAAAGGGAGCGTCTGGAATTAAAAGAATGGCGGGGGTTAAATCATAGAATTTACAGGACAGAAGGAGGCCATTCGACCCATCGAGTTTGCACCGACCTTTGGAAAGAGCACCCTACCCAAGCCCACACCTCCACCCTATCCCCATAACCCAGTAACCCCATCCAACCTTTTTTTGGGACACCCAGGGGCAATTTATCATGGCCAATCCACCTAACCTGCACATCTTTGGACTGTGGGAGGAAACCGGAGCACCCGGAGGAAACCCACGCAGACACGGGGAGAACATGCAGACTCCGCACACAGTGACCCAAGCTGGGAATCGAACCTGGACCCTGGAGCTGTTAAGCAACAGTGCTAACCACTATGCTACCGTACTGCATGTGGCCGCCCCCCCCCCCCCCCCAGGGCCAGCCCAATTCCCCATTTTGTATCAATCAATGTTCCCTCCAAGGCTATGATGTGGAGATGCCGGCGTTGGACTGGGGTGAGCACAGTAAGAAGTCTTACAACACCAGGTTAAAGTCCAACAGGTTTGTTTCAAACACGAGCTTTCGGAGCACGGCTCCTTCTTCACCTGAAGAAGGAGCCGTGCTCCGAAAGCTCGTGTTTGAAACAAACCTGTTGGACTTTAACCTGGTGTTGTAAGACTTCTTACTGCCCTCCAAGGCTGTAAGCAGCTCTCATTCTACACCCCCCCCCCCCCCTCCTCCTCCTCCTCCTCCCAACCCTGACATTGCAACTGCAGCTCCAGCCCCCAGTGGAACACTCTGCTCCTTTCCAGCTGCTAAATCCAAGCCCAAACTTCTCCGATCTGACACTTGTCCACTTTTGGAGGCTGTCATTCCTCCGGATTGGGCTGAAATTAACCGCCACGTCTTATTTTTAACAATATATTGCAGTCCATGGAGTGCATATTTCAGCAAAGGGAGTCCTGATCTCCAGACGTAATAGGCAACAAATTAGCAGAACCTTATCCCCCTGGCGCCCTTTATTAGACAGGGGCCCATGTGCACCGCATGTTAACCATTGTGGAGCTATAGCCACCTATCGGCCAGTTTTGTCTCGTTCCATTGATATCGGCCCGGTGATTCTTAAATAGTCCCACTGAAACCTCACACCCAAGAATGTATTCAGTATATTCACGGCTTTAATTTAATATATTGTTTCCTCTACCACGAGGGATCTTGTGCATAGAAGTGGATTGATGACTTTGATAAACATGGTGCACAGGCATTCTCTCCACCTCCCGTCCCCCTGGTTGGAGTGTGCGAACTCGATGATTTGCTTCCTTGGATTACGCTATCAGACACATTCCATTTGTCCAGATTTGTTTTTATCCCCGTGTAGTCATCGCGAATAAACAAAACACACACAAAAATCTATTTTAAGCGCGATAAAATAATTCACATCCAAGTAGATTGGCTTTGGGTGCCTGTCAATAAATTGTAATTTTAGAATAAAGATTTGTCTCATAGAATCCAGCCCAGCAAAGCCATCAGGGTAAGTATTCCCGGAGCATCCCTTCTATTCCAGCCAATATTAAGGGGAGTGGCACTGTCTAATTTACAATTCGCAAAGTGTGCCATACCGTTCCCCAAACCTTTCAATCCCCAATCAAGTTGGTGTCACTGTTCCCTTGGTAATCGCCCATTAGATTGTTCCTGATCGATTGCACGTTAAAGATGGACTGGTTGTTCGGGTCCATTCCAATTACCAGGAACACACAGCAACAATCTGTACAAGCCTTTGGGGAGAACATACAAACTACTGAGAGTGAAGAAGGATCAGACCATCAAAATATTAGTTAGTCTATAAACTGTTCAACTATCGAATCCTCCCTCCCCCCCTTTCCATTAAATCGCACCTTTTAAGTGTGAGTAGCTAGGACAGGAGAGGACCAACAATGTAACTCCATCGTGTAATGAATTGTCAAACTGGTGCACCAAGTTGTATCTGAATACATAATGTCATAAACGCAATTCTATCAACAAAACTCGGGTTAAGTATTTTATTGCAGATGTTTAACTTCTTATTCTTTGCATGTTTATTATATAAGCGCGCGACATTAAAATAGTTGAACTGGATGTTTGAAACAACAATTGGTACACTAGCTCCAAGCATTCACTGCCATCGCGAAGCACGCTAGCATTTAATTATTAACATAACCCCAACGTGGTACATATACGATGGGCTGTACATCTGACAGTGGCGTTTTATAAAATAAACTGTCAGCTAATGGTCCATATGATCTGGATTTCGCTTCTCTTTGCTGAATTGCAGCAGTGCTATTTAAAGGATAGCCTTGTTGAGAAGCGGCCAGGCCACGATGTCCTGCTCACATGGATCGCGGGCGCCCCCTGCTGCCGAGGCACGAAGCAGAACGCGGGCGGAACCCCCCCCCCCCCGCCCCGCCTCACAACAGCGCTTCAGATAGTCTGACTTCCTCCCCAAATCTTCAAAGGTTGCACAGGAGGAGGAGGAAGAGAGGGGGACTGAAAGGATCACACACTCACCTCGCTCCTCTCATTGTAGCGAGGCGATTTCCTGCCTTATGTTGCACGGGTCAATCAGCAAGGAAGAACAAAAAACCACAACCATAATCCACAAGTTATTTATTTCAAGAATGCTTAAATCAATCGGACAATGTTGCTTAGTTGGCGAGTTACAACTTTTCGCTGCGTACAAAGAAAAAGATGCCAGCAAAACAGGAGATTTATGCAATGGAGCTGCATTGACACAGGCAATGTAAAAATCACAAATGTATCTCTCTTGTCACTGACTCAACGCTTGCGTGTAAAATTCCCGGCTACAGCACTGAGACCTGTTGTGAATAACCCATTCGCGCACCTATGGAGCATCCCCCACCCCACAAAAAAAAACACACACAATGACAATGCTAATATTAAAGGAACAATGTGAGATCAAAAATGTAATTGGCCAACCTAAAGATATTTGACACGACCTTGCAGACTGACACAGAAAGGAAAAAAAAAACAGATTTCCCTCTGGGCCATGTCACAAGACAAAAACAAGTTTTTGTATAGCCCATCATCGTATAGCCCATCATCTCCAAAACGCGGGAAAGATTAAAGTGCGGGGATTTTAGCTGCTCCACTGTAACAGTTACATAAGAACGGGGAAAGCTATTCCAATATCCACCATGCTCCCATTTAAAGTCAGGCCGAATGGCGTCTAACCGCCACAATCACTCATTCTGGCGTCTCTCTCAGCTCCCAGCCGCGGCCCTTCCCAGGGAAAAGAAGGGGAAAAGCACGGAAATTATTCATTCAAAACAAAATACATCTGATATAAAGGAGGTGGCTTACGTCCCTCAATCACGAATGTTTGTCTGCCTTAAATCCTTAATTAGTTTCCTCCTGCAGGAGAATTTAAAAAAAATCAAAGTAGCTGCAAATGGCAGAGAGCAGGAATTCTCCTGGAGCCTGCTAACCCAATGTAAACACCTTCTCCCCGTGCGTAATCACCGCATTGTTGAATTTAAATGTCATTACATTTGTACTCCACCCTGCCCTATCTTCGACGTCGTTTGCTCCCATCACAATGCCCCCCCCCCCCCCCCTCCTCCACACACATATTAGGGTTAGGGTTAGGGAAGCCAGCAGTTTTGCTCCAAGGTTGGATTGCTTTTCTACTGCTGATATGATTGACGTGGAGATGCCGGCGTTCACCTGAGGAAGGAGCAGTGTTCCGAAAGCTAGTGTTTGAAACAAACATGTTGAAATGAAATGAAAAGTCACTTATTGTCACGAGTAGGCTTCAATGAAGTTACTATGAAAAGCCCCTAGTCGCCACATTCCGCCGCCTGTCCGGGGAAGCTGGTACAGAAACTTTAACCTGGTGTTGTAAGACTTCTTGATATGATTGACAGCAGCACTTTACTCACTGTAGGGCCAGGTAAGGACAGGGAAAGGGGGTTCAGGGAGGGAATGGGGGGGGAGGAGAGGTGGGGGGTGGGAGGGAAAAAGCTTCCCTGCTACCCGCCCAACCGGATTGAGTGGCGTCGATCATTCTGACCAATAAATATTCGACAAAGTCTCCCCAGGGCAGGGCTTGAAGCGCTGCCTGAATCCTGCAACAGATGCCCCATTGAACTTGCGCCATTAAAAAAAGCAAGGGCAACTTAATGTGTCAATGTGAATTAAATGTGGACTGCACATCTAAATGCCGGGAAAGCACACGTGTTGCACACACAGCAATATTACTTGGAAATATTTGAAAACTGTGGATTTTCGTGTAGCCATTTAAGGCCCCCCTCCCGTGAAATAATTCATGAAATAATGTATTGATATATATATTCCTCCATACAGCATGAATTTCACACACACTACCGATCATGCAGAATGGTAGAATCGTACGAAACTACTGCAGGTTTAACAAACATTCTTAGTATCGGACTGTATCTGCACCCGATGGAGTTAAGAAGGACGAGGGGAGATCTTATTGAAATTTACAGGATACTGCGAGGCCTGGATAGAGTGGACGTGGAGAGGATGTTTCCACTTATAGGAAAAACTAGAAGCAGAGGACACCATTTCATACTAAAGCGACGATCCTTTAAAACTGAGATGAGGAGAAATTTCTTCAGCCAGAGGGTGGTGAATCTGTAGAACCCTTTACTGCAGAAGGGTGTGGAGGCCAAATCAGTGAGTGTCTTTAAGGCAGAGATAGATAGGTTCTTGATTAATCAGGGGTCATGGGGAGAAGGCAGGAGAATGGAGATGAGAAAAATATCAGCCATGATTGAATGACGGAGCAGGCACGATGGGCCAAATGGCATATGTCTTATGGTCTAATGGAATGCCCAGAATGGGGATAGTTATGGGGATAGGGTGGGAGAGTGGGCCTAGGTAGGGTGCTCTTTCAGAGGGACAGTGCAGACTCAAAGTGCTGAATGGCCGCCTGCTGCACTTTTTGGCTTCTATGCAGTTTTCCAAAGAATTACAAGCTGCACACTTTTAGCTTCTGTCATGTGAGAGTACCTTTAAGAAATGGGTGTTTACAAATAGGTGTGCATATAAATATCTGGAGTGAGAGTACCTTTAAGAAATGGGTGTTTACTACTGCTGTGATGTCAGAGAGTGGGTGGAGCTGGGCTGTTTGTCAGCTTTTTGCTTTCATTTTTGAGCAGGCTGAAGGGTGTGTTTTAGTTTTGTTTTCAGTGTTGGAGCTGAAGCCAGACAGAGCAGGAGTACTGGTGATCTCTCTGCCATAAAAAGACTGTCTCTTGATCATTTGGTGATTTCAGAATTATAAATGTTCTGAGTAGTGACTTTAACCTAACGTGCTTCTGTTAAATGTTTTGTTTTTAAGTTGCATGGATGTTAAAAGGAAAGCTTAAAGGATTACTTAGTGTTGTATTCTTTGGGGGTTGTATTTGAATTGATGGTTGCTAAGATGTTCACTGTATGTTTAAAAAGGTTAACTTGAGTTCATAGAATAAACATTGTTTTGCTTTAAAAAATACTTTTCCATTTCTGCCGTACCACACCTGTAGAGTGGACCGTGTGCTCCCCATACACCAATCTATTAAAAGTTGTGGGTCAGGTGAACTCCATGATACACTTTGGGGTTCTCTAAACCGTGGCCCGTAACAAATTGGGGGCGCATGGGGGATAAAAATCTATGTATTGGATTGGCTTAGTGAACTTAAAGACAGTGAGGGGTGAGCATATTGTGGTTGCTTTTCAGGTGTGGTATTCTAGTTTAAGTGGGGAGCGTGTTGTGGACAATGGCTCTTTCAGAGGCTCAGAAGTTTTTGGGGTTGGAGACGGTCACACACAGTACCTTACGAACATAGACTAAAAGCAGACTGTTAGATGTGGCAAAAACATTGCAGTTAACATTACCTGACAAAATGCAAAAAGGTGAGGTAATTATGGCGATGGCTGAGAATTTAAAGTTGCCTGAGATACAGTTTGACTCATTGGAAATGGCAAAAATTCAGTTACTAATTAAACAAATGGAACATGAGAAAGAATTAAAGCAGCTTGAATACGAAAGAGAGGGAAAAAAGAGAGAGCGAGCAACAAAAGAAAAAGAAAGAGAGAGAGCGGAAAAAGAAAGAGAGAGAGGAAAAAGAAAAGGAGAGAGTAGAAAGGAGAAAAAGAAAAGCCCTAGCAGAACAAGAAGAAAGAGAAAGGGAGATACAAAGGGAGATCAGGGAAAAAGATAAAGAGAGAGTTTTAACTTCAGAAAATGGCCATGAAACATGACAGTCAGTTAAAATTGGCAGACGTAAAGGGAAACGTATAGTTGGATGATAGTTGTGAGGATAATGAGAAAGAGCGTCAAAGTCGAAGGCTTGGTGGGAATCTATTTTAAAATGTCCAAGTATTGCCAAGGTTTGATGAGAAGGATGTAGAAGCCTCTTTCATTTCATTTGAGAAGGTAGCCAAACAAATAAAATGGCCACAGAACATGTAGGTATTACTGATTCAAACAAAGCTGGTAGGTAGAGCTAGTGAAGTGTTTGCATCACTACCGGAGGCGGTATCTGAGTCATATCAGGAGGGGAAAAAATCCATCTGAGGTGCAGAACTAGTGCCTGAAGCTTACAGACGAAGGTTTAGAAATTTAAAGAAAGAATTTGGTCAAACATGCATGGCGTTTGAAAGGCTCAAACAAAGTAATTTTTATAGGTGGATAAGTGCTTTGAAAATAGACCAAACCTATGAAGCTCTCATAGAAATTATACTTTTGGGGGAGTTTAAAAATTCAATTCCTGATGTAGTGAGAACTCACGTGGAAGAACAGAGGGTTAAAACTGCGAGGTTAGCAGCAGAAATGGCAGATGATTATGAATTAGTTGATAAATCAAAGCTTGGTGTCCGACATCAGTTTCAACCTGTGAGGGATAGAAACTGGAGACATGAGAAATACTCAAATGGTAATGGTAAATTGATCTGTTGGGAGATAATAAGGCGAGTGTACCTCAGATTAAAAAAGAAATCCAGGAGGTTGGAAAAGAAATGAAAAGTTTCAAATGTTTTCACTGTAATAAACTAGGCCATGTAAAGTCACAGTGTTGGTGGTTGAAGGAAAGCACTGGGAAGGCTGATGTGGTAAAACAGGATAAGACAGTGGAGTTTGTTAAAGTGGTAAAGGAAAACCCAAGTGAAGTGAAGGAGGGCCAAAAGAATGTACAGCCTGATCAAGAGGTGATTGATAAGAAGATGCCAGATCTCTTTAAAGAATTTACTTGTGTGGGTAAAGTTTACTCATGTGTATCAGGAGGAGCAGGTAAAGAAGTCACAATTTTAAGAGATATGGGAGCTAGTCAATCTTTAATGGTAAGAGATGAGGAGTTATGTAGTTTGGGAAGAATGTTGTCAGAAAAGGTGGTAATATGTGGAATTCAGGGTGAGAGGAGTAGTGTTCAATTATATAAGGTAAGGTTGGAAAGTCCAGTGAAGAGTGGTGAAGTGGTAGTAGAAGTAATAGAGAAACTATCTTGTTCAGGAATATAGTTTATCTTGGGTAATGATATAGCTGGATCGCAGGTGGGAGTGATGCCTATGGTGGTTGATAAGCCAGTGGAAATTCAGACAACTGAAGTGTTGAAGGACGAATATCCTGGGATTTTTCCAGATTGCATAGTAACAAGGTCGCAAAGTCACAGGTTAAGGCAAGAGGAGAAATCAGAGAGTGAAGATAAAGGTGAAGTGCAATTATCAGAAATGATTTTTGATCAGATGGTTGGAAAAGAACAGGTGGAGGATAAGGCAGATATTTTTAGTTCAGGAAAATTGGCGGCGTTACAACAGAAAGATGTAGAAATAAAACAAATGTATCAGAAAGCATTCACGGAAGAGGAACCTGAGTGTATACCAGAGTGTTATTACTGTAAAAGTGATGGCTTGATGACAAAATGGAGACCTTTACATGTGCAGGCGGATGAAAAGTGGGCAGAAGTTCATCAAGTATTATTGCTGGTAGGGTATAGAAAGGAGGTGCTGCGAGTTGCATATGAGGTACCAGTGGGAGGTCATTTGGGAATAAGGAAAACTGAAACTAAAATCTCAAAACATTTTTATTGACCTGGACTACACAAAGATGTAGTTACATTTTGTCAATCATGTCACACATGTCAAGTGATAGGGAAACCTCAAGCAGTGATAAAACCAGCGCCCTTAATACCCATTCCAGCATTTGAGGAACCTTTTACAATGGTCCTAATTGATTGCGTAGGACCGCTTCCTAAAACAAAAAGTGGGAATCAATATCTTTTGACTATAATGGATGTATCTACTAGGTTTCCAATGGCCATTCCAGTACGTAATATTACAACTAAAAAGATTGTGGAAGAGTTGCGTAAATTCTTTACTAGATATGGACTACCCACAGAAATACAATCCGATCAAGGATCCAATTTTACCTCAAGGTTATTCAAAGAAGTTATGAATAGCTTAGGAATGAAACAATTTAGATCAACTGCATACCATCCAGAATCGCAGGGAGCTTTAGAACGGTGGCATCAGACATTAAAGACAATGTTGAGGGCTTATTGTCACGATTATCCAGAGGATTGGGATAAAGGAATTCCATTTGTACTGTTTGCAATTAGGGATGCACCTAATGAGTTAACCAAATTTAGTCCTTTTGAACTAATTTTTGGTCATGAGGTAAGAGGATCACTTAAATTGATTGAGGAAAAATTGGTGAGTGAGAAATCGGAAATTACATTATTGGATTTTGTAGTCAAATTTTAGGGAACGATTAAATAGAGCAGGTGAATTGGCTAGACGACATATAAAAGTTGCACAAAATGTGATGAAACGGGTAGCGGACAAGAAATCCAAAGTTCGTAGTTTTGCCAATGGAGATAAAGTTACAGCTCAAGACTCGAATGTTTTGAACATATCTGATCACTATCTCCCATTAAGTAAACAAAAGAATAATTTTACCAAAAGTTTACAAAATACTGCCGAGTCTGGCACGGGGCAGGTGTCTTTCCATTTTCAGCAATTGGGGGGGACACCAAAGTTCGAAAAGGTATATATTTATAAACTTTCAACTACTCTTTGCACCAATCTGGGTCAAACTGAGTTACATTGTTTTGGTGGCAGGGGTGTGGCGTGGGCGGAGGGGGTGTGGTGTGGAGATCGGGTGAGTTACTTTCCATGAAGTGTTCTTTTAGCTTCCATTGTGCAATGATCAGTTTAGCTGGCACGAAAGATTGGGCCTGAAATGAATTTAAATGTTACTATTGGTTTGTTTTACCAAGTTCAACCAGTGAAATTGATATAAATTAGAATCAATTCCGGCCGATTGTATTGGTCACTTCGAAAGCAGTGAATATTTTTAAACACCCACTCCATAGCCACTTTTGCCTTTCCGCAAGTTGAGTGCAAGTCGTGTCAGTTTGTGTTGGGCACTTGCGTCTTCCAGCCCCGCCGCTACTATCATGTGAACCTTGACCCCCAACCCCCAGTTCGCAGCTCTGCATCTCGTTTCTTTAGGAGGATTTATTTTTAACAAATCCCAAGGCTGGCATTACTTCCAAATCTCTCACAAACGAGCGGCGCAGATGTATCATTGGCCTCACACACGCCTCCAATCGATCAGATCAATTGATTAGGAAACCAAAAACCTCCGACCCCCCCCCCCCGCCGGGCCGGAGAATCGCCGGGGAGCGACGTGAATCCCGCTCCACCACCGGCTGCCCGATTCTCCGGCGCCGGTTCATCGGCGGGGGCGGGAATCGCGCTGCGCCGGTCGGGGGACGTTGGCAGTGGCCCCCCCTAGCGATTCCCCGGCCCGCGATGGGTCGAGTGGACGCCCTTTTTCGGCAGGTCCCACTGGCGTAAAATACACCGGGTCCGTATCGCGGGACCTGGCTCTGCGGGCGGCCTGCAGAGTCCTCGGGGGGGGTGGGGGGGCACAGGGGGATCTGGCCCCGGGGTGTGCCCCTACGGTGGCCTGGCTTGCGATCGATGCCCGCCAATCCGCGGGCAGGCCTGTGCCATGTGGGCACTCTTTCCCTCCGCGCTGGCCAGTGTAACAGTCTGCCATGGCCGGCACAGAGAAGAACCCCCCTGCGCATGCGCTGGGATGGCGCCAGCACACGCTGCCGCACCCGCGCATGTGCCAACCCACGCCAGCCAGCGCGGCACGCACCCCACCGGCGCCGGCCTAGCCCCTGAAGGTGCAGAGGACTCCGCACCTTCCAGGCGGCCCAACGCCGGACTGGTTCATGCCACTCCTCGGCACCAGTACAGCCCGCCCCGCCGGGTAGGGGAGAATCCCGCCCAAGGGGTAACAAGGCAGGGTAAGAGGCGTGAGCGCCGCCTTCAACCAGTGGCAGTTCAACCATTAATTGGGGCACAGTTCCACCCTTGCTGCCCACACTGGGTGCCAGCTCAGCATTGTACTGGGCTGAGAGGCACAGACACGCACCTCAAATCAACATCCATTCAGTCAATATTCTAAACATCTGCCTTGGACTCCAGTGGAAATATTGATCGAGAGTCACTATCCCAGGCATCAGTTAAGTTTCTTTCTCAAAGCCAAGTTGACGCCAACACAACCATTACAACCCCCCTCTCACCACATTTTGCGCCCAGGACAATCAATGGAGGCTGAAGTGAGAGTGGCTGTAGTGTAGTCGAGCGAACCAACAGGACAGGTAGAGGAAGTAGGGGACAGAAACATTTGAATTGAACATCTGAGCAGATTCCCCCTTTCAACCAGTCCTGGCGCCACCCCCACTGTGATTCAATGCGTCCACCAGTTCAATTTCAATGCAACCCAAGACTGCCCTTGAGCTTGTTATTGGTGTGTGTTTAATTTTGAAATTAAATAACCCGGTACAAGGCTCCATTCCTCAGCTTCTATTATTCTTCGCTGACCAGTGTTGCCCTACCTGACTGCAGTCAGCATGCATCAGAGTAAAACGTGGTTGTTTATTTTATTAACCGCAATCTTTGGACATCAAAACAAGGCGGCATTGGAAATTTGGGTTTTCAAGGTGTTTCTATTAATATCCGTCATATTAAATATCCATCCAGCCGCGGTTCCTTTCTGAAAAACCGCAAAAGTTGCAAACCTGTCCTAACTTCCAAATCAAGTTCTCAATAGTTGGATCAAAGTTAATTTATCTCCACACAGGAGACATAGGCCAAAGCGCAATATATAGACAGGAGGGGATTACAGTCACGGTGAAGTGCTACAGCCATTCCAATTGTATATCCTTTTCATTAAATACAGCAAGTTCTAAATCAAACCGTTGCTGAAATGCAGATGTTTCTTCGTAACATAAGTTCCAGGATGAAATGTCAATCTAAATGAAGCTAGAAATGCCGAATGAACTCTTTTCAGTACATAATAATAGGAACTCCCACTGTATGTTGGTGTTTCCTTCATCTGTGAACTCCTGGCCATGAGTCGATGGACATTTGTTTGAGGCAAGGGAGCTCACAGCTCTGAGGACATCTGGTGAGTATCAGCGAGCTGGGAGTCTGCACCAGTGCAAGATAGTGCAGTATCCTGAACACTCACTTTATAACCGATATGCATTGGTGGATTAAATGAATATATCTTTTTAGAGACCTCACTCTGGGTACCTTCATTGCTAGGGTCTAAGCCTCTTCCCTCGCTTACCCTCAAGGCTGGCAATCGTCATGAACACCCTCCACCATTTCTGTAAGAAAGAGAAAAAGCAGGAATGACACCAGATGCAATTTTCAGAGGTGAAAGGGAAAATTATAAAAAAAGATTAGAAGCAAAAGTAAGTGAGAAGGACAAGAGCAGAAGATCTATCACTTTACCACTCAGGCTAACTATAATTAATACTGAACAACATGCAGCAATGAATAAGATTCTTATCCTGATCGCAATTGGTTGCAGCTCCACCAGATTCTTAGCTTCTTCTCGAGTTTCACTTTGCTTCCAGCCAATTTATTGCTTAGACCCTAAAGGTGTGACAGGAAGCCTATTAACAGGAAAGTTGTAGGTCATTGCCCACACACATTACAAGACCAATACCTGAAAGAAAAATTATTGATTATACCTTTCACTTGTTCAGCTAAAGATGCCCTTTCAGCTATTCTGGACTAGTTTTTCATTGCCTTGACCAGCTTTATACAGGCTCTTTTAGTGGTAGAAATCAAAGAAACAGTTACCTTGCATAAAGCACTCTGCTCCTCCAGGGAAAGTGAGGCCATTGAACAAGAGTTAATTGAACGGGACTTCGGGGGACTTTTGGGCTCTTTTAAGGGCCCCAAACGGCGCTGGTTCAACGATTCCCAGTGTGTGAAGGTGTCTGGAGTAATATCCCCCGGGATTTATGGTGCAGATCCGGAGTGGGGCAAGGAAAAAAGCGCAGCAGCTCCCCTGGAAAATAAGGGGAAGGTGGACAAAATGGCAGCCGGTGGAGCCCCCGAAGAGTGGAGGCAGTGGGCGCAGGAGCAGCAGGCGGCCCTTCTGCGCTACTTTACGGAGCTGAAAGTGGAGTTGCTGGACTCTTTGAAAGTTACTACAAGTAAGCTGCTGGAGACCCAGGCAACCCAGGGTGCAGCGATCCGTGAGTTGCAGCAGCAGGCCTCTGAGCGCGAGGATGACGTCTCGGCCCTCGTGGGGAAGGTGGAGATGCACGAGGCGCTCCACAAAAAGTGGCAAGATCGTTTTGAGGAGATGGAGTTTCGGTCGAGGAGGAAGAACTTGCAGATCCTGGGCCTCGCGGAGGGGCTGGAGGGGTCGGACCTGCCGGCTTATGTGGCCGTGATGCTGAACTCGCTGGTGGGGGCAGGATCTTTCCATCTGCCCCTGAAGCTGGAGGGGGCCCACAGAGTACTGGCCAGGAGGCCTAAAGCGAATGAACCCCCGCGGGCGGTGCTGGTACGGTTCCATCGGTTCAATGACCGGGAGTGTGTGCTGCGATGGGCCAAGAAGGTGAGGAGCAGCAAGTGGGAGAATTCGGTAGTGCACATCTACCAGGACTGGAGTGTGGAGGTGGCTAAGCGGAGGGCCGGGTTCAACCGGACAAAGGCAGATGCTCCACAGCAGGCAGGTGAAATTCGGCATGCTGCTGCCTGCGCGCTTGTGGGTCACCTACAAGGACCGGCATCACTATTTTAAGTCCCCAGAGGAGGCGTGGGCCTTTGTGCAGGCTGAAAAGTTGGACTCAAACTAGGGATTTTGGAGTGTGGGACTGTGGGGTTTTTTTGTATCACTGTTTATGCTGTTGCTGGCTATTCTGTTTTTTTTTCTGCTTTCGGATAGTGTTGGTTATGGTTTTGTGTTTTAAGGGGGGTGTTGGGGGTCTGTTATTTTGTACGGGGTTGGTGGATGGGTTGGGACTGCTATTTGGGAGCTGCGTTGGGGGGGGTGGGGTGGGACAGTGTGAAAGCGCGGGCTTTCCTCTGGTTTCCTGCGCCGCGGGATGAGGGGGGTGGAGCTGGAGGCAAGGGGCGCGGATATCAGTTCCGTTTTCCCGCGCTGGAGCGGTGCCAAGGAGCTGCTGCAGGGTGGGGGTGACCCCATATCGGGAGGGGTCGGAGTTAGGGCGGGAGCTGCCGGGGTCAGCAGAAGTCAGCTGGCTCACGGGAGTACTATGGAGGGAGTGTCGCGGCTAGGAGGGGTCCTAGCCTGGGGGGGGAGGGGATACTGGGTTGCTGCTGGAATGGCCAGGGAGGAGCTGGTGTGGGACGGGGGGGTCGGTGGTGAGGTTCTATCGCCATGGGAAATGGGCCCAGTGGGGGGGTGCTGACCAGGGGTGAGCAGTCGATGGGCTAGGGCTAGTCGGCAGGGGAGGGGGGCGGGGTGCCCCCAATCCAGCTGATCACGTGGAATGTGAGGGGGTTGAATGGGCCGGTTAAGCGGGCCCGGGTGTTTTCACATCTGAAGGGGCTGAAGACGGACGTGGACATGCTTCAGGAGACTCACCTGAAGGTGGCGGACCAGGTTCGTCTGAGGAAAAGGTGGGTGGGGCAAGTTTTCCATTCAGGGCTCGACGCGAAGAACCGGGGGGTGGCGATCCTGGTGGGGAAGAGGGTGGCGTTTGTGGCATCTGAGGTGGTGGCTGATAGTGGCGGCAGATATGTGATGGTGAGCGGTAAGCTGCAGGGGGAGAAGGGTGGTGCTGGTAAATGTATATGCCCCAAATTGGGATGATGCTGGTTTCATGAGGCGTATGTTGGGCCGCATTCCTGACCTGGAGGCGGGGGGCCTGATCATGGGGGGGGGACTTCAATACGGTGCTGGATCCCCCACTGGATCGTTCTAGTTCTAGGACGGGCAGGAGGCCGGTGGCGGCCAAGGTGTTGAGGGGCTTTATGGACCAGATGGGAGGGGTGGATCCCTGGAGGTTTGGGAGGCCGAGGGCTCGGGAGTACTCTTTTTTTCTCCCACGTGCACAGGGTTTATTCCCGTATTGATTTGTTTGTCCTGAGTAGGGGGCTGGTCCCGAGGGTGGAGGATGCCGAATATTCGGCTATAGCGATTTCAGACCATGCTCCGCATTGGGTGGATTTGGAGATGGGGGAGGTGCGGGACCAGCACCCGCTTTGGCGTTTGGACGTGGGGTTGTTGGCCTGATGAGGAGGTGTGCAGGAGGATCCGGGGATGCATCGAGAGGTACCTCGAGGCCAATGATACTGGGGAGGTCCGGGTGAGGATGGTGTGGGAGGCTCTGAAGGCAGTGATTAGGGGGAGCTGATTTCCATCCGAGCCCATAGGGAGAGGGGGGAGAGGTGGGAGAGGGAGAGACTGGTGGAGGAGCTGCTGAGTGTAGATAGGAGGTATGCGGAGGCCCCAGAGGAGGGATTGTTGGGGGAGCGGCGTAGCCTGCAGGTTAAGTTTGATTTACTGACCACCAGAAAGGCAGAGACGCAGTGGAGGAAGGCACAGGGAGCGGTCTACGAATATGGGGAGAAGGCGAGCAGGATGCTGGCGCATCAGCTCAGCAAGCGGGACGCGGCTAGGGAGATTGGTGGAGTGAAGGATAGGGGTGGGAATGTGGTGCGGAAGGGGGTAGAGGTTAATGGGGTCTTCAGGGACTTCTACAGGGAACTGTACCGGTCGAAGCCGCCGGTGGTGGTGGGGGGGGGGGGGGGGGGGGGGGAATGGAGAGCTTTTTGAACTGGCTGCGATTTCCAAGGGTGCAGGAGGAGCAGGTGGAGGGACTGGGAGCACCGATCGAGTTGGAGGAGCTGGTTAGAGGGATTGGCCACATACAGTTGGGGAAGGCGCCGGGACCGGATGGGTTCCCGGTTGAATTTTATAAGAAATACGCGGACCTGTTGGGCCCCCTGTTGGTTCGGACCTTTAACGAGGCATGGGAGGGGGGAGTTTTGCCCCGAACGATGTCACGGGCGCTGATTTCCCTGATCCTGAAGCGAGATAAGGACCCCCTGCAGTGTGGATCATATAGGCCAATTTCACTGTTGAACGTGGACGCCAAGTTGCTGGCGAAGATCTTGGCCACTAGAGTAGAGGACTGTGTGCCGGGGGTGATACATGAAGATCAGACGGGATTTGTGAAGGGCAGGCAGCTGAACACTAACGTGCGAAGGCTGCTAAATGTGAAAATGATGCCGGCGGCAGAAGGAGAGGCGGAGATTGTGGTGGCATTAGATGCGGAGAAGGTCTTTGATAGGGTTGAGTGGAGGTACTTGTGGGAGGTGTTAGAGAGGTTTGGGTTTGGGGAGGGGTTTATTAAATCGGTGAGGTTGCTGTACGAGGCCCCGATGGCGAGTGTAGCGACAAATAGGAGGAGGTCCGAGTACTTCAGGCTCTACCGTGGGACGAGGCAGGGGTGTCCCCTGTCCCCCTTGCTTTTTGCGTTGGCAATTGAGCCTCTGGCCATGGCGCTAAGGGAGTCGGGGAGATGGAGGGGTCTGGTGCGGGGTGGGGAGGAGCACCGAGTGTCACTTTATGCAGATGACTTGTTGCTGTATGTAGCAGACCCGGTGGGGGGAATGCCGGAGGTGATGGAGATTCTTGCTGAGTTTGGGAGTTTCTCGGGCTACAAGTTGAACCTGGGCAAGAGCGAGCTGTTTGTTATACACCCGGGTGATCAGGAGGAGGGGATTGGTAGGCTCCCGCTAAAAAGGGCAGTGAGGAGTTTTAGGTACCTGGGGTTCAGGTGGCTAGGAGTTGGGGGACTTTGCATAAACTTAATTTTACTAGGTTGGTGGAGTAGATGGAGGAGGAGTTCAAAAGTTGGGACATGCTGCCGCTGTCATTGGCGGGCAGAGTACAGTCCGTTAAAATGACGGTGCTCCCGAGGTTTTTGTTTTTGTTCCAGTGCCTCCCCATCCTTATTCCGAGGGCCTTTTTTAGGAGGGTGAACAACAGCATCACGGGATTTATTTGGGCGCATGGGACTCCGAGGGTGAGGAGGGTCTTTTAGGAGCGGGGCAGGGATGGAGGGGGGCTGGCGCTGCCCAACCTCTCTGGGTACTATTGGGCGGCTAATGTCTCGATGGTACGCAAGTGGGTAATGGATGGGGAGGGGGCAGCATGGAAACGGATGGAGATGGCGTCCTGCGGAGGCACGAGCCTGAAGGCACTGGTAACGGCGCCGTTGCCACTCCCTCCAACGAGGTACACCACGAGCCCGGTGGTGGCGGCTACCCTCAAGATTTGGGGGCAGTGGCGCGACACAGGGGGGAAGTGGGGGGCTCGGTTGAGGCCCTGCTGCGGGAGAACCACCGGTTTGTCCCAGGGAACATTGATGGCGGGTACCTGGGGTGGCACAGGGCGGGCATAAGGAAGTTGGGAGACCTGTTCATTGACGGGAGATTTGCGAGCCTGGGTGAGCTGGAGGAGAAGTTTGAGCTTCCCCTGGGAAATATGTTCAGGTACGTTCAGGTCAAGGCGTTTGCTAGGCGGCAGGTGGAGGGGTTCCCTTTACTGCCCCCGCGGGGGGTAAGGGATAGGGTGCTTTCGGGGGTGTGGGTCGGGGATGGGAAGGTGTCTGACATCTACCAGGTGATGCAGGAGGTGGAGGAGGCGTCGGTAGAGGAGCTGAAGTCTAAGTGGGAAGTGGAGCTGGGGGAGCAGATTGAGGAGGGGACATGGGCGAACGCCCTGGAGAGGATGAACTCCTCCTCTTCATGTGCGAGGCTTAGCCTCATCCAGTTCAAGGTACTGCACAGGGCTCATATGTCCGGGACGAGGGTGAGCAGGTGTTTTGGGGGTGAGGACAGGTGCATTAGGTGTTCGGGGAGCCCAGCGAACCATGCCCATATGTTTTGGGCATGTCCGGCACTGGGGGAATTCTGGCAGGGGGTGGCGAGGACGGTGTCGAGGGTGGTAGGATCCAGGGTCAAGCCAGGCTGGGGACTCGCGATATTTGGGGTTGGGGTGGAGCCGGGAGTGCAGGAGGCGAAAGAGGCCGGTGTTTTGGCCTTTGCGTCCCTAGTAGCCCGGCGGGGGATCTTGTTGCAATGGAAGGATGCGAGACCCCCCAAGCGTGGAGACCTGGATCAATGACATGGCGGGATTCATTAAGCTGGAGAAGGTCAAATTCGCCCTGAGGGGGTCGGTACAAGGGTTCTTTAGGCGGTGGCAGCCTTTCCTCGACTTTCTGGCTCAACGATAGGGAACTAGGTCAGCAACAGCAGCAACCCGGGGGGGGAGGGGGGGAAGGGGGGTATTGTTTATGTTAATCTAATTTATTTTAAATTTATTTTGTTGTTCATCGGGTTTGGGGGGGGGGGCTCGTTATATGCGTTGTTACGGGTCTGGGGGGTGTTTATTATTGTTATTATTATTGTTTTGTTGTTATACATTTTTGAAAAATTTCAATTAAAAAAAAAGAGTTCATTGAACAACAGCCTGGTTCACAGGTTGGTACATTCTGTAAGATCAGAGGGCATGGAGGCTCGGGCAGTTGCATGTTCCTCCTGTAGGATGTGGGTGGTGAGGGATACCACCGGTGTTCCCGCTGACTACACTTGCAGGAAATGCATCCAACTCCAGCTCCTCAGAGACCATGTTAGGGAGCTGGAGCTGGATGAACTTCGGATCATCCGGGAGGCAGATGGGGTAATAGAGAAGAGTTACAGCGAGGCAGCAAACACCAAGGTACAGGACAAGAGTAGCTGGGTTACAGTCAGGGGAAGGAAAACAAAGGGGCAGACAGTGCAGGGATCCCTCGTGGCCGTTCACCTTCAAAACAAGTATACCGTTTTGGATGCTGTTGAGGGGGATGACCTACAGGAGGGAGGCCCTAGCGGCCAGGTCTCTGGCACTGAGCCTGGCTCTGTGGCTCAGAAGGGAAGGGGGGAGAATAGAAAAGCAATAGTGATAGGAGACTCAATGGTTAGGGGAATGGATAGGAGATTCTGTGGTCGTGAACGAGACTCCCGGAAGGTATGTTGCCCCTCGGGTGCCAGGGCCAGGGATGTCTAGAATCGAGTCTACAGGATTCTTAAGGGGAGGGTGAGCAACCAGAAGTCGTGATGCACATAGGCACCAACAACATAGCATTAGGGACATTTAAGTGACTCTTGGACAGGCACATGGACAGCAGTAAATTGAAGGGGTGTAGGTTAGGTGATCATAGATTAGGATAAATGCTCGGCACAACACCGTGGGCTGAAGAGCCTGTACTGTGCTGTACTGTTCTATGTTCTATGTTCTAAGAGAGTGGAGCGAGGAACTTTCTTAAACTCTTAAAATCAGGAGATTATGTGCAGCATTTTGATAGGCTTGATGCTTGGTTGTTGAGTGTGAGGCTGCTGGAAGATTTGGTTAAGTGAGATGTGTGTGCTTGAGAAGATGGGAGATGTTTTAGTCATTCTCACCTAACCTGTCTTGGTGTTTGTGCTTGCAGTATCATAGAATAGAATCATAGAATCACAACAGTGCAGACGGAAGCCATTTGGTCAATCGAGTCTGCACCGACCCTCTGAAAGAGCATAAAACCTAGACCCATATCCCCACCCTATCCCCATAAACCAGTAACCCCACCTCACGTTTGTGGACACGAAGGGACAATTTAGCATGGCCAATCCACCCAGCGCCGGCCCTAGGGTTGCTGGCGCCCCGGGCAAGCTGAACTTCGGCGCCCTTGGGGGGGGCGGGGCCATGGGGGGGGGGCCGGGGCCGAGGAGAGGCGGGGCCGAGGAGGGGCGGGGGGCGGGGCCGAGGAGGGGCAGGGGCGCGGGGCCGAGGGGGGGGCCGAGGGGGGGGGGCGGACCCGAGGAGGGGGCGGGGGGGCGGACCCGAGGAGGGGGCGGGGGGGCGGACCCGAGGAGGGGGCGGGGGGGCGGACCCGAGGAGGGGGGGCGCGGGCGGACCCGAGGAGGGGGCGGGGGGGGCGGACCCGAGGAGGGGGCGGGGGGGGGCGGACCCGAAGGGGGGACGGACCCGAGGGCGGGGCGGGGGGGCGGACCCGAGGGGGGAGCGGACCCGAGGAGGAGGGCGGACCCGAGGAGGGGGGCGGTCCCGAGGGGGGGGCGGACCCGAGGAGGGGGCGGGGGGCGGACCCGAGGAGGGGGCGGGGGGAGCGGACCGAGCGGGGGAGCGGACCGAGCGGGGGGGGCGGCCACCGCGCATGCGCTGGTTGGCACCGGCCCAACTGCGCATGCGCGGGACCCGAGTCTGGCGCCCCCTAGCACATGGCGCCCCGGGCGACTGCCCGAGTTGCCGGTGCCTTGAGCCGGCCCTGAATCCACCTAACCTGCACATCTTTGGACTGCTTGTTCCCTTTGGACTGTGGGAGGAAACCGGAGCACCTGGAGGAAAGCAGACACAGGGAGAATGCACAAACTCCACACTAACAGTGACCCAAGACTAGAATTGAACCCGGTCCCTGATGCTGTGAGGCAACAGTGCTAACCACTGTGTCGCCCATTGAACAACCTCGAATATCTACTAACGTCTCCGACCTCGGTACTGTGCTCTCCATTGGTGGCCCTATTGATGAAGATATCTGTCCGTCAATCAGAAAGCAAGTTCTGCCTACTGTCAATTTCATGAACATGGCTGACAGCAGCAGGGCATTATACTAAAGACTACAATCAAACTCAACCAGACCATTTTCCTTACCACACTGGTGCATGGTGCAGATTTATGGGTCTGTTATAAGTGCCATATTAAAACTCTGGACACTCAGGCAGCACGGTGGTGCAGTGGGTTAACCCTGCAGCTTCACGGCGCCGAGGTCCCAGGTTCGATCCTGGCTCTGGGTCACTGTCTGTGTGGAGTTTGCACATTCCCATGTTTGGGTGGGTTTCGTCCCCACAACCCAAAGATGTGCAGGCTAGGTGGATTGGCCAGGCTAAATTGCGCCTTAATTGGAAAAAAATGAATTGGGTACCCTAAATTTATTTTTTTTTTAACTCTGAACACTCCTATCAAAGACACCTATGGTCCATCATGAGAATTTGACAGCAGGACAAACTTGACAAATAAGAAGGCCCTGTATCCTGCTGGGTTCAACAACAGGGAGATCACCATCCAGAAAATGTCACATGGATGGCAAGGCTGTATCTCCCATGTGAATCCCTGAGCACATTTTCAGTGGGGAATCACCTCAGGGCAAACAACGGCAATGTGATCTATTGTGTAATTTCAAGAAGGAATTTGGTATAGCTCTCGAGGCTAACGGGACCACGGGATATGGGGGGAAGGCGGGATCGGGGTATTGAACTTGCTATTCAACCACGATCATAATGAATGGCAGAACAGGCTTGAAGGGCCAAATGGCCTCCTCCTGGTTCTATTCCCTATGTATATTTCTGTGTATGTACAAATAATACCAGGACACCAGAAGAAGAGCGTATTAAGCTTAATAATGGCATGTCACTATTCACTATGATAACCCACTTCCATTTAGACTGATATATTCTGCCATGGTGAGACATATACTCTGGGCAGCAGCAGTGTGTAAAGTGGTTCTGAAAGCGATATTCATGCCATTTTCTTTTTACCAATTCCTCAGGAATCATAGTCAATTTGATGGGAACAATTTGATTACACACACAGAATATTTATCGAGATAAATGGAGAGCGCAGGAGCAACACCGGGCACATCCAAAAATGAGGTGTCAACCTGGTGAAGCCATAACACAGGACTACTTGCGTGCCACAGAGTATAAGCAACAAGTAATTTTATTTTATTCATTCATGGGATGTGGGCATTTATTGCCAACCCCTGAGGGCATTTAAGAGCCAACCACAGTGCTGTGGGTCTGGAGTCACATGTAGGCCAGGCCTGGTAAGGATGGCAGATTTCTTTCCCTAAAGGGCATTAGTGACCCAGATGGGTTTTTACAAGTTGACAATGGTTTCATGGTTGTCATTAGACTTTCAATTCCACGCATTTATTGAATTAAAATTCCACCCATTGCTGTGGTGGGAATCAAACCCAGGTCCCCAGAGCATTGCCCAGGGTCCCTGGATTACTAGTCCAGTGACAATACCACTATGCCACTGCCTCCCCTAATAGACAGAACTAAGCGATTCCGCAACCAACAGATCAGATCGAAGCTCTGCTGTCCTGCCACATCCAGCTGTGACTGGTGGTGGACAATTAAACAGCTCACTGGATGAGGAGGCGCCACAAATATCCCTGTCTTCAATGATGGAGGAGCCCAGCACATCTGTGAAAAAAATACAGCTGAAGTATTCGCAGCACTCTTTAGCCAGAAGTGTCAAATGAATGATCCATCTCGGTCTTCTTCGCAGGTCCCCAACATCACAGATACTAGTCTTCAATCAATTCAATTCACTTCACGTAATATCAGGAAACAACTGAAAGCATTGGATACTGCAAAGGTTACGGGCCCTGACAATATTCCAGTAGTAGTCCTGTGCTCCAGAACTTGCCTCACCGCTAGCCAAGCTGCTCTAGTACAGCTAAAACACTGGCATCTACACAGCAATGTGGAAAATTGCCCAGGTATGTCCTGTACACAAACAGCCGTACAAATCCAACCTCTCCAATTACACTCTCATCAGTCTCCTCTTGATCATCAGCAAAATAACGGAAAGGGTCATCAACAGTGCTCTCAATTAGCACTTCCTCAGCAATAACCTGCTCACTGATGCTCAGTTTGGGTTCCGTCAGGGTCATTCAGCTCCTGACCTCATTACAGCCTTGGTTCAAGCATGGACAAATGAACTGAATGCCAGAGGTGAGGTAAGACTGACTGCCCTTGAGATCATGGCAGCATTTGACCGTGTATGGCATCAAGTAGCCCTAGCTATACTGGAGTCAACGGGAATCAAGGGGAAATCCCTCTACTGGTGTAGTCATACCTGCCACAAAGGAAGATGGTCAATCATCTCAGCTCCAGGATATCACTGCCGGAATTCCTGAGGTGAGTGTCCTAGGCCCAACCACCTTCAGCTGCTTCATCAATGACATTCCTTCCATCATAAGGGCAGAAGTGGGGATGTTCACATATTATTGCACAATGTTCAGCACCATTCATGACCCCTCAAATACTGAAGCAGTCCATGTTCAATTGCTGAAACACCTGGACAATATCCAGGCTTCAGCTGACAAGTGGCGAGTAACATACATGCCACACAAATGCCAGGCAATAACCATCTTCAACAAGAGAGGACCTAACCATCATCCCCTGACATTCAATGACATTTCCATCACTGAATCCACCACTATCAACATCCTGGGGGCTACCATTGACAGAAACTGAATTGGACGAGCCATATAAATACTGTGGCTACCAGAGCAGGTCAAAGGCATCCTGTGGTGAGTAACTCACCTCTTGACCCCTGCCCAAAAGTCTTTACACCATCGACAAGGCACAAGTCAGGAATGCAGCTCCACTTGCCTGGATGAGTGCAGCTCTAACAACACTGCAGGAACTTGCCAAAGTTCCTTAGGCAGCACCTTTCAAACCCACGACCAGTACCATCTAGAAGAACAAGGGCAGCAGATACATGGGAACCCCACCACCTGGAGGTTCCCCTCCAAGTACTCAACACCCTGTCTTGGAAATATATCACCGTTCTGTCACTGTCGCTGGGTCAAGTTCTTGGAATTCCCTCTCTAACAGCATTGTGGGTGTACCTACAACTCAGGGACTAGCACGGTTCAAGAAGGCAGCCCACCACCACTTTCTGAAGGGCAACTAGGAATGGGCAAAAAATGTTGGCCTAGCCATCGATGCCCATATCCCGTAAAATGAAGTTTTAAAAAATTATACATTCTAAGGAAATCCTCTGGAATAATGGAATTAGGTTGCTAATTAACTTGTTCAAATGACTGAATATCATTGTTTAATACGTGTAGATCCTATGCATTGTTTTACATGGCAAGTCAGATAACACCCTCCAGGTTCAAGTGAAGGCAGAGGGCAGCAGAGCGGAGCCGCTGATTGGCTGTTGCGGGGAAAATTTGCATCAGTGCATTGCGGTCACTGTATCCAGAAGGTGGTTTGTGGAGGAGCTGTTGTCAAGTGACAGTTAAACCTCAAACACTTCTTCAGTGTTTCCCTCCCTACCTCCTCCTCTAACCAAATAAAACAATCACTGTAAGGATCCCAGCCGAGCAAAGATCAAGAGGGAGACTCAAGGGTAGGTAGAAAGAAGTTGGAACGTGACGTCACAGCCAGCAGGTAAGTGATTGGCTGGTGACTGGTAAGTAGTTTTTCTTTTCCCTGAAGTGTGTTAATAAGGTAAGGTTTTTCTATTTCTATTTTTTTTATCGTGTGATTGGTAACAATTTTTCTTTTTTTTTTCCTTTTTCATTTATCTATTATTTGATATTATAGTTGGACTAAGTTAAGCTGATGATTAAAAATGGCAGATCTCAGACCCATGTTATGCTCTTCTTGCTGAATGTGAGAGCTCAGGGACGTGGCCGAGGCCCCTGACTCCTTCACGTGCGGGAAGTGTGTCCAGCTGCAGCTCTTGTTAGACCGCATGAGGGCTCTGGAGCTGCGGATGTACTCACTTTGGAGCATCCGCGATGTTGAGGAGGTCGTGGATAACACGTTTAGTGAATTGGTCACACCACAGATTAGGATTGCTGAGGGAGAAAGGGAATGGGTGACCAAAAGGCAGAGAAAAAGCAGGAAGGCAGTGCAGGTGTACCCTGCGGTCATCTCCCTCCAAAACAGGTATACCATTTTGGATACTGTTGGGGGAGATGGCTCACCAGGGAAAGGCAGCAGTAGCCAGGTTCATGGCACCGTGGCTGGAAAAAGAGTGGAAGGGCTATAGTCATAGAATTTACAGTGCAGAAGGAGGCCATTCGGCCCATCGAGTCTGCACCGGCTCCTAGAAAGAGCACCCTACCCAAGGTTAACACCTACACCCTATCTCCATAACCCAGTAACCCCACCCAACACTAAGGGCAATTTTGGACACTAAGGG
Source organism: Scyliorhinus canicula (assembly GCF_902713615.1). Classification (NCBI taxonomy): domain Eukaryota; kingdom Metazoa; phylum Chordata; class Chondrichthyes; order Carcharhiniformes; family Scyliorhinidae; genus Scyliorhinus; species Scyliorhinus canicula. The sequence goes on from NC_052149.1 coordinate 27,554,975, forward strand.
CAATTTATCATGGCCAATCCACCTAACCTGCACATCTTTGGACTGTGGGAGGAAACCGGAGGACCCGGAGGAAACCCACACACACATGGGGAAGATGTGCAGACTCACACAGACAGTGACCCAAGCCGGAATCGAACCTGGGACCCTGGAGCTGTGAAGCGATTGTGCTGTCCACAATGCTACCGTGCTGCCCACAGTCATAGGGGATTCAATTGTAAGGGGAGTAGATAGGCGGTTCTGTGGTCGAAAACGAGACTCCCGAATGGTATTTTGTCTCCCAGGTGCACGGGTCAGGGATGTCTCAGATCGGCTGCAGAATATTCTGAAGGGGGAGGGTGAACAGCCAGTTGTCATGGTGCATATAGGCACCAATGATGTAGGTAAAAAACGGGATGAGGTCCTACAAGCAGAATTTAGAGTTAGGAGCCAAGTTAAAAAGTCGGACCTCAGAGGTAGTAATCTCAGGATTGCTACCAGTGCCACGTGGTAGTCAGAGTAGAAATGAAAGAATAGGCAGGATGAATGCGTGGCTTGAGAGATGGTGCAGGAGGGAGGGGTTCAAATTTTTGGGACATTGGGACCGGTTCTGGGGGAGGTGGAACTACTACAAATTGGCGGTCTACATCTGGGCCGGACTGGAACCAATGTCCTTGGGGGTGCTTTTGTTAACGCTGTTGGGGAAGGTTTAAACTAATTTGGCAGGGGGGTGGGAACCAAATGAGGAGGGTAGAGGACAGTAAGGAGGTAGTAACTAAAGCCTGTAAGGAACTAGATCATGAAGTCAGCATGGCCAAGGGGAAGAGTAGGCAGGGAGCAGATGATGAACGCAAAGGGACTGGTGCTCTGAGGTGCATTTGTTTTAATGCAAGAAGTGTAGTACGTAAGGCAGATGAACTTAGGGCTTGGATTAGTACCTGGGAGTATGATGTTAATGCTATTACTGAGTCTTGGTTGAGGGAAGGGCATGATTGGCAACAAAATATCCCAGGATATCGATGCTTCAGGCGGGATAGAGAGGGAGGCAACAGGGGTGGAGGAGTTGCATTACTGGTCAGAGAGGATATTACAGCTGTGCTGAAGGAGGGCACTATGGAGGACTCGAGCAGTGAGGCGATATGGGCAGAGCTCAGAAATAGGAAGGGTGCGGTAACAATGTTAGGGCTGTACTACAGACCTCCCAATAGCGAGCGTGAGATAGAGGTACAAATTGGATTGGATTGGATTTGTTTATTGTCACGTGTACCGAGGTACAGTGAAAAGTATTTTTCTGCAAGCAGCTCAACAGATCATGCAGTACATGGGAAGAAAAGGGAATTAAACAAAATTCAAGAAAATACAAGAAAATACATAATAGGGCAACACAAGATATACAATGTAACTACATAAGCATTGGCATTGGATGAAGCATACAGGGTGTAGTGTTAATGAGGTCAGTCCATAAGAGGGTCATTTAGGAGTCTGGTGACGGTGGGGAAGAAGCTGTTTTTGAGTCTGTTCGTGCGTGTTCTCAGACTTCTGTATCTCCTGCCCAATGGAAGAAGTTCAAAAAGTGAGTAAGCCGGGTGGGAGGGATCCTTGATTATGCTGCCCGCTTTCCCTAGGCAGCGGGAGGTGTAGATGGAGTCCATGGATGGAAGGCAGGTTCGTGTGATGGACTGGGCGGTATTCACGACTCTCTGAAGTTCCTTGCGGTCCTGGGACGAGCAGTTGCCATACCAGGCTGTGATGCAGCCAGATAGGATGCTTTCTATGGTGCATCTGTAAAAGTTGGTAAGGGTTAATGCGGACATGCCGAATTACCTTAGTTTCCTGAGGAAATATAGGCGCTGTTGTGCTTTCTTGGTGATAGTTGTTGTTAGACCACTCCACCAGGTTCTCTATCTCCCTCCTGTATTCTGACTCGTCGTAAACAGATTATGGAAAGATGTAGAAGCAACAGCGTGGTGGTGATAGGAGATTTTAATTTTCCGAATATTGACTGGGATACACTTAGAGTCAGAGGTCTAGATGGAGCAGAATTTGTAAGGAGCATCCAGGAGGGTTTTCTAGAGCAGTATGTAAATCGTCCAACTTGGGAAAGGGCCATACTGGACCTGGTGTTGGGGAATGAGCTCGGCCAGGTTGGTGAAGTTTCAGTCGGGGATTACTTTGGGAATAATGATCACAATTCCGTAAGTTTTAGAATACTCATGGACAAAGACGAGAGCGGTCCTAAAGAAAGAGTGCTAAATTGGGGGAAGGCCAACAATACAAAATTCTGCAGGAGCTGGGGAATGTGGATTGGGAGCAGCTGTTTGAAGGTAAATCCACATTTGATATGTGGGAGGCTTTTAAAGAGAGGTTGATTAGAGTGCAGGACAGACATGTCCCTATGAAAATGAGGGATAGAAATGGCAAGATTAGGGAACCATGGATGACAGGTGAAATTGTGAGACTAGCTAAGAGGAAAAAGGAAAAATACATAAGGTCTAGGCGACTGAAGACAGACAAAGCTTTGGAAGAATATCGGGAATGTAGGACCAATCTGAAACGAGGAATCAAGAGGGCTAAACAGGGTCATGAAATATCTTCAGCAAACAGGGTTAAGGAAAATCCCACAGCCTTTTATTCATATATAAGGAGCAAGAGGTTAACTAGAGAAAGGGTTGACCCACTCAAGGACAAAGGAGGAAAGTTATGCATGGAGTCAGAGAAAATGGGGTATTCACCGAGGAGAGGGACATGACGGATGTTGAGGTTAGGGATAGATGTTTGATTACTCTAGGTCAAATCGGCATAAGGAGGTAGGATGTGTTGGGTATTCTAAAAGGCATTAAGGTGGACAAGTCCCCAGGTCCGGATGGGATCTATCCCAGGTTACTGAGGGAAGTGAGAGAGGAAATAGCTGGGGCCTTAACAGATATCTTTGCAGCATCCTTGAACACGGATGAGGTACCGGAGGACTGGAGAATTGCTAATGTTGTCCCCTTGTTTAGGAAGGGTAGCAGGATCATCTAGGTAATTATAGACCGGTGAGCCTGATGTCAGTGGTAGGGAAGCTGCTGGAGAAGATACTGAGGGATAGGATCTATTCCCATTTGGAAGAAAATGGGCTTATCAGTGATAGGAAACATGGTTTTGTGCAGGGAAGGTCATGTCTTACCAACTTAAGAGAATTTTTTGAGGAAGTGACAAAGTTGATTGATGAGGGAAGAGCTGTAGATGTCATATACATGGACTTCAGTGAGGCATTTGATAAGGTTCCCCATAGTTGGCTGATGGAGAAAGTGAAGTCTCATGGGGTCCAGGGTGTACTAGCTAGATGGATAACGAACTGGCTGGGCAACAGGAGACAGAGAGTAGTAGTGGAAGGGAGTTTCTCAAAATGGAGAACTGTGACCAGTGGTGTTCCACAGGGATCCGTGCTGGGACCACTGTTGTTTGTGATATGCATAAATGATCTGGAGGAAGGTATAGGTGGTCTAATTAGCAAGTTTGCAGATGACACTAAGATTGGTGGAGTAGCAGATAGTGAAGGTGGCTGTCAGAGAATACAGCAGAATATAGATAGATTGGAGAGTTGGGCGGAGAAATGGCAGATAGAATTCAATCAAGGCAAATGCGAGGTGATGCATTTTGGAAGATCCAATTCAAGAGCGAACTATACAGTAAATGAAAAAGCCCTGGGGAAAATTGATGAACAGAGAGATCTGGGTGTTCAGGTCCATTTTACCCTGAAGATGGCTGCGCAGGTCGATAGAGTGGTCAAGAAGGCATATGGCATGCTTTCCTTCATCGGAAGGGATATTGAGTACAAGAGTTGGCAGGTCATGTTGCATTTGTATAAGACTTTGGTTCTGCCACATTTAGAATGCTGCGTACAGTTCTGGTCACCACATTACCAAAAGGATGTGGATGCTTTCGAGGGGGTGCTGAGGAGGTTCACCAGGATGTTGCCTGGTATGGAGGGCATTAGCTATGAAGAGAGGTTGAGTAGATTGGGATTATTTTCATTAGAAAGACGGAGGTTGAGGGGGGACCTCATTGAGGTCTACAAAATCATGAGAGGTATGGACAGGGTGGACAGCAAGAAGCTTTTTCCCAGAGTGGGGGACTCAATTACTAGGGTCATGAGTTCAAGGTGAGAGGGGAAAGGTTTAAGGGAGATATGCGTGGAAAGTTCTTTACGCAGAGGGTGGTGGATGCCTGGAACACATTGCCGGCAGAGGTAGTAGAGGGGGCACGATAGTGTCATTTATGATATATCTAGACAGATACATGAATGGGCAGGGAGCAGAGGGATAAAGATCCTTAGAAAATAGGCGATAGTTTTAGATAGAGGATCTGGATCGGCGCAGGCTGGGAGGGCCGAAGGGCCTGTTCCTGTGCTGTAATTTTTCTTTGTTCATTGTTCTAACATGTTTTTTAAATAAAGGCAGGGCTATGGTGAGGTGGGGGTGGTAGAGAGTGGGAATGGAATTGACTAGATTGCTCCATATACAGCTAGAATAGACAATTTTTGGTGTGTAACTTTGTCCATCTCCTTAAGGTTCCAGTGTCTAACTGCTGTTCCTTTGCTGAGGTTAATTAGCAGCTAATTAATCTTCAGAACATCAATACTGAAGTCAGTTTGTATATATAATTTGCTCGTGGAGAAGTTTAGTTTTCTCTTGGGTGGAGAATAAGTTTTGTTTTAAAAAAAAAGCAAATTTGGCAGAGCAATTTGCATGTTTGAAAAGTGTGACACTGGCATATCTGTTAACTTCATCTCAAAAACTTACCACATACCATATTCCCTTTTCTTGCTTATCGGCTATTGAAAATATGAAGGAATAGTTGCTGTATAGTTATAAAGATGGAGTTATATTTAACATCATTAAGGTCATTGTTCTGATATCCCTGCTGGGATTTGATCTAAAATAGATGCATCTGAAGTTAATTAGTGAATTATTTTGAGGGATATTTTTTGTAATTTGGATCCAACCCTTGGTCAAGGTCATTAAAAGAAAAGGAAGTAATAAGCTTTAAAGATATAAAAACACAAAATGCTGGATAAACTCAGCAGGTGTGGCGGCATCTGTGGCGAGAGAAACAGTTAACGTTTCGAGTCAGTATGGCTTGTCTTCAGCGTACTTATGGAGATATTGCCAGCCCTGCTGAGTTTTTCAGCATTTTCTGTTTTTACCTCGGATTTCCAGCATCAGCAGTATTTTGCTTTTCGCTTTGTTTTCACAGAGTCATTCACATGACTCAGTGACTCAATTTACAGTCGAGAAGGAGGCCATTTGGACCATTGACTCTATGCGAGCACTCCATGGAACAATTCCACCAGCCCCACTCCCCCGCTCTATCCCTGTAGCCCTGTAAGTGTATTTCCTCCAAATGCCCATCCATTTTCCTTTTGAAATAGTTCATCATCCTTGCTTTTGCCGCCCCTGTGGGCAGCGAGTTCAAGGTCATGGCCACTCGCTGTGCAAAAAAAGTTCTTCCTCACATCCTTCCCGCATCTTTTGCCTCAAAATCCTAAATCTGTGCTTCCTAGTCCTTATACCATTAGCTAATGGGAATAGTATTTCCTCATATCCCTTTTCTAAACATGTCATAATCTTGTAAATCTCTATCCGGTTGTCCCTCAAACCCCATTTCTCTGAGGAGAACTCCAGCTTCTCCAACCTAACCTTACAGCCAAAAAATCTCTTAAAATCATGTTTTGAAATGTTGATCTGTAATGTTTGAGGTGCCATTAAATGCCGGAATTTTTCTCATTCAGCTTTCATCTCTTCCATTGTTTCTGCGATAGAATGGGGATGTCCAAAGATGTGCAGGTTAGGTGGATTGGCCACGCTAAATTGCCCTTAGTGTTGGGTGGGGTTACAGGGTTATGGGGCTAGGGTGGAGGTGTGGGTTTGGATAGGTGCTCTTTCCAAGAGCCGGTGCAGACTCGATGGGCTGAATGGCCTCCTTCTGCACTGTAAATTCTATGGATGCTGGAAAATTGTTGTTAAGCAGCGATGGTCAGTCAATCGAGTAAATTGACAGTAAATTGAATAGTGGTGGAACATTTAAATACCAAAGATAATGCTGAGAGCTTCTTTCTCAATTTTCTTTGTGAAAAATATTTTATTGAGGCATTTATATATTTACACGTCAAACACAACCACAAAACAAAACAAGCCAACAGGGCTGCAAATAACCAAATCAACTAAATACAGCCCACCACCCTGCCTCCCCCCCCTCCCCCCCCCAGCTCCCCATTGTATTCCCCCCCCACCCCCCCCCCCCCCCCACTGCTGACATCTTGGGCTGGATTCTCCAAAAATGGGGCTGTGTCCCCACGCCGGCATAAAAGAATTCTGACATTTCACTCTTGACTTTCCTTAAAAAAAGTCAAGAGCGATTCACTTACCTGCAGGGGGATAGCAGGGCTCTGGAGTGCTTCTCGCAGCTCTAGCTGCAGATACAGGCCCCCGCACATCCGGTCGGGAGTGCGCATAGCGGCAGCCTGTAGTGACCCCGCCATGCACCATGGCAGGCTCGGACCGCGGACCGACATCGACAATGTAGGCCCCCCCCCCCCGAGATGGCGCGCGCCCGCGGATCCGAGCCGCCCAATCGCTGCCCTGACCACCCATGAGCCTCGATTCCCCTGCCCCCCACCAGGGCAGCCGCGGACTGAGTCCGCAGCCGCCACCCAAAGTTCCCGACTGTCAATACATGGTTAGAACCACGCCGTCGGGAACCCGGCCAGTTTTGCCCGGAGAATCGCTGGGGGAGCCTCTGTCAATGGCCCCCCAGCTGCGCCGCGTAATCTGCGCGAGAGCGATTCTCCAGGGACCGGAGAATCATGGGAGAAGCACCGGGTACGATTCGCGCATAAACATCAATTCTCTGTCACTGCGCCAAACGTGATTTTAGTGCGGGACAGCAGAGAATCCAGCCCCTTAACTGTTCTCTAAGAACAAAACAAAGAACAAAGAACAATTCAGCACAGGAACAGGCCCTTCGGCCCTCCAAGCCTGTACCGATCACATGTCCAATCTCGACTAACCGCCTGTATCCGTCTATACCATGCCTGTTCATGTGCCTATCCAGATAAGCCTTAAAGGATGCTAACGTATCTGCCTCAACCACCTCACTTCGCAGTGCATTCCAGACCACCACCACCCTCTGTGTAAAAAACTTCCCCCGCATATCTCCACTGAACCTTTCCCCCCTCACCTTGAATTTGTGCCCTCTTGTAATTGTCACTTCCGCTCTGGGAAAAAGCCTCCACCTGTTCACCCTATCTATACCCAGAATTATTTTAGAAACTTCTATCACATTGCCTCTCATCCTCCGTCTCTCTCGGGAGAACAATCCCAGTTTATTCAATCTCCCCTCATAGCTAACACCCTCCATACCAGGCAACATCCTGGTAAACATTTTCTGTACTCTCTTCAAAGCCTCCACGTCCTTCTGATATGATGTGGAGATCTCATGTTGGGATTCATGTCGCACTACATTCGGCCCCCACCAACAAGCCTGGACTTGCAGAGGCCTACCGACTGAACTGGCTTGGGACAATTCACACCTCTTTAACCTGGAGTTACCTCTCTCTCTGCATCTTTGATGATTTGATTGCCTGCAGGTGCTCGCATTCCGGGGCATCTCTGACTGTGTCTATATAAACATTTCTGGAACAAGCCTTTCCTTCACCTGAAGAAGGAGCCGTGCTCCGAAAGCTCGTGTTTGAAACAAACCTGTTGGACTTTAACCTGGTGTTGTAAGACTTCTTACTGTCCTTCTGATAGTGTGCTGACCAGAATTGGACACAGTGTTCCAAATGTGGCTGAACCAACGTTCTATATAATTGTAACATAATTCTCGAGCTTTTATACTCGATACCCTGTCCTATGAAGGCAACCATGCCATATGCTTTCTTTATCACCATTTCCACCTATGCTGCCACTTTTAAGGATCTGTGGACCTGCACGCCCAGATCTCTCTGTGACTCTATGCTCCTGATGGTTCTGCCATTTATTTTATAGCTCCCACCTGAATTGGATCTACCAAAATGCATCACCTCGCATTTGTCGTGGTTAAATTCCATCTGCCATTTCTCGGCCCAATTTTGCACCCTATCTATATCCTGTTGTATTTTCTAACAATCTTCATTACTATCCACAACTGCTGCAATCTTAGTAAAAATATTTGCAAACTTGCGAATCAGACCCGCTACGTTTTCTTCCAAGTCGTTTGTACATACTACAAAGAGCAGAGGTCCCAGTACTGATCCCTGCGGAACACCACTAGTTACAGACCTCCATTCGGAAAAACACCCTTCCACTGCTACCCTCTGTCTTCTATGGCCAAGCCAGTTCTGGATCCATCCAGCTAGTTCACCCCTGACCCCATGTGATTTAATCTTTTGCCATAAGGGACCTTATCAAATGCTTTACTAAAGTCCATGTGGACAACATCAACAGCCCTTCCCTCGTCAATCATTTTTGTCACCTCCTCAAAAAATTCAATCAAGTCAGTGAGACATGACCTCCCTCATACAAAACCATGCTGTCTGTCACTAATAAGACTATTCACTACCAAATGTGCGTAGATCCTATCTCTGATAGGATAGAAGTCGATGAACGGCTGCCATCTCCAGGCAAACCCCTCCACAGACCCTCCCAAGACGAACCTTATCTTCTTCAGCCTAAGAAACTCTACTAGATCACTCACCCACACTCCCGGTCTCGGGGGCCCCAAGTTCCGCCATTCTAATAAGATCTGTCTCCGGGCTACCAGGGAGGCAATGGCCAAGACATCGGCCTCTCTCGCCTGGACCACCGAGTCTACTGACACTCCGAAGATTACCACCTCTGGATTCAGGACCACCTTCACCTTCAAAACCTCCGACATAACGTCAACAAACCCCTGCCAGAATCCCCCAAGCTTCGGACAGGCCCAAAACATGTGGATCTGATTCGCAGGCCCACCCGCACACCTCCCACACCTATCTTCCACCCCTTCAAAAAATTTGCTCATCCTGGTCACCGTCATGCGCACCCTGTGGATCACCTTAAACTGAATAAGGCTAAGCCTCGTGCACAACGAGGATGCAGTCACCCTCCTCAAAGCCTCCTCCCACCCTCCTCCCAGCCTCCACCTCCTCCCCAACACTTCCTCCCACTTAGGCTTCCCTGCCACTATCGGGGCTCCCTCCCAATCCATCAACTCCTTGTGAATTTATGACACTTTACCCCCCCCCCCCCCACTCCTGTTCTTGACACCACCTTCTCCTGCAGGTCCTCTGGCGGCAGGTGGGGAAAGGACAGTACCTGCTTCCGGATGTAGTGATATTCAGATATCAATATACATGATCAATGTATGTAAATATATTACAGTCATTTCAACACTGGAGAGAGAGAAATACAGCACAGAACAGGCCCTTTTGCCCACGATATTGTGCCAAACTTTTATCCTAGGTTAATCATAGAATTTTGGACACTAAGGGCAATTTATCATGGCCAATCCACCCAACCTGCACATCTTTGGACTGTGGGAGGAAACAACCGGAGCACCCGGAGGAAACCCACGCACACACGGGGAGGATGTGCAGACTCCACACAGACAGTGACCCAAGTCAAAATCGAACTTGGGACCCTGGAGCTGTGAAGCAATTGTGCTATCCACAATGCTTCCGTGCTGCCCTTAAGAAGAAATTAATCTACACTCCATTATTCTACCCTAATCCATGTACCTATCCAATAGCCGCTTGAAGGTCCCTAACGTTTCCGACTCAACTACTTCCACAGGCAGTGCATTCCATGCCCCCACTACTCTCTGGGTAAAAAACCTACCTCTGACATCCCCCCTATAATCTTCCACCATTTATCTTAAATTTATGTCCCCTTGTAATGGTGTGTTCCACCCGGGGAAAAAGTCTCTGACTGTCTACTCTATCTATTCCCCTGATCATCTTATAAACCTCTATCAAGTCGCCCCTCATCCTTCTCCGTTCTAATGAGAAAAGGCCTAGCACCCTCAACCTTTCTTCGTAAGACCTACTCTCCATTCCAGGCAACAGCCTGGTAATTCTCCTTTACACCTTTTCCAAAGCTTCCACATCCTTCCTAAAAGGAAGGCTAGATGTCTCACAGTCAGATACTATAAGAATTGAGTTCCCGCCTTTTCTAAGTCAGATGACAGATGATATTAGAACAGTGAACAAGCAAGACATGGAATAGCTGGAGTGAGAGAAGTTAGAACATGTTTGTTATAATAGTGTATAGTTATATATTTATCTGTATTGTACTTTAGTTCTTTATTGTTGGTTTAGGATTGAGTAAAAGAACTCTGTGTATTATTTTATTACTCATGAAATAGTTCTGGTGAGATTCTGCAACCCCCTCCTGGGCCGGGTTGGAGAATTGCCGGGGCGCTGCGTGAATCGCGCCACGCCGCCCTGAACCCCGCCGCGATTCTCCCACCCCCTGAAACCAGCGCTGCGCAAATCGCGCTGGGCCGCTCACAGAATCGCCGCAAACGGTGAGTGGCGATTTTCCGGCCCAGATGGGCCGAGCGGGCGCGCGTAAATGGCCTAGTCCCGCCGGCGCCGTCCACACTTGGCCGCTGCCGGCAGGTACTTGTCGCGAAGGCTTGTGGGGGGGGGGGTCCGTTCCAGGTGGGGGCCTCCGATGGGGTCTGGCCCGCAATTGGCGGGCTGGCCTCTCCCCCCCCCCCCCGGGCTTACTTCCTTGCGCAACCGGCTCCAGAACCCCGGAACCTCGTTGGTGAGGGGCTGGAGCGCTCTGTGAGGTTGCCGCACATGCGTCGGTTGGCACCTGCGCCACTTCGCATGTCATCGTTGGTGCCGGTGTAACTGCGCATGCGCGGATCCCGCGCCGCCCAGTTCCCGCCGGGATCTGCAGCTGGAGTGTCGCAAACCACTCCAGCACTATGCTGGCCCCCTGTAGGGGCCAGAATTCGACGTGGGAGCGGTGTTTTACGATGGCATTTGCGACGGAGTGGACACTGCCTCCATTTCGGAGAATCCTGCCCTTCATATTTCACCAAGAAGACTATTGGTCATTTTATCATCCTGGTGGATTCAAGTGTAATATATATATTTTAGATCAGTCATAAATCTTTTAAGAAAGACTAACAAAGATTTAGCATAGAAAGGGGGAACGGCAAGGTAGCATAGTGGTTAGCACAATTGCTTCACAGCTCCAGGGTCCCAGGTTCGAATCCTGGCTTGGGTCACTGTCTGTGCGGAGTTTGCACGTTCTTCCCGTGTGTGCGTGGGTTTCCTCCGGGTTCTCTGGTTTCCTCCCACAGTCCAAAGATGTGCAGGTTAGGTGGATTGGCCATGCTAAATTGCCCGTAGTGTCCAAAATTGCCCTTAGTGTTGGGTGGGGTTACTGGGTTATGGGGATAGGGTTGACCTTGGGTAGGGTCCTCTTTCCAAGAGCCGGTGCAGACTCGATGGGCCGAATGGCCTCCTTCTGTACTGTAAATTCTATGATAAAGGGAGAAAGAAAAAAGCAGAAACGGATTCAACTATTCGACTACAGCAACATCGCAACTTTGAAAACTTTGGCGCAAACGACCAATGCAACGAACGATGCAATGGACCAAATTCAAGCACCCAGACATCTCAAGACCACTGGCAATTTTGATTTAAATTGGAAGTTGTTCAAGCAACAATTTCAACTTTACCTGGAAGCTAGTGAATTAAGTGCAGCATCAGAAGCTAGAAGGATCGCGTTATTTCTATCTCTTGTAGGACAGCAAGCAATTGAAATATTCAACTTGTTTCATTTTAGTACTAATGAAGATAAAACCAAATTTGATCAAGTGATAGCGAAGTTTGATGAACATTGTAAAATGCAGACAAATGAGATTTTAGAATTACTGAAATTTGTTCAGAGAATTCAAAAAACTGGTGAACCTGTGAATAATTTTATCACAGATCTCAAGCTCTTAGCTAAAATGTGTAACTATGAAAATCTGCATGATTCACTTGTGCGAGACCAAATAGTATATGGTATACTTGATGATAATATCAGAGAAGCTGTAATTCGTCAGAATGATTTAACTCTACAAATCGTGATTGACAAATGTACAGCAGCAGAACAGACCGGAAGCCAGTATCTAGCATTTTATCCAAAGGAAATAAGCACAAATCTCTACCACGAGGCAGAGAAAATTGAAATGGTGTCGCAAGCAAAGCAGAAATCTGTAAGGAATGGAAGCTATCCTCTGTAAGCATTTTCGAGCTTTGCACATGTGCACTGTGCACCAAAATGCAAGACGTTCAAGAAGAAGTCTGCGCATGCGTGTACATCACAATTACGTCATGACGACAACGTAATTACGTGTCACAGATGTGGTAACGCCCACTTAAAGGGGAATTGTCCAGCTTTTGGCAAACAATTTTTAAAAAGTCAGAAACTCAACCACTATGCTTCACAATGTCAATCAACTGCTAAATACATTTCTCCTACACACAAAAAGTATCACAAAGTACGAGCTGTGGACAAAACAGAAGAAATCAATACTCAAGAAGATTTCACGGAAGATGACAATATAAAATACTTTCTTCATTGGTGTAGTTGATTTGTCCATCAAGAATGATCTGCAAGCAAGCAAGGATCATCTTAAAACAATGAAGTTACCTCATCGAGAGTATGAGAAAAATCTTCAAGCAATAGAAGAACAAAAAGTCAACATAGTAAGCAATGAGTGGATGACTATTGTGTTTGTTAACACAATTCCAATCACCTTTAAATTGGATACTGGCACCTCAGCGAATCTTTTGAATTCCAAGGACCTGTCCAAGATCAAGAGTCATTGTGAAATGATTCCTCCAGAATGCTCATTGCATGATTACAATGGGAACCCCATTTTTTCACATGGATCCTGCTATCTAAGTATTACAAACAGAGACATTCAACAACAAGTAAGGTTCGAGATTGTCAATGATACTCGTTCGTCATTACTTGGAGCACAAGCATGCAACAATTTGCAACTCATATAGAGAATCTTCATGAATACCTCTCAATCAAGTGCATTCAATGATGATGTTCAGCAACTTTTTCAGCAATACCCAAATGTTTTTCAAGGTATGGGCACGTTGCCTTCTCAGTACAAAATCTAACTGAAAGAGGATGCCAAATCGGTGATCCATCCACCTAGACGTGTTGCTGCTCCACTTAAAGATTGACAGAAAGCTGAATTGTCAAGACTTCAAACTCAAGGAATAATCTCTAAGGTTACTCAACCTACCGACTGGGTTAGCTCCCTAGTCTGTGTCAAGAAACCTACAGGTGAAATAAGAATCTGTATGGACCCAAAAGATCTCAATAAAAGAATCAAGAGAGAGCATTATCCAATACCAAAGAAAGAAGATATCACTGCTGAGATGGCAAATGCTAAAATATTTTCCACGTTTGATGCATCTCAAGGATTTTGGCAGATGCAGTTGGAAGAATTGAGCAAACTTCTTTATACTTTTAATACACCTCTTGGAAGGTACTGTTTTAATAGGATGCATTTTGGTATCATATCTGCTTCTGAAAGTTTTCACAGAACAATGGAACAGATGACCGAGAACATAGAAGGAGTTTGGGTTTATGTTGACAACTTAATCGTCTGGTCAATAACACCTAAAGAACATATCAAGCGTCTTCAGGAGGTTTTTCAAAGAATTGACAACTATGGTTTAATGTTAAACAAGGCCAAGTACATGTTTGCAGCCTCATCTTTCACATTCCTAGGTGACAACATAACGACTGAAGGCATTAAACCAGATCAAGACAAAGTGCAAGCCATCAAGGCAATGCAAATTCCCAAAGATAAGAAGGCTGTCTTACGTTTTCTTGGATTTGTCAACTTTCTAGGAAAGTTAATTTCAAATCTATCCGCAAGAGCAACTGCTCTACATCAATTGATCAGAAAGAACACAGAATTCATCTGGACTGACAAACATAGTGCAGAATGGACTGATTCGAAACAACAATTGATACAAGCTCCAGGCTTATCTTTCTTTGATCCTACAAAACCAACCAAAGTTTCAACTAATGCAAGTAAAAATGGCATTGGCGCTGTTTTACTGCAACAAGACCGTTTTGATAATTGGGTTCCTATTGCCAATGTGTCAAGATCGATGACTGACATTGAGTGTAAGTATGCCCAAATCGAAAAAGAGTGTCTAGGGTTAGTCACGGGGATTTTCAAGTTCCATGACTACATATATGGTCTACCCAAATTCACAGTGGAAACTGACCATCGTCCACTAGTACACATCATAGAACAAAACTTAAATGACGTGACTTCAACGTTTGATGATGAAATTGAGAAGATATGATTCACGCTGACGTATACACCAGGTAAAGCATTAGTAATTGCAGATACTTTATCTGGGTCAGTCAACACTCACATTCTCCAAGAAGAATCCATCAATGATGTTGATTCACATTTGCAGCTATTCAAATAATTACTACCTGTATCAGATGTCAAATTTCAGCAAATTGACATTGAGACACCGAAAGATACCATGTTAATGAAAGTTATCAACCATCTTCAAGAAGGATGGCCCAAAGGCAATTGTCCGCAATATCAATCCATTCAGTCTGCGCTGACTATTGTAGATGGTATTCTGCTGAGACAAGATCGTATTGTAATTCCACAAAGCATGCGTTCTGAAATGCTGTTGAGGTTACATGAGGGTCATCTAGACATTGAGAAATGTAGAAGACGTGCCAGACAGTCTATCTATTGGCGTGGTATCAACAATGATATTGCGAACACGATCTCATCGTGTTCAACATGCCAATCACATCAAAGTCAGCAATGCAAAGAATCACTGCAACCACATGATCTAGTAACATCACCATGGATCAACGTTGGTGCTGATATTTTTCACTTTTTTGGAAAAGACTATCTTGTAGTCATTGACCATTTTTCTAATTTTCCTGAGATAGTGAAACTGAACAACATCACATCCAACAATGTCAGAAAGGCATGCAAGAAGATTTTTGCCAGACATGGTATTCCCAGTATCGTAATGTCTGACAATGGCCCTTGTTTCTCAAGTCATGAATGGCATGATATCTCATTGAAATACAATTTTCAATATGTCACTTCAAGCCCACTCTTTCCGCAATTGAATGAAAAAGCTGTGAAAGGTGTTCACATCAAGAAGCAGCTACTCAGCAAATCTAAAGAATCTGATTCTGATTTTTACTTGGTTTTACTCAATTACAGAACATCTCCTCTATCAACAGGCCTGTTTCCATCTCAAATGTTGTACAACAGAGTGTTGAGAACAACATTACCTCAATTACACTTTCCGGATCAAGAACAACAATTTTGTTTTAAAAGGTTGCAACAACAGAAAATTAGTCAGAAAAGATATTTTGATCAACATTCGAAAGAACTGTCTGCTCTATCTGATGATGATATAGTTAGATTCAGACTTCCGAAGGAGGTTTGTCTGACAAAGCCCACATAATTAGGCAATTCTTACCAAGATCTTAACTGATCAGAACTTCTGATGGAACCATTCTAAGAAGAAATAGAGGAAACCTACTTCAAGTCAAAGATACTGTCCGCATTTTTCCAGATATTGATTTGAACCAGACTGTTTCTAAACAACTTGAAAGAAGAATGCAATCCAATGAACTGATTCACAACAAACTGGAGAATTCTTCATCACCTTTGAAGTTGAGAAGATCGACAAGGAGAAGAAGAAAACCCAATTGTCTGAATTTGTGAATTTTTTCAAAAATCTAGTGATTACTGTATACTGTTTACACTGCATTTCTTATGTAAATTTTCTTTTCAAATGTTTCAAAGAAAATGTTAAAAAGAAAAGGGGATGTAGTGATATTCAGATATCAATATACATGATCAATGTATGTAAATGTAGTACAGTCATTTCAACACTAGATGGCTCACAGTCAGATACTGTAAGAACAGTTCCCGCCTTTTCTAAGTCAGATGACGGATGATTTTGGAACAGTGAACAAGCAAGACATGGAATAGCTGGAGTGAGAGAAGTTAGAACTAGTTTGTTGTAATAGTGTATAGTTATATAATTATCTGTATTGTACTTTAATTCTTTATTGTTAGTTTAGTATTGAGTAAAAGAACTCACAGTTTATTATTTTATTACTCATTAAATAGTTCATCTCTCAACAAGAAGACTATTGGTCATTTTATCATCCTGTTGGATTCAAGAGTAATATATATATTTTAGATAAATCATTATTTAAAATATAACACGGTTAAAAATTCCTCACCTGCAAATACCAGAACCCATTCCCGGCGGGCAACTCAAATTCCTCCACTAACTTCTCCAAGCTCGAGAAACTGCCCCCCAACGAATAGGTGTCCAAACTGCTCAATCTCCGCCTGTTGCCACCACTGAGCTCCCCCGAGACAAACTGATGATTCCCACTGATTGGTGCTCAAACCGAGGCCCCCTCCAGCCTCAGGTGCTGCCGCCACAGTCCCCACTGTCCCCACACCCTCAGGGCCGCCACGACTGGGCTTGTGGAGTACCTGGCCGGTGAGAACGGTAAAGGCGCCGTCAACAATGCCCAAAACCTGAGTCTTTACAAGAGGCTGCCTCCATCCGCTCCCATACCAACCCCTCCCCCACTACCCACTTCCTAACCATGGCTATATTCACCGCCCAATAAATGAAATGAAATGAAAATCGCTTATTGTCACGAGTAGGCTTCCATGAAGTTACTGTGAAAAGCCCCTAGTCGCCACATTCCGGCGCCTGATCGGGGAGGCTGGTGCGGGAATTGAACCGTGCTGCTGGCCTGCCTTGGTCTGCTTTAAAAGCCAGCTATTTAGCCCTGTGTGCTAAACCAGTCCCTGTAGTTCATTAGGTTTGGAATAGTAGTTCATTAGGTTTGGAAGACTCAATAGCTGCATTCATTTGCAGATAGGCTTGGCAGAGATCAATTTTGCTAAATGTTTGGCCTTCTGAGAGTCCTGCAAAAAGATCTTCGATAAGTGGTAACGGGTAAAGGGATCAGCACATAACACAGGGTTGATAGACTTTTTGAAATCTCTGCATATTCGTACTGAACCATCCTTCTTTGGATGGGGACGATCGGAGTTGCCCAATCATTAGTGGTGACAAGCTCAATGACTCCTGTCTTCAGTAACCTCTCAAGTTCTTCCTCCACTTTAATTCGAATAGCATAGGGTATGGTAGACACTTTCAAACACTGTTTGCTGTCATGCCGTATGCCTTTATCTTGAGTTTCACTTTGACCCTAATCATGTATACTTTCTCAGAAGTGGTTGAAGAGTATGCGTAGAATCAACACGTTCGTTCACAACAGCTAATTTTAGTTTAATCATCCTGAAACAAGATCTCCCAAACAATGCTGAAAGGTTTCCATAACAATGTGAAGAGGCAATTTCACTTTCTGCTCATTAACTTCCACAGACACCTTGATGAAGCCCTTCAGTGGCACGACCTCCTAACTAAAGCGATCCCCCGCAGAGACCCCCTAACTAAAGGGACCCCCACAGGTACCCCCTAATTAAAGGGACCCCCAACAGGAACCCAGTAAATAGGGGAATGTCTCACAGTCACCCCCAAAATAGGGCAATCTCCACATGGACCTCCTAACTAAAGGGACACCCCACAAGGATCCCCTAACTAAGAGGACCTCCAACAGGGACCCCCTTAGTAGGGGAACGTCTCACAGGCACCCCCAAAATAGGGCAATCTCACACATTGACCTCCTAACTAAAGGGACCCTCCACAGGGATCCTCGAACTAAAGGGACCCTCCACAGGGACCCCCTAACTAAATGACAATCCCAGAAAAGAGACCTCTGCCAGGAAGCGTAACATGACACATACTCCTGTCTGCATCAATGGCTCCGAAGTGGAGATGGTCGATAGCTTTACGTTCTTGGGGGTCACCATCACCAACAGTCTATCCTGCTCCACTCACGTTGATGCAACAGTCAAGGAAGCCCAACAACGTCTCTACTTCCTACATAAGCTAAAGAAATTTGGCATATCTGCATCGACTCTCACAAACTTCCACAGATGCGTGACAGAGAGCATCCTATCCGACTGCATCACAGCTTGGTATGGCAACTGCTCGGTCCAAGATCGCAAGAAACTGCAGAGTGTGGTGAACTCAGCACAACGCATCACACAAGCTTGCCACCCCACATTGCTTTTGTATACATCTCTCACTGCTACAGGAAGGCAGACAGCATTATCAGAGACCCCTCCCACCCAGGCATTGCCTTCTTCCAGACCCTTCCATCAGGCAGAACATACAGTAATCTGAAGATCCGCACATCCAGACATAGGAACAGCTTCTTCCCCACTGCTACAAGACTCCTCAAAGACTCTCCCTCGGACTGATCTGTTCCCTGTAAAAACACTATTAACGACGGCCTATGCTGCTCTTGCTCATGTATTTGCTTTGTTTGGCCCCTTGTTCTGCACTGTCACCAATCACTGTTTCTCAATGTACCATTTGTCAATGTTCTCTGTTGATTATTCTTTTTGTCTATTATACACGTACTGTGTACGTTCCCTCAGCTGCAGAAAAATACTTTTCACTGTTCTTCGGTACATGTGACAATAAATCAAATCAAATCAAGCTACAGAGCAGTCCAGACATGGGCAGTGAAAAACATTACAGTTGCAACACTCACCTGGAAGCACCACGTGTCCATTCCTGGAAAGTGAACAGCTGTGACCTGTGTTTAAACCCCTCAGATCCTCTAGCTGCAAGCCAATCCTTAATTTCAACTGGTGGGCTGTGATTGGCAACATCCACAAAACATATGTGACCCTTTGCTTCATTTATCTTCTTCACTCTAATTGCTGTAACCACAATGTTTACAAACATCAACCACATCAAAGAGAGTTAAGTGCTGTCAATTTTCAGTTCAGTGCTTCAAAATCGCTTAAGCATGAAGGGGCATCACCAAATCCAGAATTGCCTGTTCCCTGGTAGGTTCTGTCACAAGCTGCTCCAAAGAAAATCTCTTAGACATTCCACAAATTCCTTTGCTTGGGATCCACTACCAACCTGATTTAACCAGTCCACCTGCATATTGAAGTCCCCCATGATTATTGTGATATTGCTTTTTTTATATGCTTTCTCTATCTCCTGATTTATTTTCTGCCCCCATCCTGACTACTGCTAGGGGGCTTGTACATTGCGATTCCTCAACTCTACCAATGGAGATTCTATGCCTTCTGATCCTATATCACTCCTTGCTATTGATTTAACTTCATTCCATACTAACAATGCATCCCCACCTTCTCAGCCCATCTGCCTGTCCTTTCAATAGGACACATATCCTTGTATATTTAGATCCCAGCCCTGATCCCCCAGAAGCCACGTCTCTGTGATGCCCACAACATCGTACCGGCCAATTTCAATGTGTGCAACAAGCTCATTTACCTTGTTCCGTATACTGCGCGCATTCAGGTACAACACCCTCAGTCCTGCATTGACCACCTCCCTTCTCACACGCATCACTTTTTATGCTCTGCCTGAGGGCGATGTTGTTCTCTTATTTTTGTTCTCTATTTCCCCTTCAGTTATGACACCTTCTAAGCTACCGCTCTAGTTCCAACCTCCTACCATACTAGTTTAAATCCTCCCGCATGACTCTCGCAAACTTCCCAGCCAGGATATTGGTGCCCCTCTTGTTTAGATGCAAACCATCCTTCTTGTACAGGTCCCATCTGCCCCAGAAGAGATCCCAATGGACCAGAAATCTGAAACCCTCCCTCTTACACCATCGGTTTAGCCATGTGTTTAGCTACGCTATCCTCATATTTCTAGCCTCATTGGCACATGGCACAGTGAGTAATCCTGAGATTACAACCCTGCTTTTTAGCTTACTGCCTAACTCCCTGAACACTTTCTGCAGGACCTCATCACTCTTCCTGCCTATGTCATTAGTACCTATGTGTACTACGACTTCTGGCTGTTCATCCTCCCCTTTCAGGATGTCCTGTGTTCATTCAGAGACATCCTTGACCCTGGCACCTGGGAGGCAACACACCATCGGGAGTCTCTTTCAATTCCAGAGAAGCGCCTATTTGTGCCACTTACTATAGAGTGCCCAATAACTATCGCTATCCTGCACTTTGCCCACCCCTGTTGAGCAACAGAGCCACTGTTCTGGTTGCTGTTGTTTTCCCCTGATAGGCTATCCCCCTCAACAATATCCAAAGTTCTATACCGTTTAGAGAGGGGAACAGCCACAGGGGATTCCTGCACTGACTGCCTGCCCTTTCTAGTGGTCACCCATCTGTCTGCCTGCATCTTGGGTGTGACCATGTCTCTATAACTCCCATCTATGACGCTTTCCACCACCTGCATGCTCCTAAGTACATCCAACTGCTGCTCCAACCAAACTGCAAAGTCTGTGAGGAGCTGCTGTTAGTTAGACTTAATGCAGACGTAGTTGAACGGAACGCTGGCAGCGTCACGGATCTGCCACATCTCACAGGTCGAGCACTGCACCCCACTGAGTGACATTTATTCACTAGTTAATTAATTCAAAACAAATACTTAAATTGTCATTAGATTTAGTTACAATTAACTATATGGCTCTGGCGCTAGATTTTTACTTTAAAATTAAATGCTAAAGACGAATTTCTGCCTTCAGGTTTAGTCAGCTCGCACCCAATCCTGGGCCAAATGCCAACACCATACCGCCCGCCATGGCTAGGTATGCTATGGTAACTAAAAGATGCCGAGTGTATACCTGATTCACAGTGCAGACGTAGTGCTCTTTTAACAAAGTCATTACTTCCACAAAACTGTCCGCGTCTTCGATAAGCGTGTAGATTTCTGGGCTCACCCTTGAGTGGAGGACTTGCATTTTCTGTTCCTCCTTGGGGGTAGTCGGGGCCGTCCTGATGTACCCATTGAAACATGCCAGCCAATATTTAAAAGTTGCTCCTGCATTTGCCGCATGGGGGTTGATTTGGAGACACTCTGGCTTGATGCGGAGGGCAGCCATTCGTCAATTCTTGTTCATTAAATTGATGCACGATCAATCACTACTGAAGTGAGATTGTAGTCCAATTGAAGGCTTTAATGAACAAGTAGTTACCCCAGCAGCTCCGGTACAGAATGACTGCTGTGGGTGAAACACAGACTCTTATGATCCGCCTGCTGGGCGGAATTAGCAGGCAGGTTCTACCACTCATACTACAGTATAAGGTACATCCCACCTAGGTACCGCGATACCCCTAATATAGCCTATAACATTCACCCCTGTTTAAAAAAGAGTCCGGCGGGGGTGGTGGCCTTGCTTTTGCAGTGGTAGAGGTTATAGTAGTACCCTTCGGTGCCTTTACATGCAATACATATATTTACAGACAATTATTTACAAGTTAATTTTACAATGAAACTATCAGCCAGTCTTGGGCCCTGGTCGTCCTCTGCGATCGTCTCAGTCCCGGCAGCGATGCTGGCGTCAGCTCGGGCATCCATGGCTCTGGGAGCGTGTTGTCTTCAGCCTCATCGCATCCGGATGGGGCCAGTGGGAGGACGGATCCTCCTGGGAAGGGGGCTGCGGTGGTGTGCGCCGGTGAAAAAATGGTTGGGGTTGGTGAGGGGGTGAGGGTGGTGATCCAGCGGGGACCAGATCCCGGAGGGAGACCATGTCTTGCCGGCCATTGGGGTGCACCACATAGGTGTACTGGGGGTTAGCATGGAGGAAATGTACCCTCTCGACCAGTGGGTCCGACTTGTGGGCCCGTATGTGTTTGCGGAGTAGGACGGGTCTGGGGGCTACCAGCCATGTTGGGAGCGAGGTCCCCGAGGAGTGCTTCCTAGGGAAGGCAAGGAGACCTTCATGAGGTGTTTCGTTCGTAGTAGTGCACAGAAGTGATCGGAAGTGAAGTGCATTGGGGAGGACCTCCTGCCATCGGGACACTGGAAAATTCTTGGACCGTAGGGCCAGTAGGACGGCCCTCCAGACCATCCCGTTCTCTCTCTCTCCCTGCCCGTTTCCCTGGGGGTTGTAACTGGTCATCCTGCTGGAGGCAATGCCCTTGCTGAGCACGAATTGACGCAGCTCGTCACTCATCGCTATGGATGTAGGTGGGGAAACCAAACAACGTAAAGATGCTGTGGAGGGCTTTAATGATGGTGGCAGCCGTCATGTCGGGACAGGGGATGGCGAAAGGGAACCGGGAGTACTCATCAATCACATTTAAGAAATATGTATTGTGTTCGGTGGAGGGAAGGGGCCCTTTGAAATCCACGCTGAGGCGTTCAAAGGGGCGGAAAGCCTTCACCAGGTGTGATTTCTCTGGCCTGTAGAAATGCGGCTTGCACTCTGTGCAGATTTGGCAGTTTCTGGTTATGGCCCTGATCTCGTCGATGGAGTAGGGCAGATTGCGGGTTTTAACAAAGTGGAAGACCCGGGTGACTCCCGGGTGGCAGAGGTTGTCATGGAGGGTCCGGAGTCGGTGTACTTGTACACTGGCACAAGTGCCGCAGGTCAGGGCATCAGGAGGCTCGTTGAGCTTCCCAGGACGATACAAGATCTCGTAATCATAGGTGGAGAGCTCAATCCTCCATTTTAAGATCTTATCATTCTTAATTTTGCCCCGCTGTGCATTGTCAAACATGAAGGCTACCGACCGTTGGTCAGTGAGGTGAGTGAATCTCCTGCCGGCCAGGTAACGCCTTCAATACCGCACAGCTTTGACGATGGCTTGGGCCTCCTTCTCGACGGAGGAATGGCGGATTTCTGTGGCGTGGAGGGTGCATGAAAAGAAGGCCACGGGCCTGCCCGCCTGATTGAGGGTGGCAGCCAGAGCTACGTCTGATGCGTCGCTCTCGACCTGGAAGGGGAAGGACTCATCGATTGCATGCATCGTCACCCTGGCAATGTCTGGTTTGATGCGACTGAAAGCCTGGCGGGCCTCTGCCAATAGGGGAAAAACCGTGGACTGCATTAGTGGGCTGGCCTTGTCCGCATAACTGGAGACCCACTGGGCGTAATAAGAAAAGAAGCCCAGGCAATGTTTCAGGGCCTTGGGGCAGTGAGGGAGGGGAAACTCCATGAGGGGGCGCATGCGGTCGGGATCTGGGCCTATGACTCTATCATGCACTACGTAGCCGAGGATGGCTAGGCGATCGGTGCTAAACACGCATTTGTCCTTGTTATAGGTTAAGTTAAGGATTTTTGTGGTACGGAAGAATTTGCGGAGGTCGGTGTCGTGCTCCTGCTGGTCGTGGCCACAGATGGTGACATTGTCGAGGTACGGGAATGTGGCCCGCAGACTGTACC
The DNA here is from genome assembly GCF_902713615.1 of Scyliorhinus canicula. Taxonomy (NCBI): domain Eukaryota; kingdom Metazoa; phylum Chordata; class Chondrichthyes; order Carcharhiniformes; family Scyliorhinidae; genus Scyliorhinus; species Scyliorhinus canicula. Next base: position 27,578,263 of record NC_052149.1, read on the forward strand.
GGTCAACCATTCGGTCCATCTCCCGTTGGAAGACCGAGACCCCATTTGTGACACCAAAGGGAACCCTTAGAAAGTGATAGAGCTGCCCATCTGCTTTGAATGCAGTGTACTTGCTGTCGTCCGGGTGAATGGGGAGCTGGTGGTAGGCTGATTTAAGGTCTACTGTGGAGAAAGCTTGTATTGCGCTATCTGGTTGACCATTTTAGATATGCGGGGGAGGATACGCGTCGAGCTGCGTATACCTGTTGATGGTCTGACTATAATCGATGACCATCCTATGCTTCTCCCTGATCTTTACAAACACCACTTGAGCTCTGCAGGGACTGTAGCTGGCCTCGATAATACCTTCTTTCAGTAACCGCTGGACTTCCGACCTAATGAAGGTCTGGTCCTGGGCACTGTACCGTCTGCTCCTGGTGGCGATGGGTTTGCAATCCGGGGTGAGGTTTGCAAACAGGGAAGACGGGACGACCTTGAGGGTCGCGCGGCCGCAGACAATGAGGGGGGGGGAATGGGCCGCCGAATTTGAACATTAAACTTTGCAGGTTACACTGGAAGTCCAGTCCCAGGAGTGTGGCAGTGCAGAGATGGCGGAGGACGTGGAGTCGGAAGTTATTGAACTCCACGCCCTGGACCGTGAGGTTGGCCATGCAGTACCCCCGGATCTCCACAGAGTGGGACCCAGAGGCCAGAGAGATCTTTTGTTTAATCAGATGTACAGCGAGGGAGCAGTGTCTTACCGTATTGGGATGGATGAAGCTCTTTGTGCTCCCAGAGTCGATCAAGCAGGATGACATGTGCCGTTGATGAGTACCGACATCGTAGCGGTTGAAAGCGTTCGGTGCCGAGACTGGTCCAGTGTCACTGAGGCAAGTTGTGGCAGAAGCTGAGAGATCTCATCAGGCGATACATGGCCAGCCGAGTCGGGGTCCTAAGACGTCATCCAAGATGGCTGCCCCCATGAATCACACATGGCCTGTGAGGAGAGGAATGGCAACAGGCCCAGTTCGCCTGTGGAGACAGCGGCAGCCGACCGGGCCTGGCATACTGCCACGAGGTACCCCTTCTTCCCGCAGCCCTTGCAGATTGCGGATCGGGCCGGGCAGCGTTGCCGGGGGTGTTTGTTTTGCCCGCAAAAATAGCATCCCCCCCCGGGGTTTCCTGGCTGCCGCACCGCACAACCTTGTGGGGAATTTAGGAGTGCTTTGGAATCGGCCGCGGGTGGGGTCCACCCTGTGCATGCGGGTACCGCGTGGTCGTGAACGTAGGCCTGGGTGATGCGGGACGCTACATCGACGGAGTGCGCAAGTTTCCGTGCCTCTTTAAGCTCAAGCGTGTCATTTTCCAGCAGTCGCTGGTGGATTTTAGAGGACAGCATACCCGCAACAAAAGCATCCCGTATTAAGAGTTCGGTGTGGTCATTAGCTGAGACTTGTGGACAGTTACAGTTTCTACCTGACAGTAACAATGCGCGGTAAAAATCATCCAGTGATTCCAGCAAAATATAGATAGATTGGAGAGTTGGGCAGAGAAATGGCAGATGGAGATCAATCCAGGCAAATGCGAGGTGATGCATTTTGGAAGATCTAATTCAAGAGCGGACTATATGGTCAATGGAAGAGTCCTGGGGAAAATTGATGCACAAAGAGATCTGGGAGTTCAGGTCCATTGTATCCTGAAGGTGGCAACGCAGGTCGATAGAGTGGTCAAGAAGGCATACAGCATGCTTGCCTTCATTGGACGGGGTATTAAGTACAAAAGTCGACAGGTCAGTTACAGTTGTATAGGACTTTGGTTAGGCCACATTTGGAATACTGCGTGCAGTTCTGGTCACCACATTACCAGAAGGATGTGGATGCTTTAGAGAGGGTGCAGAGGAGGTTCACCAGGATGTTGCCTGGTATGGAGGGTGCTTGCTATGGAGAAAGGTTGAGTAGATTAGGATTGTTTTCATTGGAAATACGGAAGTTGAGGGGGGACCTGATTGAGGTCAATGAGAGGTATGGACAGGGTGGATAGCAACAAACTTTTTCCAAGAGTGGGGGTGTCAATTACAACGGGTCACAATTTCAAGGTGAGAGGGGGAAAGTTTAAGGGAGATGTGCGTGGAAAGTTTTTTACACAGAGGGTGGTGGGTGCCTGGAACGCTTTGCCAGCGGAGGAGGTAGAGACGGGCACGATAGCATCATTTAAGATGCATCTGGACAGATATATGAACGGGCGGGGAACAGAGAGAAGTAGATCCTTGGAAAATAGGCAACAGGTTTAGATAAAGGATCTGGATCGGCGCAGGTTGGGAAGGCCGAAGGGCCTGTTCCTGTGCTGTAATTTTCTTTGCTCTTTGTTCTTTGTCTGGTAGCTAAAAGATGCCGAGCATATACCTGATTCAAAGTGCGGACGTAGTGCTCTTTTAACAAAGTCATTGCGTCCTCAAAACTGTCCGCGTCTTTCGATAAGCGTGTAGATTTCTGGGCTCACCCTTGAGTGGAGGACTTGCATTTTCTGTTCCTCCATGGGGGTAGTCGGGGCCGTCCTGATGTACCCGTTGAAACATGCCAGCCAATGTTTAAAGGTTGCTGCTGCATTTGCCGCATGGGGGTTGATTTATAGACACTCTGGCTGGATCGGGAGAGCAGCCATTCTTCAATTCTTGTTCATTAAATTGATGCACGATCAATCACTACTGAAGTGAGATTGTAGTCCAATTGAAGGCTTTAATGAACAAGTAGTTACCCCAGCAGCTCCGGTACAGAATGACTGCTGTGGGTGAAACACAGACTCTTATGATCCGCCTGCTGGGCGGAATTAGCAGGCAGGTTCTACCACTCATACTACAGTATAAGGTACATCCCACCTAGGTACCGCGATACCCCTAATATAGCCTACCACACTGTGTATCACCTGTCCCCCCAGGAGGAGGCAGCCCACAACCGTCAGGAGCAGTAGAGGACCGAAGGGAGCCCGCCGGACATACAGCCTTTCAAAGTCGCGGAGCAGCAGGTATTGGACCTTGTTGGTGGGGTGGAAAAGCAGGCAGTCGTTGAGGTGGAAGTTGACATGGAACAACCAAATCAGCCCCCAATGCACTTAGATGTTCCTATGGCACGTCTGTCACCCCTTCCCCCCCCCCCCCCCCCCCCCCACCCCCCCCACCATGCCTACCCTAGGTCTCACTATGGATCTTATCTTGTGTCTAGCATGGTCACCTCCCAATGAGGCGGGACTGTCTGCTGCCTCAGCTGGCAATGAGGCATGACCAGCCAGAGGCCATCGCCCATAGCCACATCGCCGCAATACCCTGGAGCACCAGTCCGGGGTGACACCAACTTCTCATCACTACTATCACCAACAACCTCCTCCAACCCAGAGACACCCATCTTGGGTTGGACACTTTAGTGAAGAGGCTCCTGGGGCACTACCTGGCATGTATGACACGCATGCAATGGTACATCAAGTCGAGGTAGGAATTCCCGAGGGGGCGGATGGTCGGACGGCAGCCCGACCCAAGGGATTAGCTGGTGTCGAGATGGGTCTCGGGTTTCTGGTAATGGCGGTCCCATCAATGCTGGAAATGTAGGCACAGAGCCGGGGACTACATAAGGGGGTGTCAGCAACCATCCAGCCCCTGCAGGTGCAGTTGGAGGTGTCCAACATTCTGCAGGAGCAGGAGGCGGTGCCACAATGCATGCCTCCCAGGCTAACACCGCATGGGGGGTGTGTGCACGGTGGAAGCCTTGAAAAGAGGGAGAGGGCGAGGGTCACGGCCATGTCCCAGGTTTCGAGCACAGTATGCTGGCAGTGTTTGAGCCACAGGACTGGGCAGCCATGTCACAGGCAGCGTGTACCAGGGCCGCATGGACATTGCTGTGGTGCTCCAGAGATTGGCCCAGTTGCAATGGGACATGGATGCAGGCATCGAGAGTACTGGCCTGGCACTTGCTGACCTGAAGGAGTTACAGAGGAACCTGGCGCAATCACTGAGTGACGTGGCACAGTGCCAGAGGGACGTGGCACAGTCCTTGTGCTCAATGGCTGTGAGCATTGGGACCCTTGTTGAGATGTGGGCGGGTCTCCAAGACTGGCAGCTCCAGGTGACGGCTCAGCCCCCAAAACTAACTCCAGCTGCATCATCCATCCCAAGGAAGACTGCCGGACCCATTCAGGCCCAGTTGCCATGGCTGCAAAAGGGGATCCAGGACACAGGACAGGAAACGCAGCTTCTAATGTACCATCTGGGGACCCACCTAGATGGAGCATTAGAACAGGCAAGACGAGAAAGGTAGCTACCAGTTAATTTGGCATGGGCACAGTACATAGAATAGCATTCGGGGCTAGGACACAATTGTTGTACATAGCACTGTCACAAATGAACACCTGTTCACCGCCGTTCCGAACAGACTCAGCCCTCTATCCAAAGGGTGTGAGACGTACACAATGTGTAGCCGGTGGTTACACACCACCTACGCATTCATCAAGTGGAAGCCCTTCCGATTGAATGGCATCCCCTCATAGACTGCTGCCCATAGGGCGACATGTGTCCCGTCGATCACCCCCTGGATCTGGGGCATTTCGCGATGGCAGCAAATCCAGCTGCCCAGGAAACCTGGTGGGCTGGGTCCACATTGAAGTTGATATATTGTGTCATTCGGGGATACAGGGCATCCGTGACGGCCTGGACGCAGTTGTGAACGAACCTCTGCGATATCCCAGCCAGTTCCCATTCGGCGCCTGGAAGGACCTCCCTGGCATAAACGTTCAGGGTGACCGTCACCTTGACGGCCAACGGGAGGGGGTGCCCTCCCCCATACCACCACGGCTCCAGGCACGCCATAATTCGCAGAGATGTCGCCCGGTCTCCCTCCTTAGCGCAGTCGGCGGCGACGCCTTCAGTCTGGCAGGTACCCGAAGGACAAGTGCTGCCAATATACATGAGGCCTGATGTGATGCCTCCTTCCCATCTCCCCCTTGGCCTGTTGAACAGCTGGCTCTCCATCCTCCCCTGCTCCTCTGGGGCAAGCTCTTGTTCTGCAGGGTCCTTGCTTCTGCCACGGCCAGGCAGATGCCAATCATTCCTGGCTGGAGTCTGAAATCCATTGCCTGCAGGGGGTTAAGGAAGGACATCTTAGCATGGTGTGTACTCCCGTGCCCATCCAGGTTCAATGGGCTGCACGGTGGCCCTGGCCTGTACTGCAACCCTTGCCTCCGCATGTCCCACAACCACCTCCCAATCCCAGCCCTTTCCCCAGACAATCTGCCTCCTACACCGCACCCCTGGCCCCACTAGTGCCTGGCACCGGGGGGGTGGGGGGCTCTAATCCCTCCACCCATCCCTGCCGGCAGGGATACCGATGGCTGGCGTTACCCATGCCAGTGACATGCTCTGTGGCCCCTGTGTTGCGCCGTCCTGTGGGGTCTAGCGTGGATGTCATCTTTGGGTGGTTCGTGTGACATCCCACCAACAAGGTGGCATCTGGTTGTTGGGTAGGGTGGGGGCGGGCCGAGGGGCCATCATATGGCAATGACCAGCGCCATGCCTGGCATGCCTGCGAATGGGGCTGGGTGAGTGGCATGGGTATCTGTTGGGACCATAGCTGTGGTGTGCCATGTGTCCTGTGTGCAACACACAGGTTGTGCCTACCTGTCCGGAGCAGGATGGATAGGAGCAGGGCTGCAGTGGGCAGGCGGGACTTGGTGACAGCCAGTCGTCTGGCAGGCGGGCTGGCTGATAGTGGCACTGGTGGGACATCTGCCCTGTTTGGGGTAGTGTGCCAGGGTGGATGCCGAATGCCATAGTGCAAGCGTCCGCTGTTCGGGATGCGCTTTGCACTTCCCCTGCAGTGGGGCAACAGCTTGGATGGGTTCACCGAGGAGTGCCAGCACTTGGTGGGCCACTGGCTTGCTGGACCATGCCCATCCCATTGGTGGGGTGGGCTGGAGTCTGAGAGTTCCAAAGGGGATTGGCCAATGGGGTCACCCATATGGTCAGTGGTGCTCTGCACGTTTACACTGTGCAGTCAGCGGAGTGCGCAGCCAGGTGGCTGCCTTGCAGCGCACGGCAATGGCATGACCCATCTTATGATAGACCCCCGCTACTCCCCCCCCCCCCCCCCCCCCCCCTCCCAGCCATGGTAGGCGTCCCCCGGCCAACGGCATGATTGCCCACCCAACATTGTACCGTTGGAAACTTTTCTTACCTCCTCTCTCTCCCTTAACAGCCACGGCGCCCGGTACCCGTTTTTAAATACCACAAGCGATCCCCGCCAGCGTCACTTCCACCTGATGGAGGCGGAGTATCACGGGAGGCCATAGACTATTGGGCCCGGCCTGTTAATGACATGTTAATGAGTGCTACTGTGCGTTTTGCATGCCCACACCGGCACGTGGAACGCCTTCAAACCCCTATCGAGGCACCAGAGCATCTCGTGCTCTGTTCAGCACCTGGCGCGACCTCGATTTCCAGGTGACGTGCGATTCTCCACGTCGCCGGATGGAGAATCCCACCTATAGTATCCCAAACGGAGATCCTGCCCAACAGTTCCCATATATACACGTCAGCTGGTGCAAAAGGTGGGATACAGCTTTGAAAAACAACATTGGGTTGAGTATATAATGAATGACCAGTCAATAACTGCCAGTTTCTCGCCTGTACCTGAGAATTACCTCCTGCCCCAGAATTTAACAGTTAAAAACACAGCAAGATATATCGGTCAGCTTTCATAAAGGATTGGAGAAATGGACTGAAATGGTCTGTTCCATTCCCATGCACCCCTATATTCCACAATTGTACGAGAACAGCAAGTATGCGCGATTGAACATTAAACTACTACGTAGAACGTAGGACATACAGTACAGAAGGAGGCCATTCGGCCCATCGAGTCTGCACCGACCCACTTAAGGCCTCATTTTCACCCTATCCCCGTAACCCAATAATCCCTCCTAACCCTTTTTTTTGGACACTAAGGGCAATCCACCTAACCTCACGTCTTTTGACTGTGGGAGGAAACCAGAGCACCCAGAGGAAACCCACGCAGACACGGGGGGAATGTGCAGACTCCCAACGAAAGTGACCCAGCGGGAAATGAAACCTGGGACCCTGGTGCTGTGAAGCCACAGTGCTATTTACTGTGCTACCGTGCTGCCCGTATACTGCAAGTATCAAAATCCATGTGAACAAATGTCAGAAGCTAATGTGTTGCAGACTAACGATTAAGTTTAATTAAAAATGTAAACACAATAAAGGACAATCAACTTTTCTCGAAAGAATGTTCGTGACGAATGCCTGACAGCGCAATAACATGCCCTGCCCTCAAGGCTTAACGCCTGGCAGTAGAGAATTCCATGTTTAAACTGCTAATTTTATTGTCTGACATTAGCTGAAATTGAAGAACACTTCAAAATTTGATACTTTGTATTGATTTGCAATGTTATGGATGCCTGTGTATTTTTATTGGATTGCCTTTTATTAATATGTGGTTGTTCGCATGAATGAAAGGGGGGGGGGGGGCTAGTGATTACTGAAGCTGTGTTTGGCAACTATATTAAACTTATGCCTGGAAGGATTTAATTCTTGAAACAGTGTAATTTAATACAGATTGTTTAATTGTATGCATCGGAGTGAAAACAGATATGTAGATAGATTAAAGGGATCCTTGTTTGCATAGAGATCATTTGGTCTGGTCATCAATCTGACAGCTCCGAGGTGCCCTATTTACAGAACAAGTGTTGGACTTGTCTCTGTGGTCACACTGTGCCTCTGAAACAACAGGTCATGGATTCTTCCAGGTGACTTGAGATTTGAGTTTCACGCCGGACAGAGAGCATCTTCCAAATGAGATACAAGCCAATGCTCATTCTGCCCCTTCACTATTTGAGGGAGAGTTGGAGAACTTTCCTGAAACCGGGCCAGCATTATCCTTCGGCCATGGAACCATAGAATTAGGACCATAGAATTCACACAGCCCAGAAGGAGGCCATTCGGCCCATCGAGTCTGCACTGACCCTCTGAAAGAGCACCCTATCTAGGTCCACTCCCCCACCCTATACCTGTAACCCCATAACCCCACCTGACCTGCAAATCTTTGGAAACTCAGGGGCAATTGTATCATGGCCAATCCACCTAACCTGCACATTGTTGGGACAGTGGGAGGAAACTGGAGCACCCGGAGAAACCCATGCAGACACGGGGAGAGAGTGCAAACCCCGAGCAGTCACCCAAGGCCGGAATTTAACTGGGGTCCCTGGTGCTGTGAGGCAGCAGTGCTAACCACAGTGCCACTGTGCAGCCCAACCAGCATCGCTAAAACAGGTCATCTGGTTGGCTGATGGATAATTTTACTTCACAATAGTAATTCCACTTCAAAACTGCTTCATTATCTGTGAAGTGCTTTGGCTGTCCTGAGCTTGTGAATGAGTGCAAATCCTTTCCTTCCAGAAGACAGCATGGCAGCTCTGAAATGAATCAGAAATGTCTATTGATATGTGCTTGCACAAAAGCTCAGGAAAGCTCATTTTACATGACAAAAAGGGCATGTTTTGATCCACAATCCTCACGTTTACTTAGAGTCCAATGTTCGTTTTCAGTAGAAATGGAATTCAGGCAAGGAAATAAATGTATTTTTTGTGGAACCATTTTAATTAAAATTTTTAAATTGCAAAAATGAATTGTTCCTACCTTCTGAGTGTTCAGTCAGTACTGTGCCAAATTCTCCTGTGCATAAAGTAAATAATTGGGCACAGAGGGTAAGGAAAGCATGTTGCATACTAATTTCAACTTCATTAACATTCTTACATTGTCTAGTGTCTGATGGTAAATGCTGGTTTTACACATTCATCCAATCATAATTGCTGTATATTTTGCACTTTGCCTCAACGTTGACTGCTGGAACACAAACTGGTTCAAAAAGACTTATGAAGCAGGTATAATAGCAATCTACCACGTAACACCAGGGTTTGTGGAAGTCATGTTATAATGGTGAAGTTAATTTTGCAGTTCTCTTTTATTGATGATACTGTCTGTGAAAAGTCACCAGAAGGATGGTCCGTTGGAACTCATTAGAATGATGACATGTTTAAGTATCATCCTGTACTTGAACAAGGATGTAAATGCAGAGCCAAGGGTTACAGTACTGACTAGAAATCCTATTGTTTACTTTGGAACATAGGAACAGGAGTTAACCATTCAGCCCCTCCAGCCCTGCTTCATCATTCAGTTTGATCATGGCTGATCTGTATCCTAGCTACATTGACTGTCCTTGGTTTCATAAACTTTTATGATCTTACCTAATAAAGGTCCAATAGGTTAAGATAAAGTCTTGTATATTTTTCTAACAGTTACTTTTAATGACTCATGGTTAGGGTCAGAAGATGGATTGAAGTCCCACTCCAGTGATTTAGGCTGGGATTTTCCAGGCAACTCCCGCCCATGATTCCACACCCCCTCCCCCCCCCAACCCCCCAGCCACCTCCGTGGCTTGCCTGCCCCGCCCCACTGTCTGGCAACCTGCTGTCAGAGGTTGACTTCAGCAGGATAGATCCCACTGGTGGGAGGGGCTAGAAAATCCTGCCCGTCAGCATAAAAATCGAGTCCAGCATTCCAGGGAATTACTGAGAGGGTGCTGCACTGTTGGAGTTGCTATCTTTCAGATGAGGTGTTCAAACTAGAGCTTATGTGTTCTCTGATGGAGATGAGAAGGCCCCACAATGCTAATTGTCAGAATTGCAGAGAAATTATCTCTCCTGTTGTGGCCAATATATGTCCATCAAACAATATCACTGAAAAAACCCACTCTGATGTTCGTGAGATTACCCAGTACTTGAATTTGCTGATGGGCTTCCTACATTACAATAATAGTGATGCCTCAAAGGTATACCCACATCTGCAAAGCTCTGTGGGATTTCCTGAAATTATGGAAAGTATTATATAAATGTAAATCTTTCTCCCTTTTCTGCTGTTTATTGACCTCAGACTGAGGTGAATTTCTTCCAATTGTACAACGATGAGTCAGAGTACAGGAGGGATAGAGATCCTAGTGGTGTAGTGTAATGGCAACAATCTCTCCCTCAACGTCAGAAAAATTAAGGAGCTGGTGATTGACTTCAGGAAGCAAAGTATCGTACACACCTCTGTCTGCATCAATGATACTGGGGTGGAGATGGTTGACAGCTTCAAATTCCTAGGTGTGCACATCACCAGCAATCTGTCCTGGTCCACTCACATCAACGCTATGACTAAGAAAGCACAACAGCGCCTATACTTCCTCAGAAAACTAAGGAAATTCGGCATGTCCACATTGACTCTTACCAATTTTTACCGATCCACCATAGAAAGTATCCTATCTGGCTGCACCGCAGCTTGGTATGGCAACTGCTCGGCCCAAGACCGTAAGAAACTACGGAGAGTTATGAACACAGTTCAGTCCATCACATAAACCCACCTCCCATCCACTGACTCTGTCTACACCTTCTGCTGCCTTGGAACTCACGTGACTCCTCTTTTCCAAGCTCTTCCATCCGCCAGCAGATACAAAAGTCTGAGAACACACATTAAAGGATCCAGAAACAGCTTCTTCCCCGTTACCAGACTCCTGAATGACACTCTCATGGACTGAACCGATCTGACAAATCATAGAATCATAGAATTTGTCAGGCAGAAGGAGGCTATTTGGCTCATAGAGTCTGCACCGGCCCTTGGAAAGAGCACCTGAACCAAGCTCAAACCTCCACCCTATCCCCATAACTTAGTAACCTCACCTAACCTTTTTTTCTTGATCACTAAGGACAATTTATCATGGCCAATCCACCTAACCTGCACATCTTTGGACTGTGGGAGGAAACCGGAGCACCCGAAGGAAACCCACACACACACACACGAGGAGAACGGGGAGATCTCTTCACACATCTTCTCTGCTGAGTAGCACTACATTCCGTATGCTTCACCCGATGTCCATATTAACATTGTGTATTCATCATATGTCCTGTGTTTCTAATGTATGGAACAATCTGGCTGGACTGTACGCAGAACAATACTTTTCACTGTACCTCAGTGCATTGATAATAAACCCAAATCCAAACCAATCGAGAATGGCTGACAGGACACAAATCTTTTAACAAAAATAGCAGAAATTGAAAGGCACATCGTGGAGCCACTAATATTTAAAAACGGCGGGACCACTGGCAATTAAGTTTGTAAACATTATCCTGCACTCTTCAATTCTGTTGCTGGCTTGCCCTGGCCACTTTGAACACTGATATACTGGCAAATTCCAGTACCACTCCTTACCCCAGTGGGTTAGTGAGCTTATCCAGTGTACGGCTATAAGCCATACTTTGATAACTGGTCTGCTAATTTAGCCAGTCTCAGCCTGAGTGATTGTTGGGCATTATAATTTGCCTCAGCTTCTGGACGCTCCTGAGATCTCTGTTGAAAATGTGTGTTAGTGTTGAGTGGGGATTGAATAATTTGGAATTTCTTAGCCTGTCAATGATCACTGCCATGACTCAATAGGTGCTTGGGTGGGGTATTGAAGGGCTAAAGGCTCCCATGCAACAAAGCTGCAGTAAAGATTGGTTTAAAAGAAGAGTGTAGCATATTTATCTAGGCGCCAGGGAGTTTTCTGTTGGAGTAAAGACAATGTGGTGATGTTATCACATGTGACAAGCGAAGACTTCCTGTGCAAATAAATAATCAGTGTTTATAAAGAAAAGATAATGCTTTGACAAGGAAGATGGTTCAAGAAAATTAATGAGAGATGCATGGATAATTTAGGAGGAATCGAGGAAGCATTTAAAATGTGAATATGATTAAGTGACTTCTGTGGGTAATGCAGGTTTTTGCTTAGCTGTAAGCCCATATAGATGAGCCCAATTATCATAGATCCCTTGTACCCATGTGGTAGTCACAGGAATAGCAATATTCCCCTCGATTGCCTCATGTATGCCCATTTTAATCATACAGTAACTCTACTTCAGTCCTCTCGGTTTGAAATGTTTTGACTGTACCTTGATGGGCTTTGATTTCAGCAAAGCTAAATGAAGAAAGCATTTCTTTGCATTATGCATGAGAACAATTGCAAAGTATAGTAGACGTGCAACATAGAATCCACAAGACAGAAACAGATAATTTGGCCAAACTGGTCCCTGTTGGTATTCATACTCCACATAAACCTCTTCTCATTCTAATTACCTTTACCCACACTGCCCTCCATATCCCTTTCTCCCTCATCTATGTATCAAGCTATTGATGTGACAATGAGTTTCACATTGTCACCCACTCTCTATGTTCGTGGCTATCAAACACATGTAGCCCCCTTGTTAATACAATAATAGTAATACTCTTTATTATCACAAGAAGGCTTACATTAACACTACAATGAAGTTACTGTGAAAAGCCCCTGGTCGCCACACTCCGGCACCTGTTCGGGTACACAGAGGAAGAATTCAGAATGTCCAATTCTCCTTGCAGCACGTCTTTCGAGACTTGTGGGAGGAAACCGGGGCACCCGGAGGAAACACACGCAGACAAGAGGAGAACGTGCAGGCTTCACACAGACAGTGACCCAAGCCGGGAATCGAATCTGCGACCCTGGTGCTGTGACACAACAGTGCTAACCACTGTGCTACCATGTGGATTTGTTCACAAATAGAAACATTTTCTCCACATTCACTCTTTTGAACCCTTCATAATTTTTCAAACATTTAGCAATTATCTGCTTAATTTTTTTTTCTTTTCCAAAGAAAAGAGGTTCAGTTTGCTCAATCTTTCCTCTCAAGTCTGATAACCTGCTTCCTATGCTTTCTCCATTGCTTGAAGATCATTTTTGTGATATGGGGATCAGAACTGCACATTGTGATCTAACCACCGTTTTATGTTTTAATATATCTTAGATTTAAATATTGTTACAACCTTGCTGTTGATCTCATTCGACAGGATTAAGTGTTGCACAGTGGGAGCTGGTTGGAAAATGATCTTAGTTTCCCAGATGTTTAGTGGAAGGTTCATGTTCTCATATGCTTCAGAGAATGAATTGACAAAAGCCTGGAGCTCAGTTTGTGAGTGAGCGCACACACAAGTGTCAACTGAAAACTGAAGCTGAATGACAGGTTGGAACGGTTTGGGCTCTGGATTGAAGGGGCTGAACAGTTTCCCATCTGTTGTGTTGATTATCTCCATGCATGTGGGTAATTGAATGTCAGTAAAGCGCAGTACTGCGGTGGGGAAAACAGAGAAGAGACTTGCTGCAATGACAGTCTTGTTTGGTTCCAGTTTTCACTGAGATAGGGTTTGTGGTGCCTCCATTGGTAAGGATCACAGATGGCATGTTACTGTGTCGTAGACGAAGGGCGGTGGCATATTTCTGAGAACAGCCAAATTTGAGGAGGATCCTCCTTAAGCCTTCATATTTTGCAGTCAAAACGTTTTCACGCGGTCGAAAGAGGCCATGTAGAGCCGGTGGTGATGTTCTGCTCGCTTTTCTTGAATTTGCTGCAGTGAAGATCATGTCTGTCGTGCCCCTGAGAGATTCCGGAAATAGTTCCTCAGCCAAAGGGAGAAGACAGTTGAGGAGGATTCTTGCAATGTCCTTCCCTGTGGCAGGCAGCAGGGAGACTTCTCTGTAGTTACTGCAATTAGACTTGCCTCCCTTCTTCAATATAGTCATGATCACAGCGTCTCTGAGATTCTCAGGCATGCACTCTCCTTCCCAGATGAGGGATATGAGGTTGTCCAGCCAGGCCAGGCATATATCTTGGGTTGGATTCTCCGTTTCTGCGGCCAAGTGCTGACGCCAACGGAGGATCCGTGGAGTTCCACAATGGAAAAATCGGCGCCACACCTGCACCGATTCTGGTACCGGTGAGGGGGCTAGCATCGGCGCTGCGTTTGGACACATGCGGAACATGCACGAAATGGTGGAAGAATCACCGGGTCTGTACTGGACACGTGCAGGGCTAACAAGCTGCAGTCAGGCATTACGCCCACACCCCTCACACATGCACCGGTCGGGCCCGAAAAGATGGCGGCGGTTGTGATGGACTGTGTATCCGTCTACCACGACTCCACAGCCCACTACCCGGTCACCCCTCACTACTCCCCCAGCACTGGCAGAAGCCCCATGGCCATCGGCACGACTGTCAGCAACGTATGGCGGTGCTGGACACTGTCCGCATGCCCTCTCTCTCCGTGGCTACCACGTCAGGCACACAACTGTTGAACTGTTGAGACGACAGGTGCATTTTGGCATCGGAGCTATTCTCCGCCCGATCGCCGTTCCTGATTTCGGCTTCGGGCAACGGAGGATCCCGCCCTTTGTTTTTGAATTTCAACAGGAATTCCATCTTTTCCAGACACAAACCCTGGAATGTTTGCTTATCAGCTCCCAGTTTAAAGGCACTCAGTGACTGATCAAAGAACCAGGCAACACGGAAGGGGAGTGGTGCCTGCTAAGAGCCACCGCTTGCCCTTCTGTCAATACCCCCTCTTTATAACACTAGCCCTACAACCCTCCCCTCCCCATCATCACTCACTACTTACCTGGGACCCTCCTCAAAAAGAGGTCTGGGTGGATTTATTAGCAGCAGCCAATGCCTCGCTGGTGGCACTGCTGATTGATTGGCAGCTTCCGATGGGCTGTATTTCTACCCAATGGTCCCTGATCGTGCCCCTGGCATGTCAAGTGCCTGAACAGCATAAGACATGGCAGGCCCTCCAGAAAAAAGGTGTTGCGATGGTCTCACCAGCTCTCAGCAGCCAAGACCCCCATCACCTCAACAATATTCTTCCCAGCAAGATCCCAATAAGAAGATAATAACCAGCTATTCTATTTACTTTTCATGATGTTAGTTGAGGAATACATTCGAACTAGGACACCAGGGAGAACTCATTTGCTCTTCAAAATAGCGCCACATAATCCTTTACATCTACTTGAGAAAACCTGGAAATATAACTTTTGGTTCCCTCATCTAAATCATTGATGTATGTTGTGAATAGCTGGGGCCCAAGCATTGATCCCTGTGGGACCACACTAGCCACTGCCTGCCACTTTAAAAACAGACCCATTTATTCTTACTTGTTTTGTGTTTGCTAACCAATTTTCAAACTATGCCAATATATTACTCCCAATTCCATGTGCTTAGATTTGAATACTAACCTCTTATGTAGGACTTGAGCAAAATTCCATTAGGTTTGTCAAACATAATTTCCCTTTCATAAATCCAAGTTGGCTTTGTCTAATCCCGTTTATATTTTCACATCCCTTACAATAGACTCTTAACATTATCCGACTGCTAATGTTAGGCTGACTGGTCTGTAAATCCCTGTTTTTTCCCTCTCTCTTCTTTTAAAAGGAGGGGTTAAATTTTCCACCCTCCAATCACTGGGCCTGTTCCAAAGTCAAGAAAATTTTCGAAGAGGACAACCAAAGAATCCATTATTTCCATGGCCACCTCCTTTAGTATCCTGGGAAGTAGATTATCAGGCTCTCGGGATTTATCAGATTTCAGTCCCATTAATTTCTCTTGCACTATTTTTCTAGTAATGCCAATTTCCTCCGATTCCTCCTTCTCATTAGACCCTTGATTCCTTGGCATTTCTGGACAGTTATTTGTGTCTTCCTCCGTGAAGACAGAACTAAAGATGTTGTTTAATTGCTCTGTGGTTTCCTTGTTCTCTGTTATAAATTTTCCTGTTTCGGACTGTAAGAGTCCTATATTTGCCTTCCCTAATCTTTTTCTTTTTACATATTATAGGATCTTTAGTAGTCTGCTTTTATGTTATTTGCAAGTTTATTCTTATTCTTTATTTTTCCTCTCTTAATCCATCTCTTTGACCCCCTTCCCTGAAACTGAACTGCTCCCAATCCTGAGGATTGCTACTTTTACTACTGGATGAAAGCAAATTACAGCGGATGCTGGAATCTGAGACGAAAGAGAAAATGCTGGAAAATTTCAGCAGGTCTGACAGCATCTGTAGGGGAAGAAAAGAGCTAACGTTTCGAGTCCAATGACTCTTTGTCAAGGCTGAGATTTTCCAGCATTTTCTCTTGCTACTTTTACTAACAACTTTATAGGACTCCTCTTAATAATAATAATCACTTATTGTCAAATGTAGGCTTCAATGAAGCTACTGTGAAAAGCCCCTAGTCGCCACATTCGGGGAGGCCGGTACAGGAATTGAACCCGCACTGCTGGCTTTGTTCTTGCATGTACAAGCCAGCTGTTTAGCCCACCGTCCAGCCCCTTTGGATCTAATACTATCCCCACTTTCTTTTGTAAGCAATTCTTGGGCCATTTTTCATTTTGTGTTTTCTGCTAGAAAATAATGTACAACTGTTGCAATGCATCCCTTAAATATTAGACATGGTCTATCCACCATCGTTTGTCTTTACAAAGTTTACCAATTTATCTCAGCCAACTCTTACCTCATAAATTTGTAGTTTCCTTTGTTTAGATATAAGATCCTAGTTTCAGTTTGGACTTCTTCACTTTCTATCCTAATGAAAAATTCTATCATGTTATGGTCACGAATTGCCAAAGGACTCAACACAGCAAGGTTATTAATGAACCCGCCTCATTGAATAATACCAAATCTAGGATAGCATGTTCCCTAGTTGTTTCCTGAATATACTGGTCTCAAAAAACATCTCCAGGAATTCATAGAACATAGAACATAGAACAGTACAGCACAGAACAGGCCCTTCGGCCCTCAATGTTGTGCCGAGCCATGATCACCCTACTCAAACCCACGTATCCACCCTATACCCGTAACCCAACAACCCCCCCCTTAACCTTACTTTTATTAGGACACTACGGGCAATTTAGCATGGCCAATCCACCTAACCCACACATCTTTGGACTGTAGGAGGAAACCGGAGCACCCGGAGGAAACCCACGCACACAGGGGGAGGACGTGCAGACTCCACACAGACAGTGACCCAGCCGGGAATCGAACCTGGGACCCTGGAGCTGTGAAGCATTTATGCTAACCACCATGCTACCCTGCTGCATGCTATCATCTGCCAACTTGATTTGTCCAATCTATATATAGTTTAAAGTTACCCATGATTACTGACTCACTCTTGATATATGCAGCGCACATTTCCGATTTAATGCCATCCCTACCTTACCACTACTTTTGGAGGCCTGTACACAACTCCCACTAATGCTTTCCGCCCCTTGTTGCTTCTTCGCTCCACCCAGAATTATTCTATCAGATGTTGTCAAACAAGGGTTGGTGCTGGGACCACAACTTTTCACAATATACATTAATGATCTGGAAGAAGGAACTGAAGGCACTGTTGCTAAGTTTGCAGATGATACAAAGATCTTGAGAGGGACAGGTTGTATTGAAGAACTAGGCGGGCTGTAGAAGGACTTGGACAGGCTGGGAGAGTGGGCAAAGAAGTAACAGATGGAATACAATGTGGAAAAGTGTGAGGTTACGCACTTTGGAAGGGGAAATAGAGGCATAGACTATTTTCTAAGTGGGGAAATACTTAGGAAATCAGAAATACAAAGGGACTTGGGAGTCCTTGTTCACGATTCTCTTAAGGTTAACGTGCAGGTTCAGTCGGCAGTTAGGAAGGCAAATGCAATGTTAGCATTCATGTCAAGAGGGCTAGAATACAGGACCAGGGATGTACTTCTGAGGCTATATAAGGCTCTGGTCAGACCCCATTTGGAGTATTGTGAGCAGTTTTGGGACCCGTACCTAAGGAAGGATGTGCTGGTTTTGGAAAGGGTCCAGAGGAGGTTCACAAGAATGATCCTTGGAATGAAGAGCTTGTCGTATGAGGAATGGTTGAGGACTCTGGGTCTGTACTCGTTAGAGTTTAGAAGGATGAGGGGGGATCTTATTGAAACATACAGGATACTGCCTGGATAGAGTGGACGTGGTGAGTATGTTTCCACTTGTTGTAAAAACTAGAAGCAGAGGACACCATCTCAGACTAAAGGGACGTTCCTTCAAAACAGAGATGAGGAGGAATTTCTTCAGCCAGAGGGTGGTGAATCTGTGGAACTCTTTGCCGCAGAAGGCTGTGGTGGCCAAATCACTGAATGTCTTTAAGACAGAAATAGATAGGTTCTTGATTAATAAGTGGATCGGGGTTATGGGAAGAAGACAGGAGAATGGGGATGAGAAAAATATCAGCCATGATTGAATGGCAGAGCAGGCTCGATGAGCCGAGTGGCCTAATTCTGCTCCTATGTCTTCTGGTCTTATGGTCTTATTGTCGATTTCTGGGATGATTCCGTCTTACGTGTTTAAGTGATTATTGATAACACATAGCTATGCACATAGCTTGGGCTATACCATACATATGAGCAAACTCTAATCTTAGTTCATATGCATCTTTACATCACACTTTGGACAGTATGCTTCCTAGTCCCACATTAACTTCTGTTATGCCAGATGCCATTATACTACAAAAAATTGTCCTCTTTCCTATATAAAAAGTTTGATATTGCTGCGCATTCAAACAACAGGCTGCACATCAAAAAATAAAATTAAAGGGGACATTGGCAGCATGTACCTAGTGGCCAACCAGTCCACAACTGCCAAGTTTTGTTCCACCAGTGAAAGTTAAAGCCTACTCCAAATTGCTTGTAATAACCAATGACCTTCCTCCTGCTAGTGTGTATATAAATAAACATTACTGGAATCAGAAAAAATAACTTGAAAAGAAAACAAAATTCTTGGTCTGATGGTAGTATTGAAGATATCGTGTACAAACAGCATTATCTGAAAAGTAAACGTAATCATGTAGGAAGTTCAACTTAAAAATGTCCTTTTGCTGAAATGATTTTGACATCTGCAGCCACAGCCTGTATTTTAATTGAGATTCATTGGCCTTTTGCTGGCAGTATCGTATTATCACCAATCAACCACAAGTCATATATTAGTCATTCTATCTAAAGGTGAGATACTTTGTGACTTCTATTAGTTCCATTGAGATTGGGTTTTAGCAATCAATACCGAGAGGATGTGGACTCAGGTTGTTGAGTCCGATCTGTTGAGGTTAAAAAAAAAATCAACAACAAACAGAAAACTAGTTTGGTAGCCTGAATACATGTTATTGACAAAGATGCTGCTGGGAGTTTGTCAAACCGGTGCAGGTCAGAGCACATCTAAGCCTGACCAATCAGTTATTGTCAGACTAATAATTGTGCAGACACAGCTTCAAACTACAGTGACACCGTGTTCGCACTGCCAAAGTCCATTTATTCTTTCTCTCCTCGCGCTCATATATTCCTCAGTTACAATCTGTCAAATTGAGTCAGCTTGATTGCAAAAAATTCAGTAAATTTTGATCAGTGAGCATTTTGCCATAAATAGACTCATTGTCGCAAAGCAACAAAGCAAATCATAGGTGGCTTCGAAAATATAACATCCACATCATATAAAAAACAAACACTGGGGTTATCTGACTATCAATGTTATTATTGATCTCTCGTTATCTGTCCTTCAGAATTAGTTTCAAGCTTTTATTGTCGTTTAAAATAAAAGACACAATTAGAACTATTGTGGCAATGACCACGATATATCAGATGGTGCACCACTTTGTAATACCAAGAACTTTATATTGTGCACTATGCACTGTATTTCTCTGCTGTGTTTCTAGTTATGTTTAATCTGATTTAGCTTTATATTTTATGGCCACAAGCTGTAATTACCGTCTCTACTGAACATCCTGAGGTCAACTACAAGTTAATTGGAAATGTAGAGAGGGGTTGCCAGATTGTCAGGTGTTAGCTAGTTTCTAGTTCCAGGTCAGAATAAATCAGCATAGAATGACTCCTTTTCTATTGATACTTTTGAAGTGTAGTGTCTGAAGTGTGAAAGACTAATTATTTTAAATATTTGAAAATTGCTGGATATTGATTTGCCATTGAGAGAAATTGCTTCACTTTTGTTTTTTTATTAGTTAACTAAAGGTTAGTATTTTCTTTTATGGCAATTATTTTTATCAATATTAAGCCCACAGATGTTGTGCATGATTGCGATGATGGTACATCGCTATTGCTTCTAATACAGCAGGCTGACACAGTATTGTTTTATTGTAATACAGGGGTAGGCACTAAAACTAAATAATACAACATTTCTTCTATGGAATAGACCGACACAACATTTTAAGATGTTAAAGTAAATTAATTGAGGGTAACGCGAGTCCCAGAAAAATACCCAGGCAATCTTAAAAGTGAATTACATTATCAGCACATTTACTTTCCTATATTTTCATCGTCGCATTGGTCCTCTGATGGTGTCAGTCCCTTAAGTGATAATGAAAGCAACTTAAATGGCATGAGACAAAAATTGTTCACTTTGCACCGACATTAGTGTTGGTTCTTGGGTGGAATTTATTGACACAGTGGTCAGTTTTATTGTTTTCACACGTTAACAAGTATGCTCGAGAGCGTTGTGCATGCTTTGCATTTACAGAAACTATAATATGGTAGTTGTCCCATTTACCCATCACCGACATTAGCTGTCAGTCTGGTAAAACCTCAAAGATGACATTTTCATCCCTATTTTCAAATTCTTCCGTGATATCACTAGCCGCTCTCCACTTCCTATCTCTTTAACCTCCTCCAGCTCTATAACCTTAAACAATAGCTGCATTGTTCAGTTTCAAGCCTCTGGTGATTTGAATCTTTCCACACTGGTGGCCATACCTTCAACTACCTCGGCTGTAAGCTATAAAAATCCTTCACTAAACTGTTCCACCTGGGTACCGCTTCTCTCTCTCCCCTCTTTGAAGTTGCTGTTTAAAACCTGCCTCATTGACTAAGATGTTGATCACCTGGCCGAACATGTCCTTATGTAGCTCAGCATCAGATTTTGTTTTAGAACAAAGCACTTTGGAGTGTTTTAGCATGAGAAAGAAGCAATATAGTTGCAGGTTTCTGTGGTGTTGTGTTGTATCAAAACAATGGCCTGGATTTCCATCCTTGAGGTGGGTAGCGAAATTCCCGGCTCGGAACACCCAATTGTATGGAAAATGCCCACAAAAGCGGGATTGTCGTTAAAACTCACCTGATTCACTATTGTCCTTTCGGGGGACTGGAATCTGGCCAGCCACCCCGCAAAAAGGTTTGGGGGTAGCCACAGGGGCTGCCGGGTGTGGAGGTGGGCTGCTTAAAAGGCCCACCTCATGTGGGGAGGCAGTGGTGTAGTGATATTGCCACGAGACCAGAAATCCAGAGACCCAGGCAATTGCTCTGGGGATCTGGGTTCGAATCCCACCATGGCAGATGGTGAAATTTCAATTCAATAAAAATCTGGAAATAAAAGCCTAATGATGACCAGGGAACCATTGACGGTTGTTGTCAAACCTATCTGGTTCACTGTTGTACTTTAGAGAAAGAAATCTGCCATCCTTACCTGGTCTGACCAAGATGCGACTTCAGGCCCACAACAATGTGGTTGACTCTTAAGTGGCCGAGCAAACCACTCAGTTCAAGGGCAATTGGGGAAGGCAATAAATGATGGTCCAGACAGCGACACCCACATCCCATGTAAGAATACAAAAGTGTTTAATAAAACACAAAAGCTCTCACCCTCCAAACACTCCCCATGCCCCATCCATACCACCTCATGCCACACCCCCCCACCACTGCTTTGGCCCACCATACCCCCTTTACCAATTTCTGCCCGACCTCCCACTGTCCATGGCTACTCATGTACCCCATGCCAAGCTATGGCACTTCCATGCCCATTGACACATTTTACACTGTATGGAACCAATGAACATAATAGTGACAATTGGATGTCCATAAAAATCTTTTTAAAAATGAATTCATGGGATGTGGCTAAGCCAGTATTTATTGTCTATCTCTAATTGCCTTTTAGAAGGTAGTGGTCAGTTGCCTTCTTCAACTGCTGAACTCCATATGGTGAAATGAAATTAAAATGAAAGGTGTGGTGAAATGAATGGTGTAGGTACACCTGCAGGGCTCTTAGGAAGGGAGTTCCAGGAATTTGACCCAGTGACAGTGAATAATGACCAAGTCAAGATGGTATGTGGGGAGGGCACAGCAGACCACCACAAAATGGGCGGCCTTCTGGGAGGTGTACCGCATTTTGAGCAGTCTGATGCACCACTCAATGACAACCCGGGTGGCCACATGGGCCTTATTATATCAGGTCTCCACATCGGTCACAGTCCTCTGTACTATTGTCATTAGCCAGGTCCTCAGTGGATACCCCTTATCCCCCAAGAACCAACCAGTCAACCTGGGGTGATCGAACAGGCCGAGTAGTCCGACTGCCCCAGGATGTAGCTGTTGTGCAAACGCCCTGGGAAATGTGCATGATCTTCATGTGGTGGTTGCACCGGGGCTGGACGTTCAGGGAGTGGTATCCCTTCTTGCTGATGTAGGGCACTGCCTGACTTCCCGGTGTGCGCAAGGCTACATGTGTGCCATCTATTACCATCTGGACCTGGGGAACCCCTTCATTGGTGGAGAACCCTGCTGCCCAGGCATCTTGTTGGGTCTGGTCCATGGCAAAGTTTATGTAGTTTGCTGTCCGGGCAAACAGGGCATCCGTGACCTCACGGCATAGGTTTCACACTGTCCCTTGTTGAGGCGGAGCCTCCTGTGGCACACACTGTCCATCATCTGTTTCAAAGACCAGCAACGCCTGTACACCTTGGGCCATTGCCAGCCTCCCCCTTTTGGTCGCTCCCTGGTCTGATGATAGGCCGGGTCCTCAGGGTGTGGGGCAGGGACCTGTATATGGGCTGCCGCCTCGAGCCTCTGTCAACGCTGTTGCTGCTGCCTTTTCTGGTTTCTGGCTGCCTGGCTTGCCAGCAGCACCACGAGGGCAGCCTCCACAGTGTCCAAGATATCATCCATCCCATGTCATTTCGGCAAGGAATTAGAGAGGGTGAGAGACTGACGACCAGTGGTGCCATCCACCCTGGGACCCCCCATTCCCCCATTGTTTCCCCCCCCCCACATCCCCTGCCATCTGACACACCCATCAAATGCATCCCCAGCCACGGTGGGGGCCCCTGGCCCCCAGGACCCCAGACCTTCTACCCCAGACACCTGCACGTAACATTACCTGAACCTGGCTCTAGTCCCTGTAATGATATGCATAAGCAATTCTGTATATTATGTTAGACTGTTGTGAGCCAGGGTTTAGAGAACCCCAAAGTGTATCATGGAGTTCATCTGACCCAAGACTTTTACTAGATTGTGGTATGGGGAGCACACGGCCCACTCTACAGGTGTGGTGCAGCAGAAATTTAAAAGTAATTTTTAAAGCAAAACAATGTTTATTCTATGAACTTAGTTAACCTTTTTAAGACATACAGTGAACACCTTAGTAACCATCAATTCAAATACACCCCCCAAAGAATACAACATTCTAAGCAATCCTTAAACTGTCCTTTTAACATCCATGAGACAAAAAACATTTTTACAGAAGCACATCAGGTTAAATTCTCTACTGAGAGCAGTTATCACTCTGAATTCGCCAAAAGATATAGAGATAGTCTTTAGATTGCAGAGGGATCAAAATTACACCTTCTTCGGCTGGCTTCAGCTCCAACACTAAAACAAAACCAAAAATCACAGATGCACCCAAGCTTTTCCTCAAAGCCAAACTAAAAAGCAGAGCCAGAGCTCAGCTCCACCCACACTCTGATATCAGTGCAACCACTTGAGCAGACAAACATTTCTTAAAGTGACATTCCCATGACAAAACCTCCAATGAACAGGTGACAGTAGAAATATAACACGTGACACTGCTACCGTGGGGAGTCTGTGTGAGGCGTCGTCATGGATAGTCATGTTTTATATTAGCTCTCATATTGTAGTTGTTAATAGTTTACAGTTTAGTAGTATTGGTATCTTTTTCTACCCACGCTATTGTAATTTAATAAATCTTAACAAGTCACAAACTAGACATTCTTTGCTGCACTGACTCAATCAGTGCAACGCACTAGAACGTAACTTGGTACAAGAAGTGGTGATCTACGAATTGAAGATCTGAAGTAAAGAACTTAGGAAACGGTACTATTAAAAAATATCTACTAATCAACAAAGAGCATCAAAGAACATATCTCAACGCTCAACTGGTCACTGAAGAAAAAGATGGATAGCTTGAAGACACCACAAAGCCTTCAAGTAACTGGTAACGTAGATACAAAGTGGCGTGCTTTTAAGCAGCAGTTTACCTTGTACATAGTGGCTCTAGATTTACAGGCACAGCCTGATGAATAAAAAATAGTGTTGCTGCTCACAGTAGCAGATCCACAGACAATTGAAATTTTTAACACGTTTGTATCAGAGCGAGAGGCAGATAGTAAGAACTTTGATGCAATCGTTATAAAGTTTGATGAGCATTGTACCACGAAGAAGAACAAAACTTTTGAAAGGTACTTTTTCAGATCACGCGCGCCACTGACAGGCAAGCTGTTCAACAGTTTTCTCATAGGTCTAAAATTAAAAGGCTCAGAATTGTAATTTTGCCACATTAAAATAATTGTCAATGATCAGAGACCAAAACGTATTTGGCATAAAAAACAATAAAGTGCATGAATGTCTTTTGAGAGAGAATGAGTCCAGCTCGAAGACACAATAAAAATTTGCTATGCCAGCGAGTTAGTTGCATAGCAAATCAACACGTTAAACATGAGAAGTTCAGGCGCGAAAATCGGGAATGAAGCCAACCCCATTGACGTTGAGACACATCCAAAAGTAAAATGTGGTCTCAACAGCGGTGGCCTTTTTAAGCAATTGCCAGATGCCACCATTTTGTGTAAGCAATGTAGAAATAGGCACTTACAGAGGCAATGTCCTGCCTTTTGGAAATATTTGTGCGTAGTGCAAAGGCAAACAATACTTTGCCAAGCAGTGTTTTTCTAACAAAAATGTCGACTCACAAAATTCTATAAACTCTGTTGAAGAAATTAATTTAGAGAATATATTTTTCATTGATGTCATTACTAATGAAGGCAGGGCCAATGTAGCCAAGCAAAATGAAGGGGCGATTCTCCAAAAAGGAGATTAAGTGTTCGCACTGTCGTGAACGCCGTCGTGTTCCACGACGGTGCAAAATGGGCACGGGGATGACCGATTCTGTCCCCCACAGGGGGCTAGCACACGCTGGACCAGTTCACGCCACTGTAGCCTCCCTTCCCGGCACTCAATGGGCACCGCGCCAACCCTTGCATGCACAGTTGGACCGCGCCAGCCTGCACATGCGTGGGGGACTTCTTCAGTGCACCGGCCCCTCGCAACATGGCGTGGGGGTTCAGGGGCCGGGAGGACTCTGCTTTTTTCATGCGGCTACTCCCGCCGATTCCAGCGGCCCGAGCTGTGTCAAACGCACCAGCGCAAATGCCGCCGATTCTCCGCATCTCGCCGAATTGCGTGCCGACGTCGGGGCGTCATGGCTCGGTTGCGGCGATTCTCCGGCCCGGCGCGGGACTCGGAGAATCACGCCCAAAATGTCTTCGCCAAACATAAGAAGTAACATAAGGGGCAGCAGGGTAGCATGGTGGTTAGCATAAATGCTTCACAGCTCCAGGGTCCCAGGTTCGATTCCCGGCTGGGTCACTGTCTGTGTGGAGTCTGCACGCCCTCCCCCTGTGTGCGTGGGTTTCCTCCGGGTGCTCCGGTTTCCTCCCACAGTCCAAAGATGTGCGGGTTAGGTGGATTGGCCATGCTAAATTGCCCGTAGTGTCCTAATAAAAGTAAGGTTAAGGGGGTTGTTGGGTTACGGGTATAGGGTGGATACGTGGGTTTGAGTAGGGTGATCATGGCTCGGCACAACATTGGGGGCCGAAGGGCCTGTTCTGTGCTGTACTGTTCTATGTTCTATGTTCTAATAATGAAGTGTGTATTGTAAATAAAGACAACTGGACAGTGGTGGACAGTTTCTTTACTCATAAATCAAACGCTTACAAATGTCAAACTCGACACATGAGCAAGGGCGAATCTCACCAGTATCAACTATATTGAAGCAATAAGAATCAAGCTCAAGATTTTGAACCGACCAGTGTTTTTCAAAGATTACAATGGTCAAAGGATTAATTCCTTAGGTGTTTGTGAGCTTGAAGTTCAAGTCCAAGATAGAAACCATAAAGTGAAATTTTCAGTTGTAGCCACAGATCATGAATCGTTACTAGGTGTGGAAGCTTGTGAAAAAGTTCAGTTAGTTAAGAAAGCAGACAGTGCTGACTAAGTTTTGAATGTGCACAGTGGTTTGGTGGATTCAACAGTACAAGCATTTCTGGAGATTTTGCAAGGTACGGTGTCTTGTCGTTTATTTACCGAATTCAACTAAAGGATAATGCACAACCTGTAATACATGCTCCTGGGAGAGTACTGGCACCATTGAGGGATCGGTTGAAAGATGAACTTGATAGAATGACGACGCTGGGGGTTGTTTAGAAAATCAAAGAACCAACAGATTGGGTAAATTCAAAAAGTGAGCGAAATGTCAGGTGCAATGTGCTTAGTAAACTGGATGCATCACAGCGTTTTTGGCAACTCAAATTGGATGAAGAGAGTACGAGATACTGTACATTTAACTCTCCATTTGGGCACTTCGGTTTTCTTCTAATACCTTTTGGGATAATATCCGCATCTGAAATCTTTCACAGCGCAATGGAGCACATTGTGGAAGGTATTCAAAGAATTTGTGTGTAAGTGATGATATAATAGTCTGGGGTATTTCGAAGGACGAACACGTCGACCAACTCATCAAAGTACTACAGAGTGTCAAGAAGTATGGGCTAAGGTTGAACAAAGCCTAGTGTCAATTTGGTGTTGAAGAAATCACGTTTCTGGGGGACAAGTTGTCTGCTCAAGGCGTACAACCCAATCAAATGGAAATACAGGCAATAATGAATACGCCATGACCATCAGGCAAGAAAGGAGTGCTGAGCATATTAGGAATAATCAACTTTATAGACAAATTTATTCCGAATTTGTCAGCCAAGACAATTGTCTGAGAGAAATTATCAAGAAGATGAATACTTTTGTATGGACAGATAAGCATGAGCAAGAATGGCTTACTTCGACCCGACCAAGAAAACAAAAATCTCATCTGGTGTGTCGAAGGATGGGTTAAGTGCAGTTTTGTTACAGTAGGAAGGTGGAGAGGATTGGAAGCCATTTGCCTATGCGTCTAGGTCCATGACCGACTCTGAGTGTCGATACGCTCAAATTGAGTAGGAATGTCTTGCACTAATTAATGGCTTGGAAAAATTTCATAGTTGTGTGTATGGCCTACCAGCCTTTCAAGTCGAAATGGATCACAGACCATTGGGAGCCACCGTCAAAAAAAACCAAAGTGAGATGTCACCACGCATCCAGAGAATGATGATGGAGCTCCAGTAGTTTAATTTTCATCTAATATAGACTCCAGACAAGCACATTGTAATTGCAGATGCACTATCAAGTGCTATAGCCATGCTGGCAGACAATCATATGGAAGAAGATGTGCAAATACATGTCAGTATGATAATGGTGTGTGACATCACTGTCAGTGTGATGCACTATCAATTACCACAAAGACCAGAGTAGTGGAATAATCAAGGCTTTATTGAGCAAAGATGTTGTGCCTCCTGTAGCTGGAACCAGAATGGCTGCAGCACCGGCGAGCACACACATTTATACGCTGCCTACTGGGCGGAGCCAGCAGGCAGGGATTTGCCCATGTACCTCTACTAGCATCATAGAATTTACAGTGCAGAAGGAGGCCATTCGGCCCATCGAGTCTGCACCAGCTCCTGGAAAGAGCACCCTACCCAACCCCACACCTCCACCCTATCCCCATAAGCCAGTAACCCCACCCAACACTAAGGGCAATTTTGGACACACTAAGGGCAATTTATCATGGCCAATCCACCTAACCTGCACATCTTTGGACTGTGGGAGGAAATCGGAGCACCTGGAGGAAACCCACGCACACACGTGGAGGATGTGCAGACTCCACACAGACAGTGACCCAAGCCGGAATCGAACCTGGGACCCTGGAGCTGTGAAGCGATTGTGCTATTCACATTGCTACCGTGCTGCCCCATATGGGCCTTACCGTAATACATGTAATACTACTCGTGGTGACGACCACATTCACCCCCTGTTAAGAAAGGAATCCGGCGGAGGTGGTGGAAAACATTACAAGTTCAGTCTGTCAGGGGCTTGACCCTCCTCTGCGATCGCCTCAGTCCTGGTGGTGATGTGGGCGCCGACTTGGTCACCTGTGACTCCAGGAGTGTGTTGTCCTCGTCTTCGTCACCCCTGAGTGGAACCAGTGGGAATACAGATCATACTGGGTCGGGGGCAGTGGTGAGGTTCGCTGGAGGAAGGGTGAGTGGTGCAGGGCTGAATGAGGCAGCCGGGGATGGGGGTGGGGGGGGGCAGCGGGGGTGGGGATCCAGTGGGTGCCAGGTCCTGGAGGGAGACTGTGTCCTGGCACCCGTCGGGGTGTGGCACGTAGGCGTACTGCGGGTTCGCGTGTAGGAGGCGGACTCTTTCGACCAAGGTGTCCGACATTATGGGTCTGCACATGCTTCCGCAGGAGGACGGGTCCAGGAACTGTCAGCCATGTTGGGAGCGAGACCCCGGAGGTGGACTTCCTGGGGAAGGCAAACACACGTTCGTGAGGGGTCTTGTTAGTCGCGGGGCAGAGGAGCAATCAGATGGAGTGGAGCATGTCGGGGAGGAACTCCTGCCAACGGGTGACCGGGAGATTTTTAGACCGCAGGGCCAGCAGGACGGCCTTCCAGACCGTCCCGTTCTCCCTCTCCATCTGCCCGTTACCCCGGGGGTTGTAGCTGGTCGTCCTGCTCGAGGCAATGCCCATGCTGAACAGGAACTGAAGCAGCTCATCCCTTATAAAAGAGGCTCCCCGATTGCTGTGGATGTAGGTGGGGAACCGAACAGAGTGAAGATGCTGTGGAGGGCTTTAATGACCGAGGCAGAAGCCATATCGGGGCATGGGATGGCGAAAGGGAACTGGGAGTACTCATCAATCAGGTTCAGAAAGTACGTGTTGTGGTCGGTGGAGAGGATGGGCCCTTTGAAGTCCATGCTGAGGCGCTCAAAGGGGTGGGAGGCCTTCACCAGGTGCACTCGATCTGGCCGGTAGAAGTGCGGCTTGCACTATGCGCAGACCTGGCTGTCTCTGGTGGCGGTCCTGACCTCCTCAATGGAGTAGGGCAGGTTGCGGGCCTTGATGAAATGGAAGAACCGGGTGACCCCCGGGTGGCAGAGGTCATAGTGGAGAGCCCAGAGTCGGTCCACTTGTGCGCTGGCACATGTACCGCGGGATAGGGCATCAGGGGGCTTGTTGAGCTTCCGCGGGCGATACAAAATCTCGTACTTATAGGTGGCGAGATCGATCCTCCATCTCAAGATCTAGTTGATTTTGATCTTGCCCTGCTATGTGTTATTAAACATGAAGGCAACCGACCGTTAGTCAATGAGGAAAGTGAATCTCCTGCCGGCCAGGTAATGCCTTCAATGTCTCACAACTTCCACAATGGCTTGGGCCTCCTTTTCGACAGAGGAGTGCCGAATTTCGGAGGCATGGAGGGTGCGGGAGAAGAAGGCCACTGGCCTGCTCGCCTGGTTGAGGGTGGCGGCCAGAGCTACGTCCGATGCATCGCTCTCGACCTGAAAGGGGAGGGATTCGTCGACCGAGTGCATCGTGGCCTTGGCGATGTCTGCCTTGATGCCTCAGCCATCAGGGGAAAAACTCTGGACTGAATGAGTGGGCGGGCCTTGTCCATATAATTAGGGACCCACTGGGCATCATAGGAGAAATACCCCAGGCATCGTTTCAGGGCCTTGGGGCAGAGGGGGAGTGAGAGTTCCATGAGGGGGCGCATGCGGTTGGGGTCTAGCCCTAGAACTCCATTTTCCACGACATAGCCAAGGATGGCTAAGCGGTTGGTGCGGAACACGCATTTCTCCTTATTGTAAGTGAGGTTAAGGCGTTTGGCGATCTGCAGGAATATTTGGAGGTTTGCATTGTTGCCCTGCTGATTGTGGCCGCAGATGGTGACATTATCTAGGTACGGGAAGGTGGCCCTCAATCCGTACCGGTCAAACATTCTGTCCATCTCTCTCTGGAAGTCCAAGACCCCATTAGTGATGCTGAAGGGAACCCGAAGAACGTGATAGAGGCGGCCATCTGCTTTGAACGCAGTGTATTGGCGGTCCTCCGGGTGGATGGGGAGCTGGTGGTAGGCGAACTTCAGGTCCACTGTAGAAAAGACCCGATACTGCGCAATCTGATTGTCTATGTCAGATATGCGTGGGGGGGGTCGAGCTGCGTGTACCGATTGATGGTCTGACTGTAGTCAATGACCATCCTGTGCTTCTCCCCAGTCTTTACTACTGCCACTTGGGCTCTCCAGGGGCTGTCGCTGGCCTCAATGACCCCTTCCCGCAGAAGCCGTTAGACCCACGACCTGATAAAGGTCCTGTCCTGGGCACTGTACCGTCTGATCCTGGTGGCAATGGGTTTGCAATCCGGGGTGAGGTTCGCAAACAGGGAAGGTGGATCGACCTTAAGGGTCGTGAGGCCACACACGGTGAGGGGCAGGATAGGGGTCCGCCGAATTTTAAGGTTAAGCTTTGGAGGTGGCAGTGGAAGCCAGGCTGAGTAACAGGGCAGCGCAGAGGTTGGGGGAGGACGTAGAGCTGGAAGTTGCGAAACTCTAAGCCTTGGACGGTGAGGGTCGTGATGCAGGAACCCCGGATCTCCACGGAATGGGATCCAGAGGCCAGGGAGATTTTCTGGGTGATGGGGTGTACCGGGAGGGAGCAGCGCTTTTCCGTAGTGGGGTGGATGAAGCTCTCTGTGCTCCCAGAGTCAAAAAGGCAGGTGGTCTCGTGCCCATCGATCTTCACCGTCATTGTTGCAGTCACGAGGTTGCGGGGCCGGGACTGATCCAGGGTGATCGAGGCGAGCTGCGGCAGATGCTGGGGGGTCCCGGGCTGGTCAGCCGTGGTGGACGTAGCGGACGGCGATGAACGGCCAGGCGAGCAGGGGTCCTGAGGCGCCATCCAAAATGGCGTTGAAGTTGGCGGCGCCCACGAGGCGCACATGAGGGGAGACATCAAAGATGGCGGCGCACAGGGGCCGCATGTGGCTTGCGGTGAAGAAGATGGCGGTGCCCACGGGCCGCACGTGGCTTGCGATGGGGAAAATGGCGGCGCCCCTGGGTCGCACGTGGCGGGTGTAGGAATGCCGGGCCTGGAAACAGCGGCGACCGACCGAGCCTGGCAAACAAAAACAAAGTGTCCCTTACTCCCACATCCATTGCAGGTCGCCCTCATCGCCGGGCAGCGCTGCCTGGGGTGTTTGTTCTGCCCGCAAAAATAGCACTTGGGCCTCCCAGGGATGGCTGACTGCCGCGCGGCGCAGGCTTGCGGTGAGCTGGAGTCGGCAGCTGGTGGGGCCCACGATGCCCATGAGGGTGCCGCGCGGTGGGGGGCGTATGACTGGATGTTATGGGAGGCCATTTCTAACGAGTTAGCGAGCTGCCTAGTTCCCGCAAGATCAAGCGTATCCCCTTCCAGTAGCCACTGACGGACGTACACAGACTTCATGCCCGTAACGTAAGCGTCTCAAATTAAAAGTTCTGTGTGCTGGCCTGCTGAAACTGCCTACCTAAGATGTGCAGGGCATGCCAGAAATCGTCTAAAGACTCCCCGGGGAGTTGCTGTCTCATGGCCAGGAGGTGCCTGGCGTATACTTGATTGCCCGGTCGCACGTAATGTCCCTTCAGGAGCTCCATCGCTTCAGAGTAAGTGGGCGCATCCCGGATGAGAGGAAAAATGTCAGGGCTCACCCGTGAATAAAGGACTTGGAGCTCCTGCGAGTCCAAGGGTTCCTCAGCAGATGTTCAGAGCTAGCTTTCGAAGCAGGCTAGTCAGTGGTCAAAAGCAGACGTAGCGTTGGCCGTTTGAGGGCCTAGCAGCAGCCGATCAGGCTTGATGTGGAGATCCATCGCTTAAAAAAATCTTTGCTCAATAAATTGATGCACTATCAATTACCACAAAGTCGATAGTAGTGGAATAATTGAAGCTTTATTGAGCAAAGATGTTATGCGTCTTGTAGCTAGAACCAGAAGGGCTGAAGCACCGGCGAGCACACATATTTATACGCCGCCTACTGGGCGGAGCCAGCAGGCAGGGATTTACCCATGTACCTCTACTATACGGGCCTTACCGTAATACATGTATTAATACTAGTGGTGACTACCACACAGTGTCTGATGAAAAATCAAAACTAATGGCGGCAGAAACCAAAAAGGATGAAGTTCTGCAGATGGGAATCAAGAATCTCAATGAGGGATGGGCAAAAGTGTCATGTTCAAAGTACCACAGCATCAGAGCAGAACTAAGTATAGTCAATGGATTCTGACTAAGGCAACAAAGAATAATAATACCAGTATCTGCGAGCCGAAATTTTACAAAAAATCTATAAGGGCCACCTCGGAATTGAAAAGTGTAAAAGGAGAGCACGAGACATGGTATATTGGCCAGGGATCAACAAAGATATTCAAAATATGGTAGAGGAAAGCACGACATGTCAAAAATTCCAACATGGACAAATGAAAGAACCAATGCAGATGGGAAACATAGCAACACTTCCATGGCAGAAAGTAGGGACAGACTTGTTTTATCTCAAAAGGAAAAAGTATATTTCTTTTCCAATTTTCCTGAGGTAGCACCGTTATCCAGCTCGTCAGCCAGGTGTGTTATAATGCACACTAAAACTATCTTTGCTCGTCATAGCATTCTACAGGTTGTCATAAGTGACAATGGCCCATGTTTCAGTTGTCAGGAATGGAAGGAATTTGCGCAGAAGTACGACTTCAAGCATGTCACATCCAGTCCTTTATATCCACAGTCAAATGGAAAGGCAGAGAAAGGTGTGCAAATAGTAAAGCCAGTACATAAAAAAATCGATGGACAGCCAGGATAATCCATATCTGGCATTACTCAGTTATCGAACATCACCTTTGAACAATGGTTTATCACCATCACAATTACTGATTAACAGGAAGATAAGAGCAACGTTGCCATGTCTTTCAAATCATCAAGCATGTCACAAAAT
This sequence comes from Scyliorhinus canicula, assembly GCF_902713615.1. NCBI lineage: Eukaryota > Metazoa > Chordata > Chondrichthyes > Carcharhiniformes > Scyliorhinidae > Scyliorhinus > Scyliorhinus canicula. The sequence continues at coordinate 27,611,348 of NC_052149.1, forward strand.
AAAACATCAACTGCAGTCTCAAAGGAGGAAGCAGAAGAAAGACTATGACAGGACAACCAGGCCTCTACAACCTTTCGAACACAATGATATCGTGAAGGACCCTGATGGCTGGTCAAAATGTGCAAAAGTAATGCAGAAGATAGGTCCGAGATCTTACACAGTCATCACAGAGCAAGGACAGGGACTCAGGAGAAATGGAAGAGCTTTGTTCAAAATTCCGCAACCTGTTACTTCACTGTCAGCAGATGATCGGTGAGATGCTCTGCCCCGCTGCGCCGCATTTCTGCCTCAACCCGCCAGCGGGATTCTCCATTACGCCGGCCAATCAATGGGGTTTCCCATTGTGGGGCAGCCCCACGCTGTCTCGTCTCAAAGTCAAGGGTCATTTCCCCAGAATTGCGTTATTTGCCAACCCAATCCAGATTTAAGTATGACATTTTTTTTTATAGCCAGCCACAGAAGTAGCTCTGTATCTCAACATTAGCTTTATATTGTAAAAACATTATTAGGAAGGTGGTTCAGCATTTTCCATAAAATGCAGATTCTGACAGCAATTCAGCAATCGCACATCAGAGTGAATTTAAATGCTCCATTATAAAAGAAATGATCTGCAGTCTCTGATGTTAAGTTCTGAATTAATTCCTTTAAAATATGTGTTTCAGATGATTGAGCTAGTGGTGTGTTCATATTGATAGAGAGAGAGAGAGAGAGAGCGTGAGAGAGAGAGAGAGACAGATGGACATACAGTAATGATTGTAGAGTGAAATAAATCTTTTTCCTTCTGGAAGCTCGATTGTTAGCATCTGTATGTGATCCAAACATTGCAGGTAAAGTCTCCCACGCAATATTGTACTGATCATAGATGATTGGTAGAGACAGTTCCAAATTTTATTTCATTTTTTATTTCTTTTAAATTTAGTGTACCCAATTATTTTTTTCCAATTAAGGGGTCATTTATTGTGGCCAATCCACCTACACTGCACATCTTTTTATGTTGTGGGAGTGAGACCTACGCAGACACGGGGAGAATGTGCAAACTCCACACGGACAATGACCCGGTGCCGGGATCGAACCCGGGTCCTCAGCGGCGTGAGGCAGCAGTGCTAACCATTGCGCCACCGTGCCGCCCTTTTATTTCCTTTCAAAGCCGAACCAGTTTGCCTGTATTGCAAATACAAGCAGCTGCATTTGCTCAGTGAAATATGGCATCTGAACTTTTTTCTTAAAAGATACTGCAGTCGTTGTTTGTACTTATCAACGACGAAAGAGAAGATGCTGGAGAATCACAGCAGGTCTGGCAGCATCTGTAGGGAGAGAAAAGAGCTAACGTTTCGAGTCCAATGACCCTTTGTTAAAGCAAAGACCGCTTTGACAAAAGAGTCATATTTTCTCTTCCTACAGATGCTGCCAGACCTGCTGAGATTCTCTAGCATTTTCTCTTTTGTTTCAGATTCCAGCATCCGCAGTAATTTGCTTTAATCCAGTGTTTGTCCTTATCACCTGGATGTAAGGTGTTGCCATGGCAGAGTGCAGAGAAGACTGCGTGCCTGTAATGGAATCTTCCCCGTCTTTCCAACATTTTAATTCATGGAGAGTAAATCAGCCAGGCTGCGTCACTGCCCTCACATCCACCTGATTTTCCACTCTGGACTCCACCGAGGCAATGCTTCATGTCCAGGTGGTGAAGTCAATAAATTACCTCGCTGTGTCAAGCTTTAGGTGTTTTTAAAATAACCTTTCTGACAATCCGCAATTCTGTGACATGATTTGGAATTGCAATGAACCATGTAAACAAACACCTCAGTACATTCAAATGGGATTCTGTCATTTGATCTCTTAATGAATTGTGTTTTTTTAAATGTTGGAGAAAAGAATTTAAGTACCAGCATCTTGAATCATTTGTTTTTAACATAACAACTGAGATTTCAACCCTGTGCTAAAGTTGTTATTTTTTCGGAAAATTAATGTTGCAACTCAAAAGACGAATAGTTTTACATGAAATAGAGCTTTAAAGTTTAAAATGCTTTGAATAAAACGGCTGCAAAAACAGAAAATGCTGGAAGCACTCAGCAGGTTGGCCAGCACTTGGGTTGGCTGTAACCTTTCAGGATGATCACCTGTCATCGGAGCCGACAAACGTTAAGTTGTGATGTAAAGTACTGATCTGAAATGTTAGCTGGATGTTGACAGGGGTGAGTTTCTGAGCAGACGGGTTGGAGTTTTGGTCTGGAAACCTGAAAGTCAGCCGACCTCCGATCTGCCTGAATGGACTGAAGTCATTTCCCAGATGGACAGGAAAAACGCCAGAGGAGGCCTGAGCTGCAGGAGCAGCTAGGAAACCTGTTGCTGAGTTGGGATTGTGGGGGAAGGTGTGATTCCAATACCCGACCCTTGACCTCTGACCTCCAACCTCCATGCAGGATGTGGAAGGGGTGGTTTTGGACCGAGGAGTGTGATGATGGTTTGGGTGTGATGCCAGAGAAGCAGGATAGCTCGGGGCTGGGGGAAGTATTCCTGCTCCGTTGGCCCACAAGCAGTGCTGTGAAGGCACATGCCTTTTTCTTAAAGTTATCCTTGCCCTACTTGAACTGCTGGGTTTGCCGCAGGCTGGGGAATCGGAGTTAAACCAGCAAAACATGACATATTTAATGCTCCCAGCCTCATTCCATTATATAAATCAAATGGAGAGTGACACTAGGGAGCCAATTTTGGGCAACTGTTTCCATAATCTTTGAAGAGTTCCAAGTCATAACATAGGACTATGGTGCAGCTGTCTATCAGCTGGCCAGCAATTCAGGTCCCATCCAAATTTGAAACTTCACTGTGGTGATATGCATCACTGTAAATACACAAGGGGTTAATGTAAATACACTACAACTAAGTAACCACTAGAGGGAGCACCAGAGATGTCATGGCATGCAGACATGCAGCCAATGGGTCATTAGAACAGGACACAACCAATGGGTAATCAGGACACCCAGAGGTGGCATTACAACAAGGGGGCACTTCACAACCCATATAAAAGGCCAGGGCACACATGCTCTGCCTCTTTCCGCAGATAGACATCTAGAGAGTACATCAGGGTTGATCAACAGCATCACACCCAGCACATGGCTTAGAGCAGGCTGGTAAAGACAGACTGAGTTCCCACAGTTAGATTAGCAGAGAGTCAAACTCATTTAATAACTGTGTTAATCGTTCAATTAAAAAGTTGAACTCATTTCATAGTCTGGAGCTTCCTTTGTCAAAGCATACATCAAGGAAGCAGCTTAGGCTACACGAAGCAGCATAACACAACATTTACTGCATCTCATGCCCTAAGTTTAGATGAGGGATCCATCACTGAGGCCAATAATTTCCAGCTCTGTATCTGTGTTACACTTACTTGAGCGGCAAAGTCAATATTGTCCACTGGCCTGAGTGCATACAATCAACTGAGAATTATTTTTGTCTGCTGTTCAACTATTTTCCACAACAATTTCATCCCCCACAGCTGGTTTGGAAACAATTGGTTTGAGAGATGATTTAAAGGACTATTATTCCAACTGTGCTATAATCTAAGGCTATTTTACATTTCCATGAACAAAATTGCATTCAAAGGATTTGGATGTCACAAAAAAAAATCTGCTTCTGCAATTTTGTCAGTTCAGTTAAAAAACTTTGGCCATTTATCAAAAATCTAAAAACTTGATGTCTCTGCTGCTAAACATGCAGCATAATGGATTAGTTCCCATTTTGTCTCATTTGTGAAGCACTCTTGTGTGGTGCTCTATTAGACCAACAGCAATTGTTTTTCTAGAAACTCATCCGATCTTTGCAATTGGATTAAAGTAATAGACTGCCTCAGGACTTAAACCTGTAACTTGTGCGGTGGGAAAGCTAATTCTTTACTTTCTTGTTTACTAGACTGGTAATCAATGCGTCCTTTTATGTATTTTCACTGTTAGGCTTGTTACAAACCTGCTGCATCATCAGCATTTTCCTTTTTGATTCAGGTAAATCTATAAAAGCAATGAAATGCGTAACCATCATCTGGCATTTAGTAATAGTTCTTCATCGCGTACACAAATGATTCGAGGATCAAGTTGTCGGAGACTATTATCATGAACAGCGACGTGATTCAAGCATCTTTTGTTATTATGATCTGTGTTAGACATCGCTGTGCTTTTAAAATATTGCTTAAGGAAGACAACTGATTTTGAACTGTGGAGCAGCAGTGAAGCAGAGAACAATAGACCGGAACACCAGGTTCCGAAGATTGTGTTATTACTTTGGTCCTTTGATCATTTTCTTTCCCACCCCAGCAGAGATCTCAGTTGCCTTGTTGCATTAAAATGTGTTGGGTTAGGCTGGGGCGAGAGGATAAGAAAATTGAGCTTTTTCATTGCCTTCCCACAAGTCTACAAAAAAAAATTTGCATTTGCATTGTGGTTTTCACAGCCACAGTACATTTTCAGGCGCTTTATGAGTTTGGGGTCTAGATCGGGTTTCTTTAGTATCTGTCTATAACCCTAAGAATGCTAGCATGGGCTGTTATCTGTCAAAACCACTCCTGTTTATTTACAGATCAATATCTGTACTCTACGGCGAGGTTGTACTTCTGCTTCCCACCTGATCTCAGTCACTTAGTCATGTGACTGGAGTTTTTAAAAAGGTTAACAGAGAGGGTCGATGAAGGCAATGCTGTTGATGAGGTATACATGGATTTCCAAAAGGTGTTTGATACAGGGCCGCACAACAGACTTGCGAGCAAAATTATAGCTCATGGAATACGGTAGCACAAGGGCAGCACGGTAGCACAGTTGCTTCACAGCGCCAGGGTCTGAGGTTCGAGTCCCGGCTGGGTCACTGTCTGTGCGGAGTCTGCACATTCTCCCAGTGTCTGCGTGGGTTTCCTCCGGGTGCTCCGGTTTCCTCCCACAGTCCAAAGATGTGCAGGTTGGGTGGATTGGCCATGATAAATTGTCCTTAGTGTGCAGAAAGGTGAGGTGGAGTTACTGGGTTAAGGGCACAGGATGCAGAGAGTAGTGGTTAGTGGATATTGTTCGTGCTGGAGGAAGGTTTGTAATGGTTCCTCAGGGGTCAGTGGTGGGACCGTTGATTTTCCTAACATGTTAATGACCTAGACATTGGTACGTGGGGCACAACTTCAACATTTTCAGATGGTACAAAACCTTTAGGCATTGTGAATTGTGAGGTGGATGGTGTACAACTTCAAAAGGACACAAACAAGTTAGTAAAATGGGCGGAGAGGTGGAAGATGAAATTCAATACAGATAAATGTGAAGAGATACATTTTGGTGGGAAGAACATGGAGTGATTATGTTATTCTCTAAGTCTGAATAAAGATTGTAGGCTTCCAGTTAACATAAATACTTTATTCAGTAGGTTTGTTCTCTTTCCAGAGCTTAACTAGATATAATACAGTCAAGAGGTATGACCAGTGAAGCTAAGGTAAGCTGCCTATGCTGAGCTGTCTCTGCTGCTGCTGCTGCTGACTAGCCCTGTGCTTCAGAAAGAACGGATCCTCCCTTGGGCTGGACCCTTTATACCCGTCTCTGATGCTGCCCTCTAGTGATGCTGTGGCTGTTACATCTGTGCTGCAGTCCCTGGTGTATGTGCAGATGTATGTACAGATGTACAAATCACTACATCCCCCCATTTTATTGGACATGTTTTCTAGACTGGCCTCAAGAAAACTGTACATAACAAGTGGTGAGAATATGCAAATCTGCGCACTGTGAAAATGATAAAAGTAATACAGAGACAATTAGTTGTGAGTCCATCGTGAGAAATGTCCATATTCGTCTTGTGTGTTTTGAAGTGTCGTCACAAATTTAGCCGGTCGGGTGCCTTACGGTTTCTGCTGGAGCGTCTTAACGGTGGTCGTAGGGATGATGGTTTGATGTCATCAAGAGTACTGTCTGGCGTTGTGTGGCGAGGAACGTCCTGTGGACAAATGGTCAAGTCCAGTGTGGGAAATACTGGCGTTTTAGGTCGAATCTCTAATAGATCCCAGCGGTTACGGGAAAAAAGTACTCCCGCAGACGATTTGACAATGTAGGACCGCGGTGCCTCCTGCCTGATCACTGTGGCTGACTCAGACCATCCGCCTTCTGGGTCCCTGATTCTGATGGTATCACCTGTTGTCAGTGGCTTGAGTGGGATCACATGTTGATCGTCGTATAGTTTTTGTTTGGAGCATAGTGCCCGCATGTCGTTGGTGCATTGCCGGGATCTCGGAATTGCTTTTCCGGTAGGGATGTTCAGATGTCTCTGCCGAAGAGCATTTGCGCTGGCGACAGTCCTGAGTTCAATGGGGTTGCTCGGTACGACAACAAAGCTAGGTTGATGTCGGAACGTGACTTGGCTGCTTTGCTGATGAGTCGTTTAATGATGTGGACACCTTTTTCCCCTGTTCCATTTGATTGCGGGTAGCGATTCTGTGTCGCACCATTGTCTGACCTCGACTTTTTCTTGTGTTTGTGGTATTGATTCTGTATGTCACTGTTCATGAAAGCTGTTTTGCTTGTTTGTTCTGAAGCAGAAGTGAATTTGTGAGGTTCTTTATCATGCCATGGCATGTTTGTTGTCTTGTCATTGTTTCGCAGTGTGCTATGGCATTGTCCTTCATGTGCAGAGTTGTACCATGTTGTACGGGTCGTTGTTTCATTGTTGTTGTTTGTGTCATTTCTGCCTTTGTTGTTTTCGTTAGCGTTCTTGTTGTTGTCGTTCTTGTTGTTCTTTTTGTCGCGCTTGTTGATTCTGTTTTCGTTGTTTTCGCTTTTATTCTTGTTCTTTTTCTTGTCGTGCTTGTTGTGTCTGGGATGCTTCTTGTTGCTTTTGTCGTTCTTGTTGTGCTGCATGTTGTTTTTGTTGTTGCTGTTGATGTCCTTGTTTCTGATGTGATTCTTGTGGTTTTTGTTGTTCTTGTTGTGCTCAATGAGTGTGCCATGTGGATGATTTGAGTCATTGTCACAGTTATTGGTGTCAATGTCCTTTGTGGTCTCTGCTACATTGAACATCTTGAGAATTGTGAGAATGATCTGATGTTGCATTGACGTTGGTGACATCAGTCATTTGTGGTGGATTCGATTCCTCTTCTTTGCTTACTTGGTACTCCTCTTCTAGAGTCATTTCTGGTTCACTTGACTCATCATTGATTTCTTGATGCTCCTCTTTTGGAGTCATTTCAGGTTCATTTGAATCATGTGTGATCTCTTTGTGCTCCTTTTCTGTAGTCAAAATCGTCACGATGTCATTTTGTTGTGGGTTGTGGTGCTCCTTTTCTGGAGTCAAAATTTCAAGATTTCTATTGATGTAGTCTCTCTGGACTCTTGGTGCTCCTCTTCTGGAGTCAAAATCTTCAAGATTTCAAGTGACATGGTCTCTCTGAACTCATGGGTGGCCGTCCTCTGATTATTGAGTGCTTCTGTGTGGACGAGCTGAGATTTGTCAGACTTGCTGTGATCCTGCACATCCTGTATGGGAATTGTGATTTCTTCATCACTTGTCTCACATACAGTGGGTAGACATTCCTTGTCTTCTTCTGGTGGCTCGAATAAGCTTGATAGATCATCATGGTCTTGTATATGCATGGCGTTCGCTATGGAGTGTTTGCTTGCTTCCATTTTTGAGTCTGTCGCCGAGCTGTCTGTGGAGGCTTGCATCATTTTCTTTGTGGAGGCTTGTGTGTCTCTCTTTGTGGAGTCCTTCATTGCTCTCTCTGCGGAGTTTGTCATCGCTCTCTCTGTGGAGTCCTTCATTGCTCTCTCTGCGGAGTTTGTCGTCGCTCTCTTTGTGGAGTCATGCAGTGTTCTCGCTGCAGAGTCGATCTGTGCTCTCTCAACAGAGTCGTTCTGTGCTCTCTGTGTGGCGTCGTCTTTGTCATCCAATGTATTGACAATCTGCGATGGCTTCATGGTATTGGATTCATCTACCATGAGAAGAGTCGTATTGAGCTGCTCAAAACCACATTTTGTTGCTGATGCTGTGATCAGGATCTCCGAATAACTCAGCCATGTCTGAGCAGTATTGTGTGTATTGTTCGATAGACAAATCATCACTTTTTGTTTCGGAGTTGTGATCGTTCTCTTCATGTTCAATGAACAAATCATCTTCTTGTGTGGAGGCTGGGACCCTTCGTGGTGCATGGACCACTCTCTGTTTGTCGGCGTCAGGTCGCAGCATAATCCTGCACTCACGAGTTGGGATGTCATATATGCTGGGCTGAAGATTCCACATTCCGAAGAACTCATCGTCAGGGTCTTCACGGTACAACACCTCTAGTTGCGGTTCGGATTTGGTGCTGGGGTAGCCATCTCCCAAGATGAAATCTTCGTCTGAGTTGTAGTCTACAAGGACCATATCATCTTCTAGGGCGGTGCTAACTGCTTGTTCCAGGGTGTTGTGAAAGTTATTTTTAACTGCTGGTGTAAGTTCAGGCATTGTTCTGTCTTTTGAGGCAAGATAATTGTGTTTTGCAGTTATAAATTTCTTTTTGATCATTTTTGTGCATTTCCCTTTTAAATGGGCGTTGCCCTGGTCATCTGACATCATGACGTTAGTAATGTCATGTGCTGGACTCGATGGCGCATGCACAATTCGAGTTTCCTTTACTATGCGTTCTTGGCACAACTGCACATGTGCGGCTCCTTCCTCAAGATGGCTGCCGCTCAGAACTTCCATCTTCTGTTTCAACCCTGTCTCTACCTCGTGGTAAGTTTTGGTGCCGTTTTTTTCGATTTTCTTTTCTAGACACTGATTCTGTGTTTGTAAAGACTGACAGTATTGATTTTGTTTTTGTTCCTAAGCAAGGCATTTTTGTATAGCGATGTCAAGAGTTAGATACTTATTTTGTGAAAGTTCTTCCCTCAAATTTTTATCAGACAGTCCAGAAATTAATTGATGCATTATCACAGTGTCTCTGAAATCAGCATAGTACCAGCCTTGTGATATTAACTTGAGATTTGTAATAAAATCAGAGACGGGCCCTCTCTTTCTCTGACAAGAGTTCAATGTTTCCAGCAATTTACCAGCCTGACTGTTAGAGCGTTTAGCAAATTTTTTGAGTATGATTTCTACTTTGGATTTGTCTTCACCTGCTAAGTAATTAAAGCAATTATAGATTTTTCTAGCTTCATGGCCTCCTGTTGAGAGTAGTAGGGCTATTTTTGTTGCGTCACAGGCAGTTCTTCAATCATTACCTGTGATAAATATTTGGGACATCTATTCAAACCTTTTCCAGTTATAACTTAAATTACTGGTTGTTTCCAGCCGCCATGGAGTTCGAACAAGTTCCATCGAATCAGTTAGTCGTCGAAGATCCATTTGCTGCGAAGTCTTCCACAGTCGAATATCCGGTTTAAGATTTTCTTCTCTTGCTGATGTCTAGCTAGCTTTCCGAAATTACTCCTGGTACCATATGTTATTCTCTAAGTCTGAATAAAGATTGGAGACTTCCAGTTAACATAAATACTTTATTCAGTAGGTTTTTTCTCTTTCCAGAGCTTAACTAGATATAATAAAGTCAAGAGGTATGACCAGTGAAGCTAAGGTAAGCTGCCTATGCTGAGCTGTCTCTGCTGCTGCTGCTGCTCCCTAGCCCTGTGCTTCTGAAAGAGCCGGATCCTACCTTGAGCTGGACCCTTTGTACCCGTCTCTGATGCTGCCCTCTAGTGATGCTGTGGCTGTTACATCTGTGCTGCAGTCCCTTGTGTATGTGCAGATGTATATACAGATGTACAGATCACTACAGCGATAACATAAAATAAAAGGTACAAATCTGAATGGGGAGCAAGAGCAGACGGTACTGAGTGTATAAGTGCATAAATTATTGAAGGTGGCAAGACAGGTCAAGAAAGCAGTTACATTATTTATTAATACTATTTATTAATAGGGACATATGCTACAAGAGCAAGGAGGTTATGTTGAATTTGTATATTTCACTAATTCACTTCAGGAAGGATAAGAAGGTATTGAGAGAATGCAGAAAAGATTCGCAAGAATTGTTCCAGGGTTAAGGAACTTCAGTTATGAAGATAGATTGGAGACGTTAGGACTGTTTACCTGAGAGAAAAGAAGGCTGAGAGGAGATTTGACAAAGGTGTTCAGAAACATGAGGAGTCTCTAGAGTAGCTAGCGGCAAGCTATGAAAAGATCGAGAATGAAAGGGCACAGATTTATATAACTAGTAAAAGAAGCAAAAGTGATATGAGGAGAAGCCTTTTTACACAGCAAACATTTAGGGATTGGAAAGCACAGCCTAAGAGTCTGGTGGAGGCAGGTTCAACTGAAGCATTCAATAGGGCATTAGACTGTTATCTGAAAAAGAAGAATGTACAAGGTTACGGGGAGAGGAATGGCACCAGGTGAGTTGCTCATTCAGAAAGCCGGTGACACGATGGGCTGAATGGCCTCCTTCTACTCCATAATAATTCTGTGACATTGCTTCATTGTGACAATAGTATCAGGTGCCCCTGATGCCCCTTTACCCACTTTATAACCAATGATGTAATTTTCAAGTGTGGTCACGTTGAAATGCAATAGTAATAATCTTTATGGTCACAAGTAGGCTCACATTGCAATGACGTTACTGTGAAAAGCCCCTAGTCGCCATATTCCGGCGCCTGTTCAGTTACACAAAAAATTCAGAATGTCCAAATGACCTAACAGCACGTCTTTCGGGACTTGTAGGAGGAAACCGGAGCACCCGGAGGAAACCCACTCAAACACGGTGAGAACGTGCAGACTCGGCACAGACAGTGACCCAAACGGGAATCGAACCTAGGACCCTAGCACTGTGAAGCCAAAGTGCTAACCACTGTGCCACCATGCTGCCCATTTGGTACCGATGTAGGAGAGTAAGAGCAGATTGGGTGGCTGTGTTGACACTGCAGCAGTAGAATATGAACATGCAAACGTATGAACAAGGAGCAGGAGTTGGCCATTCAGCCCCTTGAGTCTGCTCCGCGATTTAACAAGATCATAGCTGATCTGATAGTAACCTCAAATCTACATTCCGCCTACCCCCAATAACTTATCACCCCCTTGTTCACCAAGAATCTATCCACCTCTGCATTAAAAATATTCAAAGGCTCTGCTGCCAACTAGAAAGAGATTTCGGAAGACTCACCCCTCAGAGTGAAAACATTTCATCTCATCAGAGTTCCAAATGGGCAACACCTTTATTAATAAAGAGTGATCCCTAGTTGTAGATTCTCCCACAAGAGGAAACATCAGCCTGGATTCTCTGTCACCTACCGCCGGTAGCGGGGTCTCCGATGTGGTGGAGAATCAGAAAACCGGGATTGGTGCCAGGCGCCTGCGAGCGCCGAGCCGACCGCTATACCTTGAGCCCCCCACCCCCCCCCCCCCCGCTGGCGGCGCGATCGAGGTTCATGCCCGCATGCCAGTGGGACGTTGTGAATGAATGCAAATGGATCTTAATGATCCATTTTCATCCATTTAGTGGGCCAGCGCTCTATTCTCCTGCCTGCCATGATTCCCCGGTCGCCTGGGCTGGGAATCACATGGGCAGGGATTACTACAGGTCTGACCAAACGAGAGCCTGACGCGGAAGGCCAATGCACTACCAAATGTATTCCAATCACTCAAGCATGTGATTACAATACACTTACTGCTCTTTGATGTGGTTGAGGTTTGTAAACATTGGGGTTTCAGCATTCAGAATCACTCATCCATGAAGGGAGATGAATGAATCAAGGCTGCAGCTGTTTTGTGAAAGCTGTCAATCACAGCCCACTACTAGAAATGAATAAATGTCTTGTAGCTAATGGATTTGAGGAGTTTAAATACAGGTCACAGCTGTTCTCCATTCAGGAATGGACAGGAGGAGCTTCCAGGTAAGTGTTACAGCTGTAATGATTTTCATACCCTTGTCTGGAAGCTATAGAGCTTCCAGGCAGGGGTCTCTTTTTATGGGAGAATTGAGGCCTGAGAGGGGGGAATCTTTGGGGTGATCTCTTTAGTCAGGTTCCTGTGGGGGGGGGGTGTCCTTTTGCTAGAGTTCCTCTGGGGTGTCCCTCTAGCTAAGGGCTTCTTCAGTTAGGGGGTCCTGGGGGGGGGGGGTCTCCTATTCAGGGGCCCCTGGGGGTCTCCCTATTAAGGGGCCCCTGGAGGGGTCTCCCTAGTTAGGGAGTCTCTGAGGGAGTTGTTCGGGTCACCCCCACCTTTGGGGGACAGGAGGCACCCAGGCAATCCGGAGGGGGTGGGCTGCATTGTGGTGCGGGGGGTGGGGGTGGGGGGGGGAGGTGGCACCTGGGTTGCGCAGGCAGGGCGAGATGACCGGCCATGGGACTTAGCTATCGGACCGCCCGCTGAAAACGGCAGCCCGATAACGGGATTCCCACTGGAATCCTTCAAATTCCTCGTATTCCTAAGGGGCAGTTTTAGCATGGCCAATCCACCTGACCCACACATCTTTGGATTGTGAGAGGAAACAGGAAGAGCTGGAGGAAGCCCACGCACACACGGGCAGGACGCACAACTCCACATAGACCATCACCCAAGGCCAGAACTGTACCCAGGTCCCTGGCGCTATGAGGTAGCAGTGCTAAGCAATAGTAGTTTTAAAGAAGAGAGCGGGGTAGAGAAGTAGAAGGTTTAAGGAGGGAATTACAAGGCTTTGTACCTATATGGCTGCCAATGGTGCATTTAAGAGAATGGGGGTTGTATAAGAGGTGAGAGTTAAAAAGATGCAGAGTGTTCAGAAGGTTGTAAGGCTGAAGGATGTTATAGAAATAGTGATGGGCAAGGAAACAAAAGGGTTTGAACACAAGGATAAGAATTTTAATTTGGAGATATTGGGGCGTGTGAACCAATTAAGACCAATGAGAACAGGGTTATGGATGAGTAAATCTGTGTGGATATAGAAAGATATTTAAGATTGTGGTTAAGGATTGTGATTGGTGGCATGGTGGCACAGTGGTTAGTACTGCTGCCTTACAGCGCCAGGGGCCTGGTTCCATCCTCGTCTCGGATGACTGTGTGGAGTTGGCACGTTTGCCCCGTGTCTGTGTGGGTTTCCTCCGAGAGCTCCGGTTTCCTCCCACAGCCCAAAGATGTGCAGGTTAGGTGGATTGGCCATGCTAAATTGCCCCTTAGTTTCCAAAGGTAAAGTAGGGTTACGGGGATAGGGTTGGAGTGGGCCTGGGTGGGGTGCTCTATCAGAGGGTCAGTGCAGACTCGATGGGCCGAATGGCCCCCGTCTGCACTCTTGGGATTCTATAAACAACATCTATGTTTTCAGATGCACGGGGGTGATATAACCTACCACATCAGGTGGGTTACTTTTGCAGGTAATAGGTGGAAAGGTCAGAAATCATCGGTTTGTGGGGAAGCTGGAAGCAAACAACTGATTTCTACACTTAACCTGAGCACCCTCATTGATGCCTGGGAAACCCCCATGAGTCAGATATTTAAATATTTTTAAAGGCAAATAAGTGGAATTTTAACCCTGGATTCTATCCGTAACTCTGAGTTTGTGGCTTTTCTGGGTTTCCTTGAACTTGTCAGGTAAAACAAGGTGTGAGGACAGAGGAGATTGATGGAGTTGAACAATTGACAGGCAAAAAAGGATTTAAAACACTGAGGTGTGACAGCTGCTTCCTTGCCTTAAGCTCACATAACTTGATCTGACAATGTGCTATAAAGATGAACTTTCTGGACATCACCGAGTACCAGTGCTTCAGGAGACTCAGGCTTCCCCATTGGGTTGTTGCTGGCATTGTAGCCTCCTGCTATCAAGTGGATCAGGTGGGCACACTGCGCCTGCAGTGGTAAAGGTACACCGCCCTGAATTTCTTTACCTCAATCACCTTGCAGCCATCTGTTGATGACATTTGTAAAACTTCATCATCTGCTCTCCCCCAGTATTTCTCTGAGATGGCAGATTAGACAGGGCCAGCTCTTTCATGCACTTTTGTCACTGATGAGGCCGGCAGAACTGTAAGGTGAACTTGCATGGGGGGGGGGGGGGGGGGGGGGGGGGGGGGGGCGGGGGGGGGAAATGCTGAAGAGGGGAAGGGGGTTCAGAGATACCATCAGTGCTGGACAGCTGGTTCATAATGCAGAGTGAGTCTAACAGCACGGGTTCAATTCCTGTACCAACTGAGGTTATTCATGAAGACACTGCCTTCTCAACCTTCCCCTTCACCTGAAGTGTGGTGATCCTCAGGCTAAACCACCACCAGTCAGCTCTCTCCCCACAAAGGGGAAAGCAGCCTATGGTCATCTGGGACTGTGGCCACTTTACCTTACCTGGGGGACATACTGGCGGATTTGGTGAATTGAAGGGATGTTAAGGGTTAAAGGAGGCAGTGGGAGCTGGTAGGGTGGGAGAGCGAAGGGGCGGTGAGGACTGTTGGAGGGGTTACGGATATACAAGCAGATTCTGGGATATGCAGGATGAGGGGGTCTCCATGGAGGCAATGACCATCTTCTAAGGAGGTGGCAGATGACATCCTATGAGGAGCCATTTTACTAACATGCAGGAATGGTACAACCAAAGTCACATGATTACAGGGCATTATGAAATCCATGGTGTTGCTGTAGATGCAATTCAGCTCCCTGGATTGTTCTGGGGATGAATGGCAGTATGAGGCAGCAAAACTTTCCAGAATAATAGCACTCTACTGTTCTTTGGTAGGTGTTCTTTGTCCCCGATCGATAAAATGCATGTGTGTTAGTGTGGTGGGGGTGGCGTGTTGAAGTCAGTCTGCTTGCCACCTCTTGCTTTCAGCTGTCACTGCTGGCTAGTATTAGAACTATTGCGAAATGAGAATCCAGTGTGTAAGCCTGTGCCGCCCGTACATAGCCTCTTCTTCAGCTGGCACAATGTTGTGCCTCCCTGTGCTGGCATTCGTAAACTGGGCGCCTCGTGAATCCAGGATAAACTGCAGGGCATTTGGAGGAGACCAGGTCCCAGATGCATGGCTTATAGGTCCACCGGTGTGTGGTTACACCCTGGTGGCCACAGATCAGAGACCTAACTATGGGTAATTAGCCCCACTGGTTTGTGGATGCCTTAGGAGAGAAGAAGAATAAAACCTGCTAGAAAATCTGTATTGGATTTAGGGGGCAGTAAATTGTCATCTATCAGGCAGCTTTCCATCAACCCATGCAGCATAGTTGGTACCAAGCAGAACTGGTTCCATCCTTTCCTGATGCTGAGAGGAGTCGCTGATGCGTGGGTCATTCAGGGTCTCCATACTATTTGCCCAGGCCTGCACTCTGGGGCGAGGACAGTCCAGCTCCGTAGTGTGTGTTGGCACAACACAGGAAGCAACAGTTACCATTATTTAAGAGAGATACAAGCGGAGTGGTAATATGACTGGATATTACCCAGCATAATGCTCTGGGGTCTTGGGCTTGAATTCAATTAAAAATATAGAATTCAAAATCGAACCATGAAATTATTGTTGTAAAAACCCATCTGGTTCATTTATGTGCTTTAGGGAGGGAAAACCGCTCTCCTTACCCTGCGTGTTACTCCAGATCCACAGCAAGTGTGGTTGACACGTAAATGCTCTCTTTGCAAGGGCAATAAGGAATGGGGAATAATTGCAGGCCTGGCCAGCGATTCCCACACCCCATGAATGAATAAAGAAAAGGTCTTGCTCGATTGGTGTAGAGCATGAGCACCAGTCATTACTGGTGGGAGAAACCATTCTGTCACATTAGACAGTAATCACCTGCCTAAAGCCAGGTTGCCCCCAGTCAGTTAGGTGCTGTCTCCCAAGTCAGCAAAGAAAACACCAATCTTTCACATCACAAGCTGGAACCTAATGATTGTTTGCCAAGCTATACCGACAACCTTCTGCAGTTTGATAATGAGCTCAAGACAGCTGTGATCAACGAAGAACTTTAAAAGGCTCAATGTGGGTATTGTTGCACAGCAAGGAACCAGGCTCATTTAAAGAGAAACACTGCATGTTCTTCTGGCAGGGAATACTCAAGAAGCAACATGTGAGCCCGGATGGGTTTCGCAGTAAAAAAAGCACTCGACCCGCGATGATTGTAACCCCACAGAAGGCTTAGAGAGACCGAATTAAACTCAGGCTCAATTTACCTTCTGTGCATCTATGCCCAGACATTCACCTCTACCCAAGATGTCAAGGACCAATTCTCCGAGACATCCCACGCTGCCACCATCAGCAGAATTCCCAGCACTGAGGCACTATACATTTTAGAGGGCTTCAACGCAAGGCTAGGTGTACACTACACATGTTGGCCAATGTGCTTAGGACACAAGGAACTCGTAATTGAACAAAAAATGGCCAGGGGTTGCTGGAAAAATGCTGTTATCATGGACTCTGTGTGATGAACAGTTAGAATAATAGAATAATCCTAGAATACCTACAATGCAGAAGGAGGCCATTCTTCACTGACCCTCTGAGAGAACACCTCACACAAACCCACTCGCCTATCTGATCCCATAATGCTGCAACCCCAATTAACCTTTGGACACTAAGGGGCAATTTAGCATGGCCATTACACCTAACCTGCATATCTGTGGGAGGAAACCGGAGCACCCAGACAAAGCACACGTAGACACAATGAGAATCTGCAAACTGCACACAGACAGTTACCCAAGGCCGGAATCGAACCCGGGTGCCTGGCACTGTGAGGCAACAGTGCTAATCACTGCATAGCCAACAAAGAACAAAGAAAAGTACAGCACAGGAACAGGCCCTTTGGCCCTCCAAGCCTGCGCCGACCATGCTACCCGTCTAAACTAAAATATTCTATGCTTCCGGAGCCCGTATCCCTTTATTCCCATCCTATTCGTGTATTTGTCAAGATGCTCCTTAAACGTCACTATCGTCCCTGCTTCCACCACCTCCTCCGTAGCGAGTTCCAGGCACCCACTACCCTCTGTGTAAAAAACTTGCCTTGCCCATCTCCTCTAAACGTTGCTGCGCGCAGCTTAAACATATGCCCCCGAGTAATTGACTCCTCCACCCTGGGAAGAAGTCTCTGACCACCCACTCTGTCTATGCCCCTCATAATTTTGTAGACCTCTACCAGGTTGCCCCTCAACCTCCGTCAATCCAGTGAGAACAAACCGAGTTTATTCAGCCTCTCCTCATAGCCAATGCCCTTCATACCAGGCAAAATCCAAGTAAATCTCTTCTGCACCCTCTCTAAAGCCTCCACATCCTCCTGGTTGTGTTGTGACCAGAATTGAACACTATACTCCAAGTGTGGCCTAACTAAGGTTCTATACAGCTGCAACATGACTTGCCAATTTTTATATTCAATGCCCCGGCCAATGAAGGCAAGCGTGCCGTATGCCTTCTTGACTACCTTCTCCACCTGTGTTGCCCCTTTCAGTGACCTGTGGACCTGCACACCGCGATCTCTCTGACTGTCAATATTCTTGAGGGTTCTACCATTCACTGTATATTCCCTACCTGTATTAGACCTTCCAAAATGCATTACCTCACATTTGACCAGATTAAACTCATTCTGCCATTTCTCCAATCAAGTCTCCAATCGATCTAAATCCTGCTGTATCCTCTGACAGTCCTCATCGCTATCCGCAATTCCACCAACCTTTGTGTGGTCCGCAAACTTACTAATCAAACCAGTTACATTTTCCTCCAAATCATTTATATATACTACAAACAGCTAAAGTCCCAGCACTGATCCCTGCGGAACACCACTAGTCACAGCCCTCCAATCAGAAACGCACCCTTCCATTGCTACTCTCTGCCTTCTATGACCGAGCCAGTTCTGTATCCATCTTCCCAGCTCACCTCTGATCCAGTGTGACTTCACCTTTTGCACTCAATCTACCATGAGAGACCTTGTCAAAGGCATTACTGAAGTCCATATAGAGAACATCCACTGCCCTACCTGCATCAACCATCTTTGTGACCTCCTCGAAAAACTCGATCAAGTTAGTGAGACACAACCTCCCCTTCACAAAACCGTGCTGCCTCTCACCAATACGTCCACTTACTTCCAAATGGGAGTAGGTCCTGCCTCGAAGAATTCTGTCCAGTAATTTCCCTACCACTGACGTAAGGCTCACCGGCCTGTAGTTCCCTGGATTATCCTTGCTACCCTTCTTAAACAAAGGAACAACATTGGCTATTCTCCAGTCCTTCGGGACATCACCTGAAGACAGTGAGGATCCAAAGATTTCTGTTAAGGCCTCAGCAATTTCCTCTCTTGCCTCCTTCAGTATTCTGGGATAGATCCCATCAAGCCCCGGGGACTTATCCACCTTAATATTTTTCAAGACGCCCAACACCTCATCTTTCTGGATCTCAATGTGACCCAGGCTATCTACACATCCTTCTCCAGACTCAACATCCACCAATTCCTTTTCTTTGGTGAATACTGATGCAAAGTATTCATTTAGTACCTCGCCCATTTCCTCTGGCTCCACACATAGATTCCCTCCCTGTCCTTCAGTGGGCCAACCCTTTCCCTGGCTACCCTCTTGCTTTTCATATACGTGTGAAAAGCCTTGGGATTTTCCTTAACCCTATTTGCGAATGACTTTTCGTGACCCCTTTTAGCTCTCCTGACTCCTTGTTTAAGTTCTATGCTACTTTTCTTATATTCCACACAGGCTTTGTCTGTTCACAGCCTTCTAGCCCTGACAAATGCCTCCTTTTTCTTTTTGACGAGACCCACAATATCTTTCATTATCCAAGGTTCCCGAATTTTGCCATATTTATCCTTCTTCCGTACAGGAACATGCCGGTCCTGAATTCCTTTCAACTGAAACTTGAAAGCCTCCCACATGTCAGATGTTGATTTACCCTTAAACATCCACCCCTAATCTAGGTTCTTCAGTTCCCGCCTGATATTGTTATAATTAGCCTTCCCCCAAGTTAGCACATTCACCCTGGGTCCACACTTATCCTTGTCCACCAGCACTTTAAAACTTACTGAATTGTGGTCACTGTTCCCGAAATGCTCCCCGACTGAAACTTCTACCACCTGGCCAGGCTCATTCCCCAATATCAGGTCCAGTATAGCCCCTTCCCTCATTGGACTATCTACATATTGTTTTAAGAAGCCCTCCTGGATGCTCCTTACAAACTCTGCCCCATCCAAGCCCCTAGCACTAAGTGAGCCCCAGTCAATATTTGGGAAGTTAAAGTATCCCATCACAACAGTCCTGTTGCTTTTACTCCTTTCCAAAATCTGTCTACCTATCTGCTCATCTATCTCCCGCTGGCTGTTGGGAGGCCTGTAGTAAACCCCCAACATTGTGACTGCACCCTTCTTATTCCTGATCTCTACCCATACAACCTCGCTGCCTTCTGAGGTGTCCTCCCGCAGTACAGCTGTGTTGCTCTCCTTAACCAGTAGTGCAACTCCTCCACCTCTTTTACATCCCTCTTTATCCCGCCTGAAACATCTAAATCCTGGAATGTTTAGCTGCCAATCCTGTCCTTCCGTGCTGTTATTTCCAAACTAAGTCGTATCCTGGAGACATTTGAGATCACGCCACTGGCACCAGCTAGATCTCTTCATCACTGGATAATACACCTTCAGCAGTGTCTTCATCATGTATCCTATCACAGTACTCACCATGGCACTGACCACTTCCTGGGGTGTAACAAGGTCAGGATTCAGCCAAGGGGAATTAAATGACTCCAAAAAGAATGGCAATCCTTGGATCAACATTTTCCGTACAAGGACTAAAAGGTCCTCACCATCCTCGATCAGGCTCTTTCAAAAAAGAACATCCAAGACCATAGTGCAGTGTCAAAGTGAGACCAGCTGTACAGCACCATCAATAACTCTGCACTTACTATGTACGAGAAAAGAGATTTGTGAAATACTGACTGATTTGTGGCATATTGTACTAAAATAGAACTAGTTACTGCAAGAAAGAGGAGCGCCCTCATGAACTACAAGCAAGTCCCCAGCAAACAAAATCGAGATACACTCAGAGCTGCCAGGGTCAAGTCCAAGTGGGCGCAAGACTGCATCAAGCAATGCAAGTTGAAACTCTGCAATGGCATACAATCTGCTGTGAATTTGGAGCTGCTAGAGGGATGTATAAAGGAATCAAGAAAGAAACAGGCACAGCACAACCAAATCAGTCCCTTTGGAGACAAAAACAGGGATGATTATTGCTGAATCTAACAAGAAGATGGAAAGTTGAGAGGAGCACTATCTCAAACTCAATGCAATGGAGAACGTTGTCACTGACGAAGCTCTCAGTGCCATTGGGGACGTTGCTGTCACAAAGTTGCTAGACAGTGAGCCCACCATAGTAAAGCTCAACAGTTGTTGGAGGTCAATCATTTCAGCTCTGGAACGTCACTGCAGGAGTTCCTCAGCAGAGTGTCCTGGGCCCAACCATCTTCAGCTGCTTCATCAATAACCTTCCTTCCATCATAAGGTGAGAGATAGGATGGTCACTGATGATCACAGTGTGTTCAGTATCATTTGCGACTCCTCAGATACTGAAGCGGTCCATGTCCAAATACAACAAGATCTGGACAATATCCAGGCTTGGGCTGACAAATGGTAAGTTATATTCACGCCACACAGGTGCCAGGAAATGAGCACCTCTCCAATAAAAGAGAATCTAACCATCACCCTATGACATTCAATGGCATTACCATTGCTGAATCCCCCACTATCAATATCCTGAGGGTTGCCATCAACCAGAAACTCAACTGGATTAGCCATACAAGAGCAGGTCAGAGGCTAGGAATCCTGCAGTGAGTAACTCACCTCCTGCCTCCTCAAAGCCTGTCCACAATCTACAAGGCACAAATTGGGAGTGTGGTGGAATACTCTTCCCTTGCTGATTGAGTGCATCTCCAACAATACTCAAAAAGCTTGACACCATCCAGGACAAAGCAACCCACTCCATTGGCACTCCTTCCCCAAACTTTTACTCCCTCCAGAACCGATGCACAGTGACAGCAGTTTGTGCCATCTAAGAAATGCACTACAGGAACTTACCAAGGCTCCTTAGACAGGGCCTTTTAACCCATCTAGAAACATGGGGAAGGCAGATAAATGGGAACGCCACCAGCTGAAAGTTTTCCTCCAAGCCACTCAACATCCTGACTTGGAAATATATCAGGCGTTGCTTCACTATCGCTGGGTCAAAATCCTGGAACACCCTCCCTAACAGCACTATGGTGCACCTACACAGCATGGACTGCTGAGGTTCAAGACGACAGCTCACCACCACCTTCTGAATGGCCATTAGGGATGGATAATGGATTCTGGCGTAGCCAATGATGCCTATATCACATGAAATAATTTTTTTAACAGCAAGGCCATTGTCCTTCTTACCAATTATAAAGCTCCACACAGACAGTGACCCAAGTGGAAACCGAACCCAGGACGCTGGCGCTGTGAAGCAACAGTGCCACCATGCCGCCCATGTCGAGAGGGCTAGAATACAAGAGCATGGATGCACATATGAGGCTGTATAAGGCTCTGCTCAGACCCCATTTTGAGTATTGTGATCATTTTTGGGCCCCTTATCTAAAGAAGGATGTGGTGGCCTCGGAAAGGGTCCAGAGGAGGTTCACAAGAATGACCCCTGGAATGAAGGAGTGGTTGAGGCCTCTGGGTCTGTACTTATTGGAGTTCAGAAGGATGAGGGGGGATCTTATTGAAATTTACAGGATACAGAGTGGCCTAGATAGAGTGGATTTGAAGAGTATGTTTCCACGAGTTGGAAAAACTAGAACCCGAGGGCACAGCCTCAGCCTGAAGCGACGACCCTTTAAAACAGAGATGAGGAGGAGTTTCTTCAGCCAGAAGGTGGTGAAACTGTAGAACTCTTTACCGCAGATGGCTATGGAGGCCAAATCACTGAGTGCCTTTAAGACAGAGAAGATGGATAGGTTCCTGGTTAATAAGGGGGTCAGGGGTTCTGGGGAGAAGGCAGGAGCATGGGGATCAGAAACATATCAGCTATGATTGAATGGCGGAGCAGAACCGATGGGCGAATGGCCTAATTCTGCTCCTGTGTCTTATGTCTTAAAGGAGTTTTCAGTGATTGCAACAATTACCGAGGCTTCTCCTTGATAAGTGGTGAAAATCTTTGAGTGTGATGCTCTGATCATACTGCAGACCCATCATCACACATCCATCCTAAGTCTCTAAGTGGGTAGATAATAATAATCTTTTTAGTGTGACAAGTAGGCTTAGATTAACACTTAAATTAAGGTACTGTGAAAATCTCTTAGTCGCCACACTACAGCACCTGTTCAGGTATTTTTAGGGAGAATTCTGAATGTCACAATCACCAAACATCATGGGCGCAATTCTCCGCACTCACGACGGTGCGGAGAATAGCGGGGGTCGTAAATTTTTACGGCCACGCTAGTCTGACGCCCTCCCGCTATTCTCCCCTCCCCACGCCCAACTCCCGACACGAATCGCTGCCGCCGTTTTTTTACGGCGAGCAGCGATTCTCAGCTGGCCGATGGGCCGAAGTCCAAGCCCTTTACGCCCGTTTTTACGAACGGCAAACACACCTGGTCTGGCCGTTCGTAAAAACGGCCGTAAAGTTCAGATCTTGGCAACCATGGCACCGATTGGCACGGCAGTACCACGGCCGTGCCAAGGGTGCCATGGGCCCGTGATCGGTGGGCACCAATCGCGGGCAGCGGGTCCGATTCCCGCGCACTCTTCGTCCTTCCGCCGCCCCGCTGTATCAATTCGCGGGGCGGCTGAGGGGCATCCCGGCCCGCGCATGCGCGGGTTTCGCGCAAATGCGCGATGACGTCATCCGCGCATGCGCGGATTGGAGTCTTCCAATCTGCGCATGCGCGGCTGACGTCATGCGACGCGTCAGCCGTCGCAAACTCTGGCAAGCGGGCTTAACGAAATTCGTTAAGCCCGCGATGCCGGAATTCACGGCCGCGGCATGCTAGCCCCGACCGGGGACCAGAATCGGTTCCCGGTCGGGGAGGGGGAGGCTGGCGTCAAACCCGCCCGTTTTTGACGCCAGCCATACGATTTCTCCCTGTTTGGGAGAATCGCGCCCCATGTCTTTCGGGACTTGTGGGAGGAAACCGGAGTACCTGGAGGAAACCCACGCAGACACGGGGGAAACATGCAGAGTCTGCACAGACAGTGACCCAAGCGGGAATCAAACACGGGTCCCTGGCGCTGCTATGAAGCAACAGTGCTAACTACTGTGCCGACCTCAAGAGTAAATTTTCTAATTTTGGTAGTTACAAGAGAAGTGCCATGGTCAGCACAGACCACTCTACATTCTTTCACAGGTCTTCGACTTTGTGTCAATTGTGGGCTGGGTGTCATTTTCCTTTCCACGAGAGCATGCTCAGTTTTGTCAGGTACAATGGAGCATCGTCAGAGGCATTGAACATTGGCAGTGGGGTAGATCCAGGCTGGTATTAACTCTCCATTCTGCTATTATACATTTTTGGTATTGACCTGCATGCCAGATATGAGGGCAAGCTGTTCAACTTGGCAAGATTGTGTTTGCCCCGCCCAAAGTGTATAATATCCCAGACTGTGAGTTGCTATTTGCCGATGGCTCCACACTGGCATTCCATACTGAAGTTCACTTGCGGAAGTTTGTAGATGGATTCTCCCAGGCCTTTGAACTGACAATCAGTATCAGGAAGACCAAAGTTATGGGCCAGAGAGTGCCCCTTGCATCAATGATGTGGAGATGCTGGCGTTGGACTGGGGTGAGCACAGTAAGAAGTCTTAGAAACACCAGGTTAAAGTCCAACATGTTTGTTTCAAGCACTAGCTTTTGGAGCACTGCTCCTTCCTCAGGTGAATTAAGAGGTATGTTCCATAAACATATATATAGACAAATTCAAAGAAACCAGACAATACTTAGAATGCGAGCATTAGCAGGTAATTGAATCTTTACAGATCCAGAGATAGGGGTAACCCCAGGTTAAAGAGGTGTGAATTGTCTCGAGCCAGGACAGTTGGTAGGATTTTGCAAGCCCAGGGCAGATGGTGGAGGATGAATGTAATGCAACATGAATACCAGGTCCCGGTTGAGGCCGTACTCATTTGTGCAGAACTTGGCTATAAGTTTCTGCTCAGCGATTCTGCGTTGTCGCGCGTCCTGAAGGCCGCCTTGGAGAACACTTACCCGGAGATCAGAGGCTGAACGCCCTTGATTGCTGAAGTGTTCCCGACTGGAAGGGAACATTCCTGCCTGGTGATTGTCGCGCAATGTCCATTCATTCGTTGTCGCAGCGTCTGCATGGTCTCGCCAATGTACCACGCTTCGGGACATCCTTTCCTGCAGCGTATGAGTTAGACAACGTTGGCCGAGTCGCACGAGTACGTACCGCGTACCTGGTGGGTGATGTTCTCATGTGTAATGGTGGTATCTGTGTCAATGATCTGGCACGTCTTGCAGAGATTGCCATGGCAGGGTTGTGTGGTGTTGTGGTCGCTGTTCTGAAGGCTGGGTAGTTTGCTGCAAACAATGGTTTGTTTGAGGTTGCGCGGTTGTTTGAAGGCAACCTTGGCAAGATGTTAATCTTCATCGATGACATGTTGGAGGCTGCGAAGAAGATGTCGTAGTTTCTCCGCTCCGGGAAAGTGCTGGACGACGAAGAGTACTCTGTCGGTCGTGTCCTGTGTTTGTCTTCTGAGTAGGTCGATGTGGTTTTTTGCTGTGGTGCGTTGGAACCGTCGATCGATGAGTCGAGCACCATATCCCGTTCGTACGAGAGCATCTTTCAGCGTCTGTAGATGTCTGTTATGCTCCTCCTCATCTGAGCATATCCTGTGTATACGGAGGGCTTGTCCATAGGGGATGGCTTCTTTAATGTGTTTAGGGTGGAAGCTGGAGAAGTGGAGCATTGTGAGGTTATCTGTGGGCTTGCGGTAAAGCGAAGTGTTGAGGTGACCGTCCTTGATGGAGACGAGTGTGTCCAAGAATGCAACTGATTTTGGAGAGTAGTCCATGGTGAGTCTGATGGTGGGGTGGAACTTATTGATGTCATCGTGTAGTCGTTTCAGTGATTCTTCGCCGTGGGTCCAAAGGAAAAAAATGTCATCGACGTATCTGGTGTACAACGTTGGTCGAAGGTCCTGTACAGTGAGGAGGTCTTGTTCAAACTTGTGCATGAAGACGTTGACGTATTGAGGTGCGAATGTGGTCCCCATGGCTGTTCCTTGTGTCTGGATGAAGAACTTGTTGCCGAAGGTGAAGACGTTGTGATCTAGAATGAAGCGGATGAGTTGCAGAATTGCGCCTGGGGATTGGCAATTGTCGGTGTTGAGTACTGAGGCTGTTGCAGCAATGCCGTCGTCATGGTGGATGCTGGTGTAGTCAACGTCAGCAACCTCACTCTGGAGGCCACCAACAGCTTTACAAACCTTGGATTGCCAATTACCGGCAGAGTCATTTGGTAGTACTGAGGTTGTAATATTGCCGGAAAAAGAGGCATGTTGAAGTGTTATGTCTTCCACTTATCAGGCCACTTTGCCAGAATACCAATCAAAGGGTAAAACAACAATTTATACTGCATGAGAAGAAAATTCTGATCGGTTAGCAGATTTTCCCCTTATGTCTGTACTTTTGTCCTAATGAATGCAAGCTCAAAAGTTTCGACATGCTTCTTTCTTTTGGCAATCACCAGAAACTTGTCCCCTTTGATGCTGAAATCAGCCCCAGGATTACCAAGGCCATAGCTGTCATGTCAATGTTGAGAAGTTGAGTGTGAGCTGACAGCAGACTAACTGAAAACATAGGGCAGCACGGTAGCATTGTGGATAGCACAATTGCTTCACAGCTCCAGGTTCCAGGTTTGATTCCGGCTTGGGTCACTGTCTGTGCTGAGTCTGCACATCCTCCCCATGTGTGCGTGGGTTTCCTCCGGTTGCTCCGGTTTCCTCCCACAGTCCAAAGATGTGCAGGTTAGGTGGATTGGCCATGATAAATTGCCCTCAGTGTCTAAAATCGCCCTTAGTGTTGGGTGGGGTTACTGGGTTATGGGGATAGGGTGGAGGTGTTGACCTTGGGTAGGGTCCTCTTTCCAAGAGCCGGTGCAGACTCGATGGGCTGAATGGCCTCCTTCTGCACTGAAAATTAAATGAAATGCTAAGATAAAGATCCGTGTGTACAAGCCTTGTGGTCTCAGCACCCTCTTTTACAAAAGCGAGGCACAGACGACTTATGCCAGACAAGAAAAACAGTTGATAAAAGCAAGTTATTGCAGGTGCTGGAATCTGAAATAATAACAGAAAATACTGGACAAACTCGGCAGGTCTGACAGAATCTCTGGAGAGAGAAGGCAGCTGACGTTTGGACTCTGGATGACTCTTTGCCAAAGCTGTAGAGAACTGGAAATAGAATCAGATTTATATTGTTGTGCGGGGGAGGGGGGGGGGGGGGGGGGGGAGGGGCGGGGGGGTGGGCAGCATGGAGCAGTGGGGCTGGATAGGGAACCAGCAATAGGTGGAGATTGACAAAGATGTAATGGACGGAAAGACAAAAGGAATGTAAATGGTGGTTATTAAGTCTAAGAAGGGTGGTGGTAGTGGCACATAAAGAGACTAAAATGTGTTAATGGCAGAACAAAGGTGAGCTGTGTGTCAAAGGGCAACCAGGAACAAGGAACAGATGGCCCAAGTGGGGTTGGGGGAGGGGGGGACAATGGTGAGGGAAAAACAGATTAATGGAAGAAATGAAAATAAAAGCTGTTGAATAATTTCCGCCTTTGCTGCCTCAGACAAATATTGGGCATTTCCTGGCAAGGCAGAGTGTTGATATGGACCAGCCTGCAGGAATCCCCAGCATGTTCACTCCAGAGTCAGTGGAGACTACGATGGCTAGTTCATGTGAGCCACATGGATGATGGCTTTATCCCCGAAGACAAGCGCTATGGTGAACCTGTTATTGCACAAGATCAACAGGTCAACACCAATCCCAATGACATGTACAGGCATGAGTTCAAGTTGACCAGGATTGGAGTCACTGCATGGGGAATCATTGCTTTGACCAGAGGACCTGGAGACAAGCCATCAGGAAGACTGTGGAAAAGAGGACAAAGGAAATGATCAGATGGCCAAGAAAAGAGAGCCCTTTGGAAAGAAAAAACATCCAGCGTCCTCAGGCTGATATTACACATCTGTGCCAGCTGCGGAAGGGACTGGCACTCGAGAACGGTCTCTACAACCACAGCAGATGATGTTCAGTCCAGAGGTGAAATACATCTTCAGCGAGGTCCATCATCTCCTGAGTCAGACAGTTCTTTGCATAATGTTTCACAGCAGAGGGTACTGGAGTGACCGGGGGAAGGAAGGTAATGAGTGTTCTATATCTTCAGAAGAGGAGGAGTAAATAGAGAAGAGGATGAAGTGTGTGATGTGGCAAAGGCACCTGTATCCAGTTTCTTAGCTGTCAGGGATGGCTGGGATGGAAGAATTCAGGCACGCTTCAAATAATCTGAGGTAATGCAGCCATCTGGCATGCCGATACTGAACCTGCTGCACACCCTCATTTCCCAACACAATCAGCAATCCGTTCCTCTCACTAAAACCTAATATAATAATAATCCTTATTGTCACAAGTAGGCTTACATTAACACTGCAATGAAGTTACTGTGAAAAGCCCCTAATCACCACACTCCGGTGCCTGTTCGGGTACACAGAGGGAGAATTCAGAATGTCCAAATTCCCTAACAGCACATCTTTCAGGACTTGTGGGAGGAAACCGGAACACCCGGAGGAAACCCGCGCAGACATGGGGAGATCGTGCAGACTCCTCACAGATAGTGACCCAAGCCGGGAATCAAACCTGGGTCCCTGCCGCTGTGAAGCAACAGTGCTAACCACGGTGCTACCATGCCATTAATGTGTGGCTTTTAGCTCTTGTCAGACCATTTTTCTCAAAGTAGAAGGCCACTTGGCAACAATGTAGAGGGTAGAATAATGAACAATTGAGTTCAATTTAATGGTTCATCAACAAAAACAGGAAGTGTAGGAAAAACTCAACAGGTCTGGTAGCATCTATGGAGAGAGAAACAGAGTTGACGTTTTAACCCAATATGATGTCTCTTCTTTAATGGTGATGTACCATCAATTGAACGCGAGACGAGTTGCTGGACAAAAGTATGGCTTTAATCTATTAGATGTTAGCCCTGCGGTCGATTACAGTAGAAGGACGACCGCCGGGCGTACTGGGTATTTATACCCCGCCCTGGAGGCGGGGTTAACTCAGCCTCTCGACCAATCGGGGAGCTGTCACATGACTGGTCTCAACCAACCAGTCGAGAGGCACATGATCGACCAGGGCCAATGGTAAGCTGGTGTTCTGCACCAATGGCAGGCAGCTATGCTAATCATACCACCACAAATGGTACATAAACATTGAGCAGAAATGTGACTGTAAGACAGTTAAGCAATCAAGTGATTACCCTTATGTAATGACAAATCTTTTCTCTTCTTTATCACGTTCCTCATGTGCGATGTGGCGCCTTTGACTCTGGCAGAGCTGGAGGCAGACGTGCTCTGAGGCTGAAATGCTTGAGGTCAACACCCGCTGTCTTTTGGAGGCTATGAGGGCCCCATTAATAATTTCCCACTTATATCTCAGTCGGGGCAAACTTGCCCATCGGGACATGAAGAAACATATGGAGATCTGACTGTGGGGTGGGATGGGAAAGGGGTGCTGAGTGGTGGTCGAGGAGTGAGGAGTGGAAACACTGCACAAAGGTATTTACAAGTTCCCTTTCTGCCTTTTCCCTGTCATAGCCCTCCCACAACCCCTTGCTAGTTGATAGCCGGTGATCACTTTGCTGCACCCTCAGTGTGGCACTGAGCAGTCAAGGCAAGGTTTTCTCTATTTTACTTAAATTGAGTGTTCAGGCCATTTCAGGGGACCAGCATGCACTTGCCCTGTCTGATGCTCCATGCAGGAGGTCACATTTGGCATCAGCCCAAAGGCCTGAGACATTATGGAATTCACACTAGACATAGACTCCTCCAATCCCTCTCCAATCGTACTTCTGGAAATACAATCAGATCATCATCTGCTGCTGCTTCAGAATAGTTTGACAAATTTTACTGCGTAGCCTTTCCATGTGGTAGAAGGTGTGCTACTGGAATGAGATTCTTAAGTGGTCATTATTGGCCGTCCTCAAATGTCTCCACCCCTGACTGACTCAGGAATGTGATGGAAATTCTTCTACCACTGCCACCCAGCCTGCTTTCGCTCCTGATTCTGTAGCACCTTCACCTCCTCAATCTGCCCCCAACTCTCAGCCCACTCTTGAGGGTAGAATTAGACTCAGCCGTTAGACTGTAAATGCAAAGAAGTAGTAAGATATTTTTTCATGGCATTGGTTAGCGTGTATATTGTTAAGGTTGTGTGAAACTTATGGTGCCACATTGCAGGAAGAATGTCAAAAGCTGAAATAAATCACAGCATAAATTTACCAGAATAGTATTGAACATGAGAAGCTGTACTTATCTATAAAACCTTGAAATGCCTGGGTTACCTCCATGAAAGCAGCGAAGGTTAAAGAGAGATTAAAATTACAGAAACTTTTAATAATGGTGAGTTGGAAAGATTAGTACCCTTGATGGGAAATCAGTGATCAAATTATAATTGTCATTAAGAGCAAACAGACTGAAATTTCTTTACGCAAAGAGTTGTCTGTGGAGTATGTTGTCATGGAAAACATCTTTACCCGGGAATACATTCCTGCTGGTAAAGTGTCACGTGCTGTGCAGTGACATCAGCAGAGTGTTTGCATGGGTTTTGGGCAGATCACCAACTTTGATTTTATGAGCAACACCTTGAAATAATCTTTATTGTCACAAGTGCGCTTACATTAACACTGCAATGAAGTTACTGTGAAAAGCCACACTACGGCGCCTGTTCGGGTACACAGAGGGAGAATTCAGAATTCTCAGCTGGTACGGGAATTGAACCCGCGCTGCTGGCCTTGTTCTGCATCACAAACCAGCTGTCTGGCCCACTGAGCTGAACCAGCCCTGATAAACCTCTTATCGTGTTTTACAAGAATCCAGAGTGTGGGCACCTCCTCTTTTTGCGGCAGCAAAGAAATATAACTGAAAATAACTGCGGAAGATTGGATAAACAATTGAAGCTGAGGAAAATACAGGACTACGGGATGTGAGGGTGGTGGTGGAGATGGGGATGGGGTTGGTGGGATGGCATTGGGATTTGTTTTTGGATTGGTGCAGCACAGATCTAGTTATTATTTAGTGGAAAAAGAAGCTCCAAGTATTGTTCCCACTGAACAACACAAGATGCACTAGTGATAATTTACCGAAATTCACTAGACTCTGGGGTGGTCCCGGTGGATTGGAAATTAGCAAACGTGACACCACTGTTTAAAAAAGGAGGTGGGCAGAAAGCCGGAAATTATAGGCCAGTGAGCTTAACTTCGGTAGTAGGGAAGATGCTGGAATCTATCATCAAGGAAGAAATAGTGAGGCATCTGGATAGAAATTGTCCCATTGGGCAGACGCAGCATGGGTTCATAAAGGGCAGGTCATACCTAACTAATTTAGTGGAATTTTGTGAGGACATTACCAGTGCAGTAGATAACGGGGAGCCAATGGATGTGGTATATCTGGATTTCCAGAAAGCCTTTGACAAGGTGCCACACAAAAGGTTGCTGCATAAGATAAAGATGCATGGCATTAAGGGTAAAGTAGTAGCATGGATAGAGGATTGGTTAATTAATAGAAAGCAAAGAGTGGGGATTAATGGGTGTTTCTCAGGTTGGCAATCAGTAGCTAGTGGTGTCCCTCAGGGATCCGTGTTGGGCCCACAATTGTTCACATAGATACATAGATGATTTGGAGTTGGGGACCAAGGGCAATGTGTCCAAGTTTGCAGATGACACTAAGATGAGTGGTAAAGCGAAAAGTGCAGAGGATACTGGAAGTCTGCAGAGGGATTTGGATAGGTTAAGTGAATGGGCTAGGGTCTGGCAGATGGAATACAATGTTGACAAATGTGAGGTTATCCATTTTGGTAGGAATAACAGCAAACGGGATTATTATTTAAACGATAAAATATTAAAGCATGCCGCTGTGCAGAGAGACTTGGGTGTGCTAGTGCATGAGTCACCTAAGGTTGGTTTACAGGTGCAACAGGTGATTAAGAAGGCAAATGGAATTTTGTCCTTCATTGCTAGAGGGATGGAGTTTAAGACTAGGGAGGCTATGTTGCAATTGTATAAGGTGTTAGTGAGGCCACACCTGGAGTATTGTGTTCAGTTTTGGTCTCCTTACTTGAGAAAGGACGTACTGGCACTGGAGGGTGTGCAGAGGAGATTCACTAGGTTAATCCCAGAGTTGAAGGGGTTGGATTATGAGGAGAGGTTGAGTAGACTGGGACTGTACTCGTTGGAATTTAGAAGGATGAGGGGGGATCTTATAGAAACATTTAAAATTATGAAGGGAATAGATAGGATAGATGCGGGCAGGTTGTTTCCACTGGCGGGTGAAAGCAGAACTAGGGGACATAGCCTCAAAATAAGGGGAAGTAGATTTAGGACTGAGTTTAGGAGGAACTTCTTCACCCAAAGGGTTGTGAATCTATGGAATTCCTTGCCCAGTGAAGCAGTTGAGGCTCCTTCATTACATGTTTTTAAGGTAAAGATAGATAGTTTTTTGAAGAATAAAGGGATTAAGGGTTATGGTGTTCGGGCCGGAAAGTGGAGCTGAGTCCACAAAAGATCAGCCATGATCTCATTCAATGGCGGAGCAGGCTCGAGGGGCCAGATGGCCTACTCCTGCTCCTAGTTCTTATGTTCTTATGTTCTTATGATCCGCCTATGCACAACTAGTGATACGACAGATAACCCATCACGCGCCATTTCAATTCATCACCCTGTTCTCATGTCCATCTTTGGCCTGATGTCATATTCCAGTGAAGCCTAGAGCAAACTGGAGGAACAGCACCTCATCATCCAATTAGGCACATTAAAGCCTTCTGGACTTAACAATGAGTTCAACAACTACCGACTGTGAATTCTCTCCTCCACCTTCACCCCATTTTTATTTCTATCAATTTCTTTTCATTTCTTCTATTGATCTGTTTTCCCTCACCTTTGTCTCCCCTCCAATCCAACCCACCCGACTTGGGCCATATGTTTCTTGTTCTAGATTGTCCTCTGACACACCGCTGACCTTTGTTTTGCTATTAACTCATTCTGATCTATTAATGTGCCACTATCAGCACCCTTCTTAGTCATTATCTCTACCATTTACATTCTTTTTGTCTTTCTGTCTGTGACTTCTTCGTCAATCTCCACTATTGCTGGCCCTCTATCCAGCTCCACCGCTCTATGTACCCCCAGTACAGTATAAATCTGATCCTATTTCCAGTTCTCTCCGGCTTTGACAGTTTCATCCAGGCTCCAAACGTTAGCTTCCTTTTCTCTCCACAGATGCTGTCAGACCTGCAGAGATAGTCCAGTATTTTCAGATTCCAGCATCTGCAGAAATCTGTTTTTAATTTAACCTTGGATCAAGGTTTCTCTTCCCACACCTTGTGGTGCACAAAGGCAGACTTGCATCTGTTCCCATCGAGAGTTTTTTACCTGGAACATGTTGTCAGGGACTTATAGCTTAAGAGCAACCACTTCACATCAAGCATGCCTGACTCAGAGTCAGGTAGTATGTGCATTCCCCAAACAGAAACCACGCTTTAACCAGGAGATTCACTCCCTACTGAAGGGTAGGTCTGAGGCGTTCAAGACCGGCGATCCTGACTTACACAAGAAATCTAGGTATGACCTCCGCAAAGCCGCCAGGGATGCCAAGAGACAATATCAGACTAAGCTAGAGTCACAGACTAATAGCACGGACTCTCATCGGTTATGGCAAGGCTTAAACAATATAATGGGCTACAAAGCAAAGCCGAGTAGAATCTCTGGCAACAGAGCAGATTTCCCTAATGAACTCAATGCATTCTATGCTTGATTCGAGCAGGAAACCAACAAACCGTTGTCAGCTGCCCCAACAACCTCGGGCACACCCATACCCAACCGTCACAGGCTCCAATGTCAGATCAGCCTTCTTGAAAATTAACCCATGGAAAGCAATGGGTCCTGACCATTGGCAGCACGGTAGCATTGTGGATATCACAATCGCTTCACAGCTCCAGGCTCCCAGGTTCGATTCCGGCTTGGGTCACTGTCTGTGCGGAGTCTGCACACCCTCCCCGTGTTTGCGTGGGTTTCCTCCGGGTGCTCCGGTTTCCTCCCACAGTTCAAAGATTTGCAGGTTAGTTGGATTGGCCATGATAAATTGCCCGTAGTGTCCAAAATTGCCCTTAGTGTTGGGTGGGTTACTGGGCTATGGGGATAGGGTGGAGTTGTTGACCTTGGGTAGGGTGCTCTTTCCAAGAGCCGGTGCAGACTCGATGGGCTGAATGGCCTCCTTCTGCACTGCAAATTCCATGATTCTGATGGAGTCCCTACTCGTGCATGGACCAACTGGTGGGTGTGTTTGCGGACATCTTCAATCTCTCCCTACTCCGTTCTGAGATACCTACCAACTTCAAGAAGACCACCATCATACCGGTGCCAAAGATGAACCAGGCAACGTGCCTCAACGCCTACTCTCCGGTGGCCTTGACACCTGTTATTATGAAGTGCTTTGAGAGGTTGGTCATGAGACACATCGACTCCATTCTCCCGGAATGCCTAGATCCACTGCACAATGCGTACCGCCACAATGGTCCACAGCAGACACCATCTCGCTGGCCCTAAACTCATCGCTGGAGCATCTCGACAACAAGGACTCGTACGTCAGACTCCTATTCATTGACTACAGTTCCGCCTTCAACAACATAATCCCAGCCAAGCTCACATCAAAACTCCAAAACCTGGGACTTGGCTCCTCCCTCTGCAACTGGATCCTTGACTTCCCAACCCATAGACCACAATCAGTAAGGATAAAAATGATACCTCCTCCATGATAGTCCTCAATACCAGAACCCTGCAAGGCTGCGCATTTAACCCCCACTATACTCCCCATACATACACAATTGTCTGGCAAGATTCAACTCCATTTCCACCTACAAGTTTGTTTATGACACGACCGTCGCTAGTCAGATCTCAAACAACAATGAGTCAGAGTACAGGAGGGAGAAAGAGAACCTAGTGGTATGATGCAACAACAACAATCTCTCCCTCAATGTCAGCAAAACTGCGGAGCTGGTCATTGACTTCAGGATGCGAAGTGTCATACACACCTCTGTCTGCATCAGTGGTGCCGATGGGGAGATGGTTAGCAGCTTCAAATTCCTGGGACTACACATCACCAACAATCTGTCCTGGTCCGCCCATGTCGACGCTACGACTAAGAAAGCACAACAGCGCCTACATGTCCTGAGGAAACTAAGGAAATTCGGCATGCACACATTGACTTATCAATTTTTACAGATGCACCATAGAAAGCATCCTATCTGGCTGAGTCACAGCCTGGTGTGGCAACTGCTTAGCCCAAAACCATAAGAAACTCCAGAGAGCCATGAACACAGCCCAGTCCATCACGCAAACCTGCTCCCATCCATTAACTCTAACTACACCTTCTGCTGCTTTGGGAAAGCGGGCAGCGTAATTAAAGGCCCCTCCCACTCGGATTATTCTTCCTTCCAACTTCTTCCATTGGACAGGAGATACAAAAGTCTGAGAATACGCATGAACAGATTCAAAACAGCTTCTTCCCCGCTGTTACTAGACTCTTGAATGACCCTCTTATGGACTGAACTGATCTCTCCATGCATCATCTCTACTGTGTAGCACTGCACACCGTATGCTTCATCCAATGTCTATGTATTTACATTGCGTATTTATTTTATGTCCTATGTTTTTCATGTATGGAAGGATCTGCCTGGACTGTACACAGATTAATACTTTTCACAATACCTCGACACAGGTGACAATAAATTTAAATACTGCTCTAACCGCCTGCCATTGATATGCTGGAATGATTTTGATAGTTGACACTTAACCTGTTTGGCTACATTATGAACAAACCTTCCCTGGCCATTGGGTCCTGAAGTGGGACTTGAACATGGAGCGTCTGCCTCAGAGGCAGGGAAGCTACCCACTGCACCACAAGACTCTCCTGGATGAAGGCTAAAAAAGCTACCAATGTGAAACATTAACCCTACTTTCCTCACCACACCTGCTGCCTAACCTGCTGAATATTTCCCACCATTTTCTATTTTTATTCCAGATTTACAGCATCTTCTGTATTTTGCAGTTTTCGTTGAAGTTGAAGATGCTTTAGATTTGAACAATTAGTTAAATTAGCGTGGACCCCGTTATTTGTTGAAAGCATTTTTTCACTTTTCTACATTAACCCTACGGAATCTGTCTGGGACCTTCAGAAAACATGTTGTCAGTCCAGAGCGCTAATTGTTTTTCGTTATTTAAACTTGATTAAGATAGAGTCTAGGTGCGTTGTTTCTACTGCTAGTTTACTCTTTTACTGTTGAAGCAATGTGCTGAGCGGTTAAACTGTCGCAGTGTACTGATATATTTCTTCTGCTATTTTTGGGAGACAATAAAAGGTCACATGGAGACATATGATAAGATCAGGGAGCGTAAATGAGGGGAAAGGGTTATATTATCTATCCTCGGGCACCTCACATAATTTCCTGGGAAACTGTCAGCACCCTCTGTAACCTGAGGAGCAGGTGATCACCGACATGAGTCTTGTGACATACCAACTTCCCTGAAAATCTAGAGTTGAAAAAGCTGAAGCAATCTTTCACCTTTAATTCCTAGTTTACGGCCGATTTAGCTCAGTTGGCTGAACAGCTGGTTTATGATGCAGAGCGAGGCCAGCAGCGGGTTCAATTCCCGTTCCGGCTAAGGGTATTCATGAAGGCTCAACCTTGCCCCTCAAATGAGGTTTGGTGATCCTCAGGTTAAATCACCACCAGTCAGATCTCCTCCTGAAAGGGGAAAGCAACTTATGGTCATCTGGTAACTTCAATTTAATTCCTAATTTCTTGGCGATGGCTTGCAAAATAAGGAAATAACTTTATTCGTTTACTGTAGTTCCTTCGTATTCTTTTATAATTTCAAGCTAACTAAACAAAAGCATAAATTAACTTAATGCTGCGTGTTGGTTTAAGGTCATTGCGCTTTGCCAAATAAATCTGCAAGCTGTTACAATGTCATTTACATATGCAACAACAACTTTTATTTATATTACACCTTCAAAGCAACAAACCTCACAAGGCACTTCACTTATGAAACAAAGATGACACCCCGCCACATATAGAGATATCAGGTCTGATGACCAATCACTTGGCAAGAGAGGTAGGTTTCAACGAATATCTGAAAGAAGAAATTTAGATATAATAATAATAATCTTTATTGTCACAAGTAGGCTTACATTAACACCGCAATTAAGTTACTCTGAAAAGCCCCAAAGCGCCACATTCGGCACCTGTTCGGGTACAAAGAGGGAGAATTCAGAATGTCCAATTCACCTAACAAGCATGTCTTCGGGACTTGTGGGAGGAAACTGGAGCACCCGGAGGAAGCCCACGCAGCCATGGGGAGAACGTTCAGACTCCGCACAGACAGTAACTCAAGCCAGGAATCAAACTGGAGCTCGAAGAGATTGCAGAGATGGGAGGGTGAGGGTGAGGCCATTAAGGGATTTAAAATACTATTATTGTGAGCACGGGTGGCACGGTGAAACAGTGGTTAACACTGCTGCCTCACAGTGCCAGGGACCCAGGTTCCATTCCAGTCTTGGGTGACTGCGTGGCGTTTGCATGTGAAAAAAAATGAAAAATGAAAATCGCTTATTGTCTAGTAGGCTTCAATGAAGTTACTGTGAAAAGCCCCTAGTCGCCACATTCCGGGGCCTGTCCGGGGAGGCTGGTACGGGAAGCATGTCCTCCCCGTATCTGCGTGTGTTTCATCCAGTTTCCTCCCACAATCCAAAGATGTGCAAGTTAGGTGGAGTGGCTTTACTAAATCGCACCACCTTCATGTCCAAAAGGTTAGGTGAGGTAATTGGGTAAAGGGGATAAGGTCGTGTCTGGTCCTAGGTAGGGTACTCTTTCCAAGGGTTGGCGCAGACTTGATGGGCCGAATGACCTCCTTCTGCACTGTAGAGATTCTCTGATACTACGTTTATTTCACTTTGTTATTCTCATTTAATTATAAGCAGATTGTAAAATATCTTGTGCCACAGTATGACGGGAATGTTGAAGTCCAGGAAAGCTGCTGAAATCAATAACCTCATTTCTTTTTACTGGTTGGGTGCACAAATCCTGCAATTACATTTGTGAGAAGGTTTCTGCCTTAAACCATAATCATCGTAAAAAGCACAATGATAGACATGTCTGAAGCAATGAAAGGAGGAGGTGGTCAAAATGAACTCCTTTCTTGTTCTTCGCTGCCCCGACAATTGGCTTATTGAAGAGTGGGGGAGGGTAAGAAAGCAACAGCTTTTTGCGGATCGATTGCAAAATTCATCAGTATCGGTGGTTCAGTATTAACACAGTAATTGATTGAGGAAGCAGTTGTACGATACGTTTCATGATGGTGGAGGTTGAAGGGTCAGGTAATGCTGTTAAAGTGACTAGTCTGTCAAACAGCTGCGCCAACTTGGATACCAGCCTCCAGATGCTGGTGATGAGGACTTAGCAGGGGGTTTGAGTCATTAAGATTCATTAGCAGGATAGTTGGGAAATGATTCTTTACTCCAGGAAAGGCAGCCCTAACAAGGCTGGTGTGTCTTATAAATTAGAATTAAACTGATTTAAGAACAAATTTGTGTGAGAGTTGAATGACCTGCCTGCAAGGCCACAAATTGAGAATCCATCAGTTTTTAATTATTTTACGGGATATAGGGCATTGCTTGTGGGCCAATCCATCCAAATTGTCCTTGAGAAGGTGGTGGTGAGCCGCCTTTTTGAACCACTGTAGTCCATATGGTATTAGCGAGGCTGTTCCATGACTTTGACCAGCAGCAGTAAAGGAATGGCGATATATTTCCAAATCAGGATGATGTGTGGGTTAGAGGAGAGGTGGTGGTGTTCTCATGCACATTCTGCCCTTGTCCTTCTATATGGCAGAGGTTGCCGGTGTAGCCACCGAAGCTAGCCACTTCCCGACATAAAATGGAGAATTGAAATGCATGCAGGGAAAATTGGACAATATCAGAAAGACAAGCAGGCTGCAGAATCTCTCTGTTTATTCTGCCTGCGAAGAAACCAGACAACATTGAATCTAACAAGTTTGCATACTAATTAAGCGATTCCCGGTGATTCCAGAGCACAATGGACACAATCGAGAATAACAAAGGTCAAGCCAGACTCTTAGGCGCCAGCAGGAGTCCCGGACAATAAGTTACAAACAGCCCCAAGAACCGCCCAGCGATCGGGAAACAGCCCCAGTATTGGGGAATTCAAACCAATCGATTGGTATGAGGTCCAATCGATTGCAAGCAGGTATAGGGTCCGCTCAGATGGGCGCGAAGCCCCTGTGGCCTATAAAGGACAGATCCCAAGACCAGGTCTCTCTCTTAGCCGGCCCCCCCAGCAGAACACCTTTGCAGCAGCTCTCTAAGAACTTGAACGTGAGAAGGAGAGGCCTGGCCAACAGCTACACCGACAAGTAAGTGTCCAACCAATGCTCGCTACGAGAGTAGACACTCCTGACCCCTTAGCCCGTACCAACTGGGAAGCCTGCAGTCTCAGGACAGAACAAGAGGCCATTGTTCCCTGATCCAGTGTGTTCCCTTATCGAAGATAAGTATTGGCTTATAGTGGTAGGAATAGTTTAATCCGTTAGTATTAGTTGCATGAGTATCGATTTACTGTGTAATAATAAATGTGTTTGATTGAACCTTACTAACTGGTGTATTGAGTCATTGATCTGAACTTGAACTTGAACCTCGTGGCGGTATCATAAAGATACCTGGTGACTCTAGAGCTAAGGAATAAAACAGAGCC
Organism: Scyliorhinus canicula; assembly: GCF_902713615.1. Classification (NCBI taxonomy): domain Eukaryota; kingdom Metazoa; phylum Chordata; class Chondrichthyes; order Carcharhiniformes; family Scyliorhinidae; genus Scyliorhinus; species Scyliorhinus canicula. Next base: position 27,650,301 of record NC_052149.1, read on the forward strand.
AATTGAGTGTAAAGCACACTCACCAGAACGAGCAACACCGGTTTAGAAGGTGCTGTCGAAGAAGCATTGAGATGCATCTGCTGCCACTGTGGATTGGTGGTAGAGGGACTGAATTTTTGAAGTGGTGGGTGGGTGGGGTGCACAATGAGTCTACTTTGTGCTGGATGATGCTGAGATTCTCGAGTGTTGTTGGAGCTGCACTCATCCAGGCAAATGGAGAGTATTCCATCGCATTACTGATTGGTGCCTTGTAAATGGAGGACAGGTTCTGGGGAGTCAAGAGATGAGTTACTTGTTGAAGAATTTTCAGCTTCTGAGTAGCCACTGTATCTAGCTAGTTTCTAGCCAATGGTAATCCTCAGGATGTTAATAGTGAGAAATTCAGCGATGGTAATGTCATTGAATGTCATGGAGAGATGGTGAGATTCTCTCTCCTGGGGTATAATCCTGACCTAAAACTTAGATGGTGCATATCTAACTTGCCACTTACCAACCCAAGCCTGAACATTGTCCAGATCTTGCTGCATATGGACAGGGAACTGCTTCAGTATCTGAGGAGTTGCAGATGGTGCTGGCCATAGCGCAATCACAACAAACATCTCCACTTCTGACTTTATGATGCAGGGAAGATCATTGAACATTGGTATGTTTAAAGGTTACTTGGGAGGTAAGAAAATTAAGGGATGCACACATCCCTGGGAAGAGCATCACTCATTACCCATCCCTATATAGCTTTGAAACAGTGATGAGTTGCCTTCCTGAACTGCTGCTGTCCATGTGGCGACAGTGCTTCCTCAGTGCTGTTAGGTAGGGAGTTCCAGGATTATGACCCACGATGATGGAGGATGTATTCCAAGTCAGGATGGTGTGTTACTTGGTGGATAATTTGCAGATGGTGGCATTACCATGCACCTGTTGTCTTTGCCCTTCTGGGTGTTTGGAGGTTGTGGATTTGGGAGTGCTGTCAAAGAAATTTTGGAAAGTTGTAGTGATGCTTCTTGTAGATGGCACATAACGAAAGCCATGATTTGTCCATGGTGGAGGGTTAGTTCATAAGTTCATAAGCTATAGGAGCAGAATTAGACCATTTGGTTCATTGAATCTGCTCCACCATTCTATCAAGGCTGATATGTTCCTCATCTGCTAACTACAATGCTACAGACTAAGAGCTGGATTGCAAAATCAGCCAGAGCATCTCCTGTCTGGAACACATGACTTAGAAGCGGGAGTAGGCAATTTAGCCTCCTGAGCCTATTACCCTCAATGTCATCGTGGTTGATCCCATCCTGGCCTCAACTCCACCATCCTGCCTTTGCGAGAGGTGGGGATGGGCTCGGATGGTCCCTATCAGCATGGCCCTGGTGTGGTGGATCTTGCGCATCAGAGCCACACTGGTAAAGAACACAAGTGATCCATGCCCCCGTGATTCCTGGCCGTGGGGACCTGAGAATCACGTGAAGCCTGAGCATTGGGTGCTGGGCCCACTAAATGATATGTGAGGACTGCATGGGCATGATTAGGTCTGGTTCGGTCCTCATTGCCATTGATACTGTTAGAAGATGTATATTTTGCTATGATATGAAGGTAAACATTATGGGAACTACTGAGGAAAATTCAAAAACTTTGCTGACTTTCCTGTTAACGTGCATTCCTCAAAGTACACAGTGCTCTTGCTTGTGAGAGATGTATATTTCTTCCTACTGAATCATGAAAACGACAATGGAAAAGCTGTGAGCATGCTTAACCACGCAGATATGTTGGAATGTTGGAGTATTTCTGACTTGAATTTCTATACTTCTCTTCATTTTTAAATAGAAGTATTTTACTTGCATCACAGGGGAATACTTGCTCGCCACTGCATTTGCAATGCATTGAGGTTCCTTTTAAATGACATCTCATCATCTTGCAAACTACAGGCCAGAAAATAATTTATTTTTGTGGTGAAATGAAAACAAGCAATTGAAAGATGCTAAATGTTCATCATAATTGATGGGCTTTCATTTACTGCTTTGGAGCTTTGTGATTTATAACTTCTTAATACTGATAAGCTTTAGACTTTTATTTTGGACAATATTTATCATATACAATGCAATGCCAGTTGTATTTTATTTTTAGTACAAAATTAAGAATAATTATTCAGTTTGTGGTTGGGACTCCTTTATATGGCTGCAGTAGCAATTTAAAATTCCATTACATTGCCGGCAATCGCCCATAGCTGTTTGACAAGAAGCTCTCTTTGCACGTCAAGGTACCAAGGCATATTGAATTACCCACGTATATTGAATTATCTTGGCATATCCAAGTTCAGGTACAAAAGCTCATCGACATCAAGTTGTGAGTGTTCTGTAGCAATTCATGCTGTAATATTGCATACACTTTTTATTATCAAAATCCTGAGCCAAGTAAATCTTCCTGAGATTATCGAGAAGGTTCAGTGTCGATCAGAGTTCACCATCATTACATAGAACATAGAACAGTACAGCACAGAACAGGCCCTTCGGCCCTCAATGTTGTGCCGAGCCATGATCACCCTACTCAAACCCACGTATCCACCCTATACCCGTAACCCAACGACCCCCCCTTAACCTTACTTTTTATTAGGACACTACGGGCAATTTAGCATGGCCAATCCACCTAACCCACACATCTTTGGACTGTGGGAGGAAACCGGAGCACCCGGAGGAAACCCACGCACACAGGGGGAGGACGTGCAGACTCCACACAGACAGTGACCCAGCCGGGAATTGAACCTGGGACCCTGGAGCTGTGAAGCATTTATGCTAACCACCATGCTACCCTGCTGCCCCATGCTACCCTGCTGCCCATCCTGCTGCATTGGAATAAAAAATTAAATAAGCCAATATAGCTTGCCACATTCCCTTGTTTCGTTATATCTTTTTTCTAAACTAGGCATTTAATTGCTGCTGCTATGTTGCAGTTCACTCAGGGAGTACAAATGACAACATGCACTCGTACACACATTTGTAGTCTGAGGCTATGGATAGTCTTGGTAGAAGTTCCAGTGTGGGATCTTCTGGTCCCACAGACAGCGCACCCACCCCTCACTGTGGGTTCCCCAGTAGTGGAGGGTATGAACAACGGGAAACCCCGTTAACAACAGCGGGACCAGAGGGAGGGTTGGGGGGGGGGGGCCTGGAACATCCTGCCCCCAATGTTCTTGGATGGAAAGAACATCACATGGCTTACCAGGAATCTCTCTCATACCGGCTGCCAAATGGTGTTTGCTAGAACTATTTGCAGGTTGATACGAAACCTGTTTGGATGCTTTAGTGAGCGTACCTTCCTTGGCCATCAACTCCTGGTATAGGAGTCGAACCCGGAGGTTCCAACTCAGAAGCAAGGGCATTATCCACTGCGCCAAAGACCTTTTTAAATTGCTGCCACCCCAGTGTTAATGAAATACTCAACAAAAGCGAATAGACATTATTCATTAAATTCTCTTTAGTTTCAAAAGGTAATTTTCCTGACTGACAGCATAACTATGCACAAACCATGCAAAATGCCAAAATCATGCAAAATCTATCATCTTTCCACTCATTCAAACCATTCCTTACTGTTCTGCCACTATTATTTACAGTAAGAAGTCTTACAACACCAGGTTAAAGTCCAACATGTTTGTTTCAAACACTAGCTTTCGGAGCACTGCTCCTTCCTCAGGTGAATTCACCTGAGGAAGGAGCAGTGCTCCGAAAGCTAGTGTTTGAAACAAACCTGTTGGACTTTAACCTGGTGTTGTAAGACTTCTTACTGTGCTCACCCCAGTCCAACGCCGGCATCTCCTCATCATGACTATTATTTACAATTGGGATCTATTAATGCAGTAACATGGTGCATTGAAATTCAATATTTTTAAGTTACGTTTCTAATTGAACCACTTTTTCTGATCCGATAAAATGAAATTGATTTGATATAATTGTAAAACATGATGAGCTTCTAAAAGGAAATGTAAGCAGCTTTGCAAATGCACAAAAAGATGTTAGAAATCAAGCCAACAATAGTTCACTTGTAACAGATTTGGACAAATGAAGCCGGGCGCTCTTTAACATTTAGTATTTTAATACATGACAGTGCCTTAGACTCTGTTATAGTTATATTTTCACAGCAGAGCCATAGATCCTTTCATGTCTAAAAAAAGTCAGGCAATCTCACAGTATCAGTGACCAATTTAACATTTTGAAATTTAGAAAACTGAGATGCACTTATATCTTCCTTTGTCTATCTTTCTCCTTTGTGTCGCCAAAAGCCTAATAGCTCTGATTATTTTCTACATTCAATTTGGAAGAGTTATCATTGTAACATGGCACTTGAAAGCTACCCAGCACCAGTAATAAGGATTAGTCATTATCCTCTGGCTTATCCAGTGCATTAACATGTATACGTCAGCTGATGGAAGGCATTCGGCAGCCAATATCAACTATCATTGGCGCTGGAACAGGCGGTTTTGAAGTACTGGCACAGTTAACTCCATGCGGAACAGGATAAGAATAAAAATCTTAGGAGTGCATTCAAGATATTTAATGCAAATATCAGGAGGATGTTTGGAACGTGTGTTGCTAAATGCCGAGAACAAGGCAAATATAGCGGCTGATCTACCAGCCACATGGGATTATGATATGGTGGCAATAACAATGACCTTGATTTGACAAGGGGAGGAATGAGAATATGCTACAATATATTTAGGGAAGATAAGGAAGGATAAGGAAGGAAAAGAAGGAGTAAGAATGGAAATACAGATCAAAGAATTAAGCACTAGCAATATTATAGCAATTGATGGTTTGAAGACATAATCTGTTTAATTCAAATTAAGGAATAGCAGTTATTAAACTGCTGGGTGTATGCCAAATAGTGGAAGAAGATAGAGGCTCAAAGATTTAGGCTAAGTGCAGAAAGAATTAATCGGAGTTGAGGTTGATTTAAGCCAGCAAGAAACTGTTAGCTGATTATTTCGCCATGCCAATCTTTGTTTCACCGAGGATGACGAAAACTCTTTCTGGAGATTCCAGACAGGATTTTCCAGCCTTTCCCTCTGGTGGGATCTTGCAGTCTGGGGCAGAGTTTGGAAATTTATTGGCTCAGTGCACCTCCTCTGGAAAAAAGGTGCCTTTAAAGGTGTAGATTTCCACTCCAGGGGAAAGCGATCAACATCCAACTGGGGCTGCTGGCCCAGGAAACTGTTCGGAGGCAGCTACAGAAGCAAACGACTGCCGAGGCAGGTTGTTTAAAAGGCCCAGTCTAGTTCTCTAGAACTTCATCCCAGTTGGTTTGTTCAATATTAGGCCTGCTAGTTCTCACCTCTCATTTCCCTACAACCCTCACATCCACTCCCCATGTCCCAGTCAGGCTAACCAACCTGATTGACCCTTCATGGCATTCTCCAGTTAAGAGGCACTTTAGCGTGGGCAATCCACCTAACCTGCACATTTTTGGGTTGTGGAGGTGAAACCCATGCAAACTTGGGGAGAATGTGCAAACTCCACATGGACAGTGACCTAGGGCAGGGATTTGAACCCGGGTCCTCAGTGCCGCAGTCCCAGTGCTAACCACTGCGCCACATGCTGCCCTATTGTTACATTTTTAAGCGAGGCTGTTGATGGCCACAAAATAATTTTCTCAAGGTGATCCCCAGAATAATCTTAACACAAGAGTCTTTGGCAGCATGGTAACACAGTGGTAAGCAATGTTTCTTCACAGCGCCAGGGCCCCAGGTTCGATTTCCAGCTTGGGTCACTGTCGTGTGGAGTCTGTATGTTTTCCCCATGTCTGCATGGGTTTCCTCCGAGTGCTCCGGTTTCCTTTCAGTCCAAATGTGTGTGACTTAGGTGGGTGGGTTTGTCACGCTAAATTGCCCTTAATATCCAAAAAAAGGTTAGGTGGGGTTGCTGGGCTACAGGGATAGGGTGGAGGTGTGGGCTTAGGTAGAGTACTCTTTCAGGAGTCGGTGTAGACTTAATGGGCCGAATGACATCCTTCTGTAAATTCTATGATTGTATGATTCTTTGAATTATGGATGGGCTCATTTTAATTTGCATGATACTTGTTTCCATGTACTTGACACTATTTTTACAAGAATTGGCAAATGCTGTAGGAAATTTATGCAGCTCTTTGATCAGGGAGAGAGGGTGACGCAGTGGTAATGTCACTGGATGGGTAATCCAGAAGCTCAGGCTAAGGCTCAGGTGACATAGGTTCAAATCCCACCAGGGCAACTGGTGGAATTTAAATTCAATTAATAATCTGGAATCTAGTCTCAGTAGGGGTGACTAAAAAGCTACTGTCATAAAAACCTATTTAGTTCACTCAAGGGAACAAAATCTGCCATCCTTACCTGGTATGGCCCATAACGAGCTTCACTAAAATGGTGTGGCAAGTCACTCGGTTCAAAGGCAATTAGGACATCCCATGAAATAATTTTTTTTTTCTTTACTGATGTAGAATGTAGCAGCGGTGAGCAAAAACTGCTGCTTGCAATACCAAATATACCTCAATAAAATATGCAATATTTCTAACAAAGAAACAATGAGGTGCCATGTTAATTTATGCTCAATTTAATGAACCATTTCAGTGCAAGTATATAACTTTTAAAGAAAGTATTAAAATTTACCATCCAATTTTTAGTTCCTCAAGTGAGCTTTCCAATATAGCACGAGAGATAATTGAGAAAATGTGAGCGCTGTTACAGATGGGCTTATTTATGGTATATATTAAGCAATGGTTGCAATTACTATTTTAATGACTTTATCATTTTATAATATCATAAATCAACAATAGTATCAATACCTTCTCAGCCTTTAGATTTTTTTTTGAATGAAGGGCAACACCATCAGAGTAGCGCACGGTGCACTTTGTAACAAATAGGATAAAAGGCGACACTACTGGAAATATCCAAAAAAAAACTAACCAGAGAAGATTTATTCACCGTGCCATGTTAGCTAAACTTTAGATTTTTTATTTATGAAAATGAGTTTCCGCAAAATTAATATGAAATGTTGTCTGTCGGAACAGTTTTGAGATTTTCTTTGGCTGCTTTGTCAGGGTCATGGCTGGAGTGTCACTATTACATCAATTTAATACTAACTAGATAGTAACAGACTTTAAGTGGAATTTTCTGTTTGTTCTCAATTTTCCACCAATTAAATTAAATAAGTGGAGGTTCAAAGGCCGGCAAACGCTAAGCTGAAAATGCTTGTGTTCATATTTGTTCTGGCAATGCTTTTCTGACGTGGGTTATACTCTGAGGTAACACCTATTGCCAGTAACCTAAAAATGGACACTATGGTCACTGCAATAAATTTTGTGAGGTGACATTTTCCATTAGACTGCACACTTAGGTGAGAGCTTTAGCATACTTCTTCATAGAAAGGAGAACATACAATGCAGAAGGAGGCCATTTGGCCCATCGAGTCTGCACCGACCCACTCAAGCCCTCACCTCCACCCCATCCCCGCAACCCAACAACCCCTCCTAACCTTTTTTGGACACTAAGGGCAATTTATCATGGCCAATCCATTTAACCTGCACTTCGTTGGACTGTGAGAGGAAACCGGAGCACCCGGAGGAAACCCACACAGACACTGGGAGAACGTGCAGACTGCACACAGACAGCGACCCAGCAGGGAATCGAATCTGGGACCCTGGAGCTCAGAAGCCACAGTGCTAACTACTATGCTACCGTGCTGTGCTGTGAAGACTCAATGGGCTGAAGTGCCTCTTCTGCACTGTATTATTCTGTGATTCTGTGAATTGCCTGTCTGAAATTCGGAATGAACTTGTTAACTGCAATTTTACCAGAGTTGGTGAAGAGGTTTGACAGTGGCCAAGTCAGAACGTAATAATAATCTTTTTTTTTATTGTCACAAGTAGGCTTACATTAACACTGCAATGAAGTTACTTTGAAAAGCCCCTAGACTCAACATTCCAGCGCCTGTTCGGGTACACAGAGGGAGAATTCAGAATTCTCAGCTGGTACGGGAATTGAACCTGCGTTACTGGCCTCGTTCTGCATCACAAACCAGCTGTCTAGCCCACTGAGCTAAACCAGCTAAACGTTGCTTTGCACAAAAAAACAGCATAGCCCTGAAAAGCCATGGGGCATAATCCTGACAGGATTGGGATTGAACTTGCTGGTGCCCTGTGGTAGGGTACTTAATTTGCATCGTGTGGAAAGGCACATGCATCACTGTGAGACAGTGCCAACCTCACAGAAGTCCTAGAATCCCAATATTGCAGAAGGAGGCCATTCATTCCATCAGGTCTGCACTGAACCTCTGAAAGAGTACCCTACCTAAACCCTTTCCCCTTCTCTATCCCTGACCCCACCTGATCTGCACATCCCTGGACACCAAGGGGCAATTTTAGCATGGCCAATCCATCTAACCTGAACATCTTTGGACTGCGAGAGACAACCGGAGCACCCAGAAGAAGCCCAAGCAGACACAGGGAGAGTTTGCAAATGCCATGTCTTGTTATGCTCTTGGCGTAGCATAAACTGCTTCCTTGGTGTTCACTCTGACAAAGTGAAGGATCAGACGTGGAGATAACTTCAACATGTTTATTAAACTATTATCAATTCTCCTACTCAGATTCAACTCTACTGTTAATCCTTCTATAGCTACTCAGACTGACGAACCAGTCTGCTACAATCCACGTGGTGGGTGTGATGTTGAATCAACCCTGTGTCTGTACTCACTGAGTGTCTCCACTGGAAAGAGAAAGATCATGTGTGCTGTGTCCTTTATATATGGGTTGGTGTAATGCCCCCCTGTGGTAGTGTCTCCTCTGTGTATATCGTGAATGCCCATTGGTCGTGTCCTATCCTACTGATCTATTGGTTGAGTGTCGGTGTGTCATGTCGCTGGTGCTCTCTCTAGTGTCTAGCTAGTCTACGTGTACTTACATTAACCCCTTGTGTATCTACAGTGATGCATATCACCACACAGACAGTCTCCAGAGGCCGGAATTGAACACAGGTCTCCGGTGCAGTGCTAACCACTGTGTCACCATGTTGCCCCTCGTGAAACCAGAAAATCCTGTGTTTGATCACCACTGGAAGCATTGCCTTGGCCTCGCATCAATTACACTAGCCATGTCCCTTTGCATAACAAACTAAAATTTAGTCACTTTTAAATATTCCCTTAAAAGGAAACATGCTGTTGAAGCTTTTCATCTTGTGATCATCGGAATGCCAAATTTCAAAGGAAGTAATAATTTATAATGCATGAGTATTGGATGCTGGTTGGCAGGCAAGTCGACTCTGATTGGTTGAGGTGTTGCGATGCAGAATGCAGCAGGGAACTATTGTCTTCCATGTTTTGCTTAATTCACAAAAGGCACAATGTCCGATCATGGTCATTAATCTGCCTGAAAAACATGCTCACTAATCAATCTTCAAGTTCTGCCACTGTGGGTTGAATTTTCTCATATTATTTCAAACTGCCAGTCTCTGATTGAAACCCGGCATGCAGCTTATGTCGTCGGGTGGAGGGCACCTAATAGAGCGAGCAAGGCCGGCTGCACAGAGATTAAGGCGCCCTTAAAAAGGGGGACGTCCCCCCAACAAACATCGGGTGCTCTCCACCCTTCACCCACCACCACCATCAACATCAGGGTTCTCGCCAGTCCCGCCAACCCCCGCACTATCCCCACTGCCTCCCCCACCCCTCCCCCTCCCCCCCCCACCTGGCACTGCCCCAGTGCAGGTTGGCACTGCCAGGGCAATGCCAGGGCAATGCCAGGGCAGACCTAATGAAGGCGTCACTTGTTCCAGGTGTAACGTGTTTTAATGTTATACAAATACAATAGTGGCCCCAACTGTCCCTTGCCTCTGATGGTGCTGCCCCCACCCCTCCCTCCGCAGTGCCTTCTCAGTGATCCTCAATGTACTTAGCCCTCCGTACTCTATGGCTATGTTCTAGGTGTGTCCCCAGGGTGCATATAATGGGTTGAGGCAGCCTGCTGTCTTACCGCGACCTGTGGCCTTTGATGCCCCTGGCAGGCGTCCTCTGGAGGACCTGAGGCCGGAGGGCCCCTGCCAACTTGACGGTGGCATATACCTTGCAGTGCAACCCTGTTCCGCACGCTGACCCCGAGACACACCATTGTCAGGAAACTGGACACGGTGGAGCTGCCCACTGCCATGGCCTCCCTGCAGGGAGACTCCAGGTTGGCCTCCAGCACTACCTCCTCCTGATCGGTGCCCGTAGGGTCCTGGGGGTCACCTTTGAACAGAGGGCAGCTGGATTGAGCTCTGGATGCCCTTGCATCATCTGGCTCTGCCAGCCCTGGCGACTCCACAAGGTCCGCAACATGGTGTCGATGCCCTCCACGATGCCCCTCCAACTGCTGTTTCACCTGGATGTTCCTGCTCCACCTGATGTGCATCTGCAACTATGAGGTGTTGACCAGAATGTGTCCCAGAAGCCTTTCCACTACTTTCATCCACCGAGGTTTGTGTCTCTGCACTGGAGGAGGGTGGGGGTGACAGCCATGATGCATAGATGGTGGTATCCTCGGAGCTTTCCTCCAAGGTGTTCTCTTGGGAGGTGGGGGAGGAACCACCCTGGATGGGTCGGCACCACCAGCTGGAGATCCTGTCGGAATAAGGACATGTGGTCAGTGAGAGGGAAGGATCATCATACTGGCATGAACAATTCACGTGTGACAGGTCATCTGGATGGGGGTCGGTGGATAGTCACCTCTGCGGCATAGACCGAGCTCGATGTCGATGATTGATCTGTCCTCAGCCACCCCTGCAAACTCCAGGGCTCATTCCTCGTGGGGGGGTGAAGTCTTTGAGGTCCAGCAACCCATCGCCCGTCTGAGCCCTTTCCCACCAATTGTGCGCCAATTTCTCCTGTGGGGACACAGAGGGTGCATCATGAGGCAAACACTGCATGCTTTGCAGGTGGGCGGGGGGGGGGGGGGGGGGGCATGGTGGGGAACGGTGAGGGCAGCACTGCTGGACATGAGTGGGGTTGTGCTGCTGGGTGCCAGGGTGTGCTGGTACATGGGCGCAGCATTTTTCTGGAGGTGTGGTGTCTGGCGCAGAGTTGCATGGGGAGGGGTTGGCAGGCGCCGAGTCACCGGGGAGGGGGGAACCTAGGATGGCAGGCAGGACCAGTGTCAGGGGCCCGATGTCAATTCACACGTGTGGCCCTGTGGAGGTCATTAAGCTTCTTGCGGCACTGAGTGACGGTCCTCCTGCTCACATTCCCCGAGCTGATGGCCGCTGCCACTACCTCCCAGGCAGCACTGGCTGCCCAGCGGCTGCCCTGTGGCTGAACCCCTGGCCCCCTCGGGGGAACAGAGTATCCCTCCTGGACTCCACTGCATCCATGAGCCTGGCCAGATCGACATTCCCGAATCGTAGCACTGGTCTATTCTGCGTGTTGCCTGGGGTTTGCTGTGCGGGATCAGTTTAAATGCTGCTCCCCTTCGTTAGCGGGGAGCTCCCGGGCACGGTCCCGGTGAATCATCTGGTGGGACAGCCATTTGCAGCATAAAGCCCTCGGGGCATTGATAAGTGGCTCAGTTAACGTCAGATACTGGTGACGGCTCCGCTGGGTCAGCCGTCGGGAAACACCCGGCGATTCCCGCTTGTTACCAGGCTTCAAACACATTTGGTTGGATTGCGCCCAACATTCCAAATCATACAGCATGAATACAGTACAAAATCACTGCACCTACATTTAAGAAAAAAATAACAACAACCTTTCTTTATATTCTGTCTCCATGGAGATTTGGTAGAGATGTTCATGGAATAATAGAGAAAGCTGTGCTTGAGGAATAGAGGCAGAATATAAAGTGAGATTGTTCTGTTTTTGTTCAAGGTTAAAAGGAGGATAAAATGTGTCCTGATATTACATTTTTGTCGAGATGTGATTATTGTGCGATGAATTTCAAATTGTTTGTGTTTTAGATGCTTGTGGATGAATTCCCCCTGCTGATCATTAAATGTTCAAGCTAAGCTCGGTAAGTATTTCAAGTAAGTTCAAAACATTCAGAATTATTTGATTGAAATGTCACTATATTTAGTGGGGCTGAAAATGCTTTAAAGGCTGCCTGAGCCCGTGCCAATAGCACAACATCGCAATCAATTGTACGAGCTTTATTTGAACAGCTAAGAAGATCCCAGGAATAACTTTTGGGGGGGGGGGGGAGTTCAAGGAAATATGTTGCAACTGAGGCTTATTACATTAGTACAGTTCCCAAGGATGAAAAGAAATGTTGCCCACACAACCAACAGAGACCCATTTCCATTTTATTAATGGACTGGAAGCCAGATTCACCCACCCACCCCCCCTTATTCACCCACAGCGAGCATTGGTCAAAGTTTTCCCAAGCTTGACCCTGATGCGGCCTACCCTGAGGTGGGTCAGGAGGGGGCAGTGCTTAACTGAGGAAATCCCCAAAGTCCATTAGAAGGCACCCCATCACAATGCAAATCCTGCTCTCCGCCCCCCCCCCCATTGTTGACATGTAGGGGCATTCTTCCCCCCTCCCCCCACCACGGGAATAACAGGTCACCCCTCTCCCACAGCGCACACGCACTTTCTTTTTTTCTCAGCTGATGTTTTGATGTGGTGGGAAGCTGCCAACCATTGCAAGAATGTGTATGAACATTCAAATGCAGCTCCTGACATGGTGCAGTGAGCTAGCTGACCAGGCATGAACGTCAGGAGTGGAGAATTGCTAAACCATTTTTACGCCAGCAAAAACGGAGGGATTCTCTGTTCTGGAGCCAACATACTCCTGCCAGCGGAGAATGCTAGGAGTGGGGCCCTGTATGCAAATCTCTCCCATTCACCATTTGATGTCTGGTGGTGCCCTCATCCCATGGTTCGCATCAAAGCAGGGTAATTGTGATGCATTCAAGCATGAAGGGAAAGATAAATAAACAAACCCCCGAAGCAGCTGTGTGTGGACCAATAAAACTCAATAATTTGCATTTCAAAGACTATCACGGGACTGGAAGCCCTTTGAAGTGTATTGGCTTTCAAGAAAACCATCGATACTTGCAACAGCTGCTGCTTTAAACAGGTCTGTCTGAGGCAGCAGATATTAGGGAAGGGCAAATGAAAATGCAGTGATTTTTCACTCTATTGTCAGGACTACTCTTCAGCTTTCAGAAAGTGGTGACTGATGGGGGTTTGATGGGGGGGGGGGGGCCTCTGATGGGGGTCTCTGATGGTGGGGTCTGATGGAGGAATTTGATGGAGGGGTCTGATGGGGTGGGCTGGGGGTATGGTGGTGGGGTTGGGTCACCCTTATGCATATGTGTTACAGGGAGGGCAACCTGTTATTCATGTGATGGGGAAGGATGCCGCATCTTATTAGCAAGGGGGGGGGGCAGAATTAGCATTGTGGGGTCGCACTGCCAGACATCAAATGGTGAAGGGGAGTGACCCACATACAGGGCCCCGCTCCTAGCATTCTCCGCTGGCAGGAGTATGTTGGCTCCAGAACAGAGAATCCCTCCCCTGTGTTTGCCGGCGTAAAAATGGTTTAGCAATTCTCAACTCCTGATGTTCATGCCTGGTCAGCTAGCTCGCTGCACCATGTCAGGAGCTGCATTTGAATATGAGGAATACTCATTAAAAACCCAGCTCGCTGGAATCACAACCCCTCTCCAGATAAAATGGCCACTCTGGCGTGAATCACTATCAGATTGAAGTGACGCGCACCTGTCGAGCACCGCGTCACTTGTGACATTGTGGAATGTTCGCCGGCCTTTCATTGTGCTGTGCCTATGGCTCCTTCAACTCCATGCCAAGGCTGTACAGAGAAGGGTAGCAGGAACTCAAGGGGTGCTTAGGGCCAAGGATTAACATTGGAGACTTTCAGGAAGGTGGTGGAGATGTGTGCAATGGGTTGAGGGCAAAGGCTTGACTTGGGGGGGTTGGGAATTGGGAATTAGTTGGGGCCACAAAGCTGAAAATCCTGGGAAGTTGCGCTACAAGTAGTCGGGGCCACAAAGGGCCAGTCCTTCTCCAGTTGCGCAACCATTTAAGCTGCTGTGCTTGGGATACATGCCCTGACCCAGTCAGGGAGGGGGTGGGCCTCTTAGTCCTGTGTCAGCATGGTATGCAGGACATGGTGAGTCGCTCACACATTGGTCCTGGGGATTGGTGACTTGATCCTGGGCTGCAGATGGCACCATCGCAGTCAGTGAGGGCATCTGCAACCTGATGATGGGAAACAGGTAATTTAGCTGAGGGAAAGAGCATGGTGTGGTCTCACAGGGAAGGTGGGGCTCTCTGTAAGCCACAATGGGCATCAAGATAGGGAGGGGTCAGATCACAAAGCCCCAGATCTACATGGGGCATTGGGACATCAACTTGAAACAGTTCAAAGTGAGGATCCATAGATACATGGAAAAGAGAAGCAGGAGGAGGCCATTCGACCCTTCATTATGACCCTGGCTGATAATCCAGTTCAATACCCTGATCCCGCCTTCCCCTCATATCCCTCGATCCCTTCAGCCCTAAGAGCTATATCTAATTCCTTCTTGAAGTTACACAATGTTTTGGCCTCAACTACTTTCTGTGGTAGTGAACTCCACGGATTCACCAGTCTCTGGGTGAAGAAATTTCTCCTACCTCAGTCCCAAAAGGTTTACCCCTTATCCTTTAACTATGACCCCTAGTTCTGGACTTCCCACCATCGGGAACATTCTTTCTGAATCTACTATGTCTAATCCTGTTAGAGTTTTATAAGTTTCTATGAGATCCCCTCTCATTTTCCATAACTCCATTGAATGTAATCCCAATCGACTTAATCTCTACTCATATGACAGTCCTGCCATCTCAGGAATCAGCCTGGTAAACCTTTGCTGCACTCTCTCCATAGAAAGAACACCAAATAACTCCTCAGATGAGGACACCAAAACTGTCGAGGAGAGGGATGTCAGCAACGAAAAGGAAGGGATTAAGGATTAGAGAGGCAGAAAGGAGAGCGGCTGGAGGGAGGGAAACCTGCACATGCTGTTATTCCGGAATGATGGGTGGGAATTTGGTGTTCACAGAGGGGTGGGGTTGAAGCTGGTCCGGTAGAAAAACGTCAGCATCACCGTTTCTCATGATGATCCAATGAATAAGTAACAAAACTAAATTGCCGGGGGTGGGGGGCGGATGGGGGAGAGGATTGCTGTCAGAGCTTGTGGAAGGAGTCCACTGCTGCACCTCAGGGCTGATAGAATTTTCACATTTGAAAATAGACTGGAAGGCACAGCCGAGCCATGTTAGGAACAGTCAAATGCCAGTTCTACTGCCCGCTCTTCATTCTGGTTGAGGGCCCTAAGCTCAGACATCCCCCCTCTGCTCAGCAATCTCTTCCTATTGCTGTGGCTGATCTTGTCCTGCATAAAGGAATATGGACAGATTGTGAGCAGGTTGAGTGCCAACTGCCAAGGCAGATGAAAGGATGCCTGCCTTCTGTGCATGCTCAATGGAACTGTGTAAGGAAACAGGGCGTGAGCTGTACAGGATGTAAGCAGAGTTAAAGATGCCAATGTGTGTGTGAGAATCTGTGATGTTGTCCCTTGTGTTGGTAGTTTGTGAGATCCCTGTGGAGTGAAATCCTGTAAAGTAAGAACTAGGAACAGGGAGTAAGCCATCTGGCCCTTCGAGTCTGCTCTGCCATTCAATGATCTTTTGTGGACTCAGCTCCACTTTCCCGCCCGAACACCATGATCTTTAGTCCTTTATTCTTCATAAAACTATCTATCTTTATCTTGAAAACATTTAATGAAAGAGCCTCAACTGATTCACTGGACAAGGAATTCCATCGATTCACAACCCTTTGGGTGAAGAAGTTCCTCCTAAATGCCTGCTGGCCTTGTGTAGGTGTGAGTTGAGAGTGAGAAAAACGTGAATTTATCCTAGTGGAGTGGATTAGATCATTTATCCTTTTTCTGCGCGCGGTGGGGGTTCTCCTCTGGGGCGCATTAGCACTGATCGCCCTGGCGACCCCCTCTCATGCGGGTGTGGTGAGGTTAATGGATGTCCTCCTCCCATCACAAGAAAAAGTATATCCCACCATTCTTCCACTGCATTGAGGAGTTCGACAGAGTCACTAAACTTTGGAGTAGCGTGCTTAGTTTTTCATGGGGGTGCATTCTAATATCTGCCACAATATGTTCTGGACTGCGGTGAGTGAACATGTGCGTAGATGCGGTTCAAGTATGACGCCTGGAAGGATGTTCTGGTGAGGTAACAGTGGGGCAGACAAATCCCAGGCCAGGGATGAATGCATAAATAATGATCGGAGAAGCAGACGGTCTGGCGTGGAAACCCGCCACGACAGCTGACGTGAAGTGTGCCGCTTTTCTCGCCCGCCACTGCACACGTCTCCGGAGCGGAAAATCCTGACCATAGCCTGAATCTAAGAAGCAGCAACAAAGATCTGATAAAGTATGACTCCATGCAATACAAGTACATGAATTGAAAGCAAGATAAAAATGAAGGAAGATTTTACAGTTTTCCACAACTTCATTCGATCAGCTGGATTCTTCATTTGGCGACAGGATAGAAAGAACGACTTGCAGCACGGTAGCATAGTGGTTAGCACAATTGCTTCACAGCTCCAGGGTCGCGGGTTCGATTCCCGGCTTGGGTCACTGCCTGTGCGGAGTCTGCACGTTCTCCCCGTGTGTGTGGGTTTCCTCCGGGTGCTCCGGTTTCCTCCCACAGTCCAAAGATGTGCAGCTTAGGTGGATTGGCGATGCTAAATTGCCCTTAGTGTCCAAAATTGCCCTTAGTGTTGGGTGGGGTTACTGGGTTATGGGGATAGGGTGGAGGTGTGGGCTTGGGTAGGGTGCTCTTTCCAAGAGCCGGTGCAGACTCGATGGGCCGAATGGCCTCCTTCTGCGCTGTAAATTCTATGAAATCTATAGGACACCAATCACCGGGGGGACGGCGTGAATCCTGCCCCTGCTGGCTGTGGAATTCTCCGGTGCCGGGGTTTTGGCAGGGGGCGGGAATCGCGCTGCGCCAGTTGGCAGCCGCTGGCAGCGGCTCCCTCGGCGATTCTCCAACCCGCGATGGGACGAGTGGCCGTCCGTTTTCGGCGGGTCCCGCCGGTATATGTTTAGACAGGTATCTGCCGGTGGGACCTGACTCTGGCCCCAGGGGGTGCCCGCCTGGTGGCCTGGCCTGCGATCGGAGCCCAATGGTTCGCAGGCAGGCCTGTGCCGTGGGGGCACTCTATTCCTCCGTGCCAGCTGGTGTACCAATCCGCGATGGCCGGCGCGGTGATGAGCCCCCCCCGCGCATGCGCTGGGATGACACCAGTACACGCTGGCGCTCCCGCGCATGCGCCAACTCGCGCTGGCCAGCGGAGGCCCTTCGGCGCCGGTTTGCGTGGCGCCAAGCCCCTTCCGCGCCGGCTGGTGAGGCACAAACCACACCGGCGCCGGCCTAGCTCCTGAAGGTGCGGAGGATTCGCATCTTCAGGGCGGCCCGACACCGAACTGGTTCACATCACTCCTTCGCGCCAGAGTTGCCCGCCCCACCGGTTTCTGAAGAATCTCGCCCATAGTTTCCATGATCTCAGGATGTTGCAAAATGTTTCACAACGGCAAGAGCATTTGGATATAATCTGTGACGTTAAGCTAAACGAGGACAAAATAGGACAGATGACCAAAAGCTTGTTCAAAGAGGTAGAATTTAAGGAGCATCTAAAGAAGGAGGAACAGGCACAATGGTTTACAAAGTCAGTATTTGACCCGGGGACCTGGGCAACTGAAAGAATGACCAACCATGAATGAGCAATGAAAATCAGGGATGTGCAAGGAGTCAGAATTGGAGGAGTGCCGAGACCACAAATGCTTGTGGTATTGGAGGACGTTACAGTGATAGTGTGTGGCCATGGAGGAATTTGAAATCAAGGATGTTAATCTTAAAATTGAAAGGCAGCGAAGAACAGGCAGAGGTGCCGATTGGACAGTGGCTGTTGCTATGCCTTGAATAGACAGTGATTGAACACATGTGTGATTGATCCCTGTGTCGTGCTCATGAGAGAAATATGACTCCTGAGAAAGCCACGGCTCCTGAGCATTCGTGACTCAAGGAAAGTGATTGATTTGTGCTTATCCTGTGTATATGTGACCAGAAGCATGAGCAAGATCTTTTTTTTCCATTTACAGGATGTGGGCGTAGCTGGTCAGGCCAGCATTTGTTGCCCATCCCTAGTTGCTCTTCAGAAAGTGGTGGTGAGCTACCTTCTTGAACCTCTGCAGTCCCTGAGGTGTAGGTACACCCACTGTGCTGTTAGGGAGGGAGTTCCAAGATTTTGCCCCAGCGACAGTGAAAGAATGTTATATTATTTCCTGTATAATCAGAAGAGACAAAGGAATATCTGGAATGATAGCCTGCATCATAAGAAGCAGAACCCTGGGTCCGGAACTGAGAGACGACAATGGAATCCATCAAGAGGGATTCTGATCACCTTACCTGTTGACTGGGGGTATTTAGGTCCACGCCATGAGGTTTGATACCTTTTGTAGAACAGAGTGCAATAAAGGAAATTGTTGTACGGTAATTTGAGAGTTTGAGTGTTTTGTCTGTAATGCTAGTTGACCCAAATTTGAAGTACAACAGTAGGTTTCAATGAGATCGGCTCTCATTCTTCTAAACCCCAGAGATTATAAAGCCAAATTACTTAATTTCTCATGATAGGACATCCCCCTCATCCCAGGGACCAATTTAGTGAACATTGGCTGTGTTGTCTCCAATGCAGATATATCCTTTCTTAAATGTGGAGACCAAAGCTGCAAATAGTACTCCAGATTTAGCCCTGTACAACTGTAGCAAGGCTTATTTATTCTGGTTCTCTAATGCTCTTGCAATTAAGACCAATATACTATTTGCCTTCCTAATTGCTCAGTGCACCTGCTTGCTAACTTTCTGCATTTCTTGTACAAGGACGCCCAAGTCTCTTTGAACGTCAACACATCCACGTTTAATGGGTGGGATTCTCCATCCCGCCAGCCCCATGTTCCTGTGTGGTGCGCCCCTGCCAGCAGTGGTATTCTCCGTTCCCGCAGCTGGCCAATGGGGTTTCCTATTGTGCCCACCCCACGCCATCGGAAAACCCCGTGGGTGCGCTGACGGCAAAGCGGAGGATCCCGCCGACGGCGAGTCCCACAGAATATCTATAAAACAAAGTGAATAATTTCATGCTTACCTACATTAACCTCCATCTGCCATCTTGTTGCCCACTGACTTAACCTGTCTATATTTCTTTCGAGCCTCGTTGTGTCCGCCCCACAGCTTACCTTCCCACCTAGCTTTGTGTCATCAGTCAAATGCGCAGTGTGAAAAATGAGACGGAATGGAGAGAGTTGGTTGTGAAGTCGAGCTGGAAAAATGTTCTTATGACCAGATCATCTAATTTTGTAATGAGGTTGCGGGTTAATTATTGACCAAGGACACCAGGGGGAACTGCCCCTGATATTCTTAGACATAGTGCTCTGAAATCCTTCAGGTCGACATGAGGGAGCAGATAGCCTCTATTTAACATCTCTTTCAAAGGGCCGCACCTCCAACAGTGCAGAACTCATTCAGTAATGTCCTGGGAGTATCTGTTGGATTTTGTGTTCGAGTTTCTTTAGTGGACTCAAAACCAGGAACTTCTGATTTCAAAGCATCAGTGCTGCCCATTGAGTCATGGCTGACAGAAATCAAACTGTCCTTTTTAGATGCCGTGACAATTTATTACCTGAGGTGTGATGTACTCCAGTTTGAAAATATGTAAAATCATACATTTTATTCATTTCGCAATGATTGGGGTTTCTTTCATTGACTTTGAAATGAAAATCACACTACATCGGTAAGAATTATGAATAACAATCTCTCAGAAATCCACGGCGATAATGTCAAAATTGTCAATCAGCGATGAGAATATAATTACAGCACTATAATCCTTAACGATATAGAGGACAAACAAATGTTTAAATCCAGTTCTTAAATGTGTACAATTTAAGTGAACGGATAATTGCAGCTGGGTACGATATGTGAAGCATGCCTTTTGTTAAATAATGTTGTTGGGATAACACCAAGGTATAGCTGTAAACAACTGCAATTTGTAATGAGAGCAAATGTTCCATGAAATTGAGCCTATAGCTACAGGCAGGTTAAAAATTTGTACAGAAGTGCCGACAGGCAAACAAATAATGTCTTGAATACAAGTGTGTATCCCTTTATCTGGTCCATTGACATTTATTGTTAATAACTTAAACAGAATTAATCCTCATTTAAAAAATTTTTTGTCCTCCAAGTGCAGTCTCAGGATTGCACTGCTGTTTGTTTGTCGATTCTGAATAAACGTACAGGGATCTGTGAATAATTTTTCAGCTCATCATTATAACCACTATAGTTCCCATTATAAGAAATTGCCACTCTTATATGTGGAATTGTGAATTTATGGTAATATAAAAAGCAGAAATATGTTTTAAAAAAAATCTGGGCAAAGAGTTAATCACAAAAGAAAGGGTTTCCAAGGCACAGGCGCCTATCAGTCTGTGGATGGACATCCCAGCCATGAGGTCCTGATTCATAGGGTGTGATTTAATGACCTCATCACACCTGACTTGGTGGTGGGACGAGACCGTTAAATCTCACGAGAGTCCGCTCGAGATGTCGCAATCTGGATCCCACTTTCGCTCGACAAGATCCAGAGATGCATATTTAAAAGGCTCATTTAAGTATGCGTTCACTGGATTCTCCCAAGGCTTGGGATTCACTTGGCACACCTGGCAGAACTCACCTGGGCACTGTTTTGTACTGACCCACACAAACGTGGGCCAGTCCTAATGGCACCGGCAGAGGGAGGGTCTACCAGGCCATTGCAGACTCCCGGGTGATCGTGAATTGGGCAGGGTGGTACGCTGGCACTCCCACTGGGGTCAGGTGCCAGGCTGGCAGTACCAAGACACCCAGGTTGCCCATGCCAGGAGTCGGGCCTGGGGATGCGATGCCCATAAGAGGTGGGGTGAAGAGGGGCCCAAGGATCTTGGAAGAGGTAAGTTGGGTGAGGTTGGGGTCCGGAGGCCACGGTGGGGTTGCCGAGGGGGGGTATAAAAGATCAGGGTTGCCTTTAATAATGGAGCCCTGGCCCATGAGAAGTCTTCCTTCACCGAGCTCAACTCGCCATTGCAGGAAATGACGTAAGTGCAACCTTTTAGTAAGGGCAGCACGGTAGCATTATGGATAGCACAATTGCTTCACAGCTCCAGGGTCCCAGGTTCGATTCCGGCTTGGGTCACTGTCTGTGCGGAGTCTGCACATCCTCCCCGTGTGTGCGTGGGTTTCCTCCGGGTGCTCCGGTTTCCTCCCACAGTCCAAAGATGTGCAGGTTAGGTGGATTGGCCATGATAAATTGCCCTTAGTGTTGGGTGGGGTTACTGGGTTATGGCGATAGGGAGGAGGTGTTGACCTCGGGTAGGGTGCTCTTTCCAAGAGCCGGTGCAGACTCGATGGGCCAAGTGGCCTCCTTCTGCACTGTAAATTCTATGATAATCTATGATTTTGCCGAGACTAGAAAAATGGCAAAGTGCCCTATCACTACAACTAAAGGCCTGTACTTAGCTTTCAAGTGGCCCACCAGGTCAGAGGAACAATGGTCTTTGTCCGGTTCTGAGTCTGCAGGTTTAAAGCTGGTATGGACGAGTAGCTAGGTGCGCCTATCTCGTAGAGTGCATTGACTGGAGACTTACTTGGTTGGTGCCGCTGCTAGGCAGGTCTATCCTTGTTGAGAGTCACGGTCAAGAGTTCTTTAGAGCTGCTAAGAGAACCTGCCAAGAAGGTCGAACTGAACTTGGGGACTCTATTTTATAGTCCCCAGGGGTTTTGTGCCCTTTTGGGCGGACCCCGAACCTGGTCCCAATTAATTGGACCATGTCCCAATCGTTTCCATCGATTTCTCCAACACTGGAGCTATTCCCTGATCGCTGGGCGGGCCCTATGTGTCCGTTGGCCTTTCTTTGTCTTGGCTCCCGCTGGCGCCGGGGAGTCTGTCTTGGTCCCGATCGCTTCAATGTATCTAATTGTTCCTGGGGATTGCTCATTAATATGTAGATGGCTACTGGTTTCGGTTCTGTCTGGGTTCTGCAAGTCTTAATACACAGGAAACCTTGCACCTGCTTGTTTTCCTGTGCTTGGCTGAATTTCCCTGCATTCTTTGCGGGCATCCATTTTGGAATCGGGAAGTGGCCACCCCAGGTGGCTGCAAAAGTCATTTTACAGGATGTGTGAATGTCGCTGGTTAGGCCAGCATTTATTGCCCGTAGACATCAGAAACATGGTAAATTCCCGTACCAGCCTCCCCGAACAGGCGCCGGAATGTGCGACTAGGGGCTTTTCACAGTAACTTCATTGAAGCCTACTCGTGACAATAAGCGATTTTCATTTTTTTTTCAATTAGGAAAACAAAACCCAGACTAATTGTTCCAAGTGAAGCTCTGCCCTAAACAGAAAAGCTGGGTACTTTAGTGCTGAGCATGTAATGCCTGCTCAATGGGACTCCTTCAAACCAGTTTGCAGTTGCTTGGGCACATTGAAAATTTAGTTTTGTTTGGCTGGCAGCATTTTGCAACTTCTCCTTCAAAAATGTTTTTTATCAATGTAAATAGCGCCTAAGAATATTGGGAGGAAGAAGCTTGCAGTATCAACTCCCAAACTATTGTGTGAATGCCAAGACATCTCTAGCACTGTGGGTTGAGGTTTACCAGCCCTATGGTGGTGGGGATGGTGTGAGGAAATTCAAGGGGAGCCACATCAGGATCTCGCCAATGCAGTCATCGAGAAACACTCCGCAAATCGTGCCCAAAATGACACTTAGAAATGTTTCCGTTAAATCGCGCCCTCTATCTGCCATTGTGTCAGCTTGTTTTCCAATTCTAATGAAACACAACTGTTCCTAATTACTGCAGTTTCCACAATGTCCATTGATATTTAAGTTTGTCCAATGCCTTTTTGAGCAAAAAATGTAATTTATTTTGCAGTTCCTTGCGTTTCCATTATAACCAGAATAGAACATAGAACAGTACAGCACAGAACAGGCCCTTCGGCCCTCGATGTTGTGCCGAGCCATGATCACCCTGCTCAAACCCACGTATCCACCCTATACCCGTAACCCAAACAACCCCCCCTTAACCTTACTTTTTTTAGGACACTACGGGCAATTTAGCATGGCCAATCCACCTAACCCGCACATCTTTGGACTGTGGGAGGAAACCGGAGCACCCGGAGGAAACCCACGCACACAGGGGGAGGACGTGCAGACTCCACACAGACAGTGACCCAGCCGGGAATCGAACTTGAGTTGTGAAGCATTTATGCTAACCACCATGCTACCGTGCTGCCCTTAGTTTATGGTCCAACTGTTATTCCCATTTATCTTTTCTGTTTGGTGCCACTTCCCTTACTTATGAATTTATTTGCTTTTGATAAATTTGTTGCCATTCAAGTTAAAAATATCATTGTTGTGTAACAAGACATATTTCCTTTCACAGCTTGTGTCAACATTAAGCATTCCCATGTCAGTGAAAAGGTAACCTTCAGATTGGGTAAAGATGTTTTTACATGCCCCAATAACAACCTTCTAACTCAACCGCAAGCCATCTCTGGCTTCATCATAGAGTTACATAAAATGCATTGCACAGAAAGAGGCCATTGAGCCAAAGAGGTCTCTGCTGGTGTGATTACTCCATACACACCTCCTCCCCACTAATCTCATATACCCTACACATATGTCAATAACGAGGGCAGGGGAAGGCTAAATGGCCTACTTTATGATTCACTGAATCACAGAATACCACAGTGCAGAAGAAGCCCTTCGGCCCATTGAGTCTGCACTGGCATCCAATAAGATCATGGTCAATCATTTTTATCAACTCCAGTTTCCCACCCTATCCTCACATCTGCTGATTCCCTCAGTGTCCCCAAACCATTGATTTCAGTGTTAAACATACTCAGAAACTCAGCAAAAACTGGCCCCTGGGATAGAATCATAGAATTCCTACAGTGCAGAAGGAGGCCATTCAGCCCATCGAGTCTGCACTGACCATCTGAAAGAGCACCCGACCAAGCCCCACTTTCCCGCCTTATCCCTGTAACCCCAAAACCCCACCTAACCTACACATCTTTGACACTAAAGGGCAATTCACCTTGACCAATCCACCTAAATTGCACTGCTTTGGACGGTGGGAGGAAATCGGAGCACCCGGTGGAAATCCATGCAGATACGGGATGAAGGTGCAAACTCCACAAAGACGGTCACCCAAGACTGGAATTGAAACTGGGTCTCTGGCACTATGAGGCACAAGTGCTAACCACTGTGCCACCATCCCGCCCACAGAATTTAAAAGAATCAGAATACTTTGAAAGAAAACATTTCTGCTCATCTCAGTACCAAATGGCTGTCTCCTTATCTGCTCATGAGTTTGAAAGCTGAATCATTATTTTATGCTTTCATTTTTATCCATTTATGTGGGCATCTCTGGCAAGGCCAGCATTTCTTGCCTATCCCTAATTGTTCCTATATTGAGTGGCTTGCTTGGCCATTTCAGAAGTCAGTTAAGAGTCAACCACATTGTTGTGGATGTGGCGTCATATGTAAGATTACATAAGGACGGCAGATTTCTTCCCGAAAGGACATTAGAGAACCAAATGTGTTTTTATGACAGTTGGTTTCATGGTCCTTATTTTTTATTGAATTCAACTTTTACCATTTGCCCTGGTGGGATTCGAACTCTGCTCCCAGATTATTACCCTGGGTATCTGAATTACCAGTCCAGTGACAATACCACTATAACATTGCCTCCATGGGATGTGAGAATGACTGACAAGGCATTTGTTGCTGATCACTCATTGTGCATGTGGGTCAGGTACCTCCTGAAGACTGCAGTTGATCTAGTGTAGGTACATCCACAGTGCTGTTAGGAAGGAAGAAATTGTTAAAGTGAAGTCCCTGGAAAAAAAGAACAAACTGGATAGAAACTTCCACATTTAACTGGGCACATGTGGATGCTGAGAGCTTCTCTCTAACCTAGGCTGGAATTCACATTTTCCATTGTCAGGAATAAAGGAGTTAGTGGGTGGGATTTTCCATCACCGCTGCCCATGGGCTTCCTGGAAGCATGGGATGACTTCAATGGAAAATCCCATTGACAAGCGGAGGGAATATAGAATCCCATTGCCAGCGAATGGTGTGGCTCCGAGAAACACGTGGCTGGAGAGGGTAATGAAGATGATATTGAGCCACAAACTTATTAAATAACAAAGTAGGTTCAGGGGGCCCATGGCCTATACCTGCTTTCATCTCTTGTGTTCTTATTCCAACGTTAATGCCCCTAGTTTTGACCTGACAAAGACATTTAACATTGCCAGTAAAATAGATCTTTGGAAAATTCTCTCCATGTTTGATTGTAAATACAGATTTATTTCTATAGTCAGATAATTCTATAATAGTGCAATGGCGTTGGAAGATGGGGACATTTGTCTCCTTTTCTGCTACAAATGGTATTGAGCAATGATGTGTGTCCCTGTGGTCAGCACTCAGCTGAGTTCTGAACGCTGTTTTCAGATTCTTATAGCTTTCAATAATTTTGAGGTTGGGGTCAAGATTAGACCCAGGGCTGAAGGAACCTTACAAGACTCTTTGGCTGGAATTTTCATCTCCCCCGCGTTTTTTGGCTGAAGTCAATGGCGATTTACATTGATTGCCAGCCAAACCCCCGGGCATCCCACTGCGGTGGGGGTCACCTTCAACGGGACTGGACAATCCCACCAGTGGGAAGGGACAGCATGGTAGCACAGTGGTTAGCACAGTGGCTTCACAGCTCCATGGTCCCAGGTTCGATTCCTGGCTTGGGTCACTGTCTGTGCGGAGTCTGCACGTTCTCCCCGCGTGTGTGTGGGTTTCCTCCGGGTGCTCCGGTTTCCTCCCACAGTCCAAAGATGTACAGGTTAGGTGGATTGGCCATGCTAAATTGCCCTGGGTTCCCGAAAAGAATAGGTGGGATTACTGGGTTACGGGGATAGGGTGGAGGTCTGGGCTTAGGTAGGGTGATCTTTTCAAGGGCCAGTGCAGGCTCGATGGGCCGAATGGCCTCCTTCTGCACTGGAAATTCTATGCAATTCTATGAAAATCCCGGCCATTAACTCCTTTTTTGTGCATGACTGCGCTCTCCTGTATCACACTCAGGCCAACTATCCTGGACCACATTGAAATAGATTACTGACAATTATGGATTACTATCAGTCTGAAAATAAAAAGGAAACGCGACTTTCCAAATCAGCCCCAGGCAAACATTGCACTCGAGTTGTTATCACTATCTGTGATCACACATTCAAGGCTATGGAGAGATTCATCCACCTGGGTAGCATCCTGTTGAGGGACTCTGCATCAACACAGGAGCATCTGCAGTGTTGCCAAAGCCAACATGGCTTTTGGCAAAGTCTGTGAGCGCCTCTGGAACAAGAAAGGCATCATCCTGCGGAGTGAGCTTGCAGTAAACAGGACTGTCGATCTCATGGAACTTATTTATGGTTAGAAACTTAGACATATGCATGTCATATTAAGAAACAGAATAACATTCACCTAAACTGCCTGAGACGAGGAAAGATAAATGGCAAGACAAGAAGTTTAATGATAAAAGCTGACATGATAAACATGGATGCATATCTCATTACGAAGGTATGAATAAGCTAGTCCTGTGTTGTGTTGTGAATGTCTGATGAACAAATCCAAAAACAAGGGCAATTTTATGGCAGACAGCAAAATGCATTTAATGACCACCTAAGCGCAACTCTGAAACAGCACAAAATAGGCTTCCATAAGTGGGAACTGTAATGATATGTATAGTCAGGCTAGTGAAGGGTTAATAATTACATCTATGTCTAAATCAAACACTAGAGGGTGTTACTAATTCACTTTATTTCAGACAGCCTCTGAAGGAATTCTGGGAGAAGCAGGAAGTAGAAGCTGAGAGAAACATGGAGAGAGCATAGAGTTAGCAACAGATAGCACGAGGTCAAGTCATAGTGTAGTTAGTAGTTAGATAGAATATTGAATACTGCAGTACAGATTCAATATAATTTGTTAATCATTTGTTTATCATCTATCACTCAGTAGAGTGTGCGAACTTCATTTAATTAGTAGTGTAAGTGAGACCGAATATGTTGGAGCTGTGGTGCAGTTCAGAAAAATGCGTGTTTCGGATGGCAGCCATGTTGCGCAGGCGCATTCCCGACCTACATATGTGCACTTAGCAAAAAGAGGCGAGATGGAAGAAGACCGATCTGCGCATGCGCGAAAGCATTGTATGTGTGAATACATGAACGTCATGACGTGTGGACGCTGTGGATACACCCACCAAAATGTCTTGCACAGAGAAAAACCTGTTCACAATGTGGCAAACTCAACCACTTTGCTGTGCAATGCAGAACTTCACTTAAAGCAACACAGTTGAAATTTTGAAAAATACCTAAGGCACATATGAATGTAAGAAGTGTGCACACAACAGAAAACGCTTTTCAGAATGATAATTTTGCCAATGATCTTGATGCTTACTGCTCAGAAGATTCCTTCTTTGTAGGCATTATTGAAAAATGTAATGCTACGACAGATGTTTCATCTCCTCTTCAAATAGTTCAATCTATTAACACAGAATCTCAATGGAACACAACACTTCAAGTAAATGGTTTTGAAATCATTTTCAAACTTGACACAGGCACTTTCACAAACTTGATCAACAAGAATGACGTTTCGCAACTAAGGCAACCTCCTAAAATCAAGAAAACAGACTGTCAATTGCATGGTTATAATGGCAATGCAATCACCTCATTGGGATTAGAACATAGAACATAGAAGATTACAGTGCAGTACAGGCCCTTCGGCCCTCGATGTTGCGCCGAACTGTGAAACCCCTCTAACGCCCATCTACACTATTCCCTTATCGTCCATATGCCTATCCAATTACCATTTGAATGCGTTTAGTGTTGGCGAGTCCACTACTGTTGTAGGCAGGGCATTCCACGCCCTTACTACTCTCTGAGTAAAGAACCTACCTCTGACATCTGTCCTATATCTATCTCCCCTCAATTTAAAGCTACGTCCCCTTGTGCTAGACATCATCATCCAAGGAAAAAGGCTTTCACTGTCCACCCTATCTAATCCTCTGATCATCTTGTATGCCTCAATTAAGTCACCTCTTAACCTTCTTCTCTCTAACGAAAACAGCCTCAAGTCCCTCAGCCTTTCCTCATAAGATCTTCCCTCTATACCAGGCAAGACCCTGGTAAATCTCCTCTGCACCCTTTCCAATGCTTCCACATCCTTCCTATAATGTGGCGACCAGAACTGCACGCAATACTCCAAATGCGGCTGCACCAGAGTTTTGTACAACTGCAACATGACCTCATGGCTCCGAAACTCAATTCCTCTACCAATAAAAGCTAACACACCGTACGCCTTCTTAACAACCCTCTCAACCTGGGTGGCAACTTTCAGGAATCTATGGACATGGACACCGAGATCTCTCTGCTCATCCACACTACCAAGAATCGTATCATTAGCCCAGTACACTGTCTTCCTGTTATTCCTTCCAAAATGAATCACCTCACACTTTTCTGCATTAAACTCCATTTGCCACCTCTCAGCCCAGCTCTGCAGCTTATCTATGTCCCTCTGTAAGTTGTAACATCCGTCTGCACTGTCCACAACTCCACCGACTTTAGTGTCATCTGCAAATTTACTCACCCACCCTTCTACGCCCTCCTCCAGGTCATTTATAAAAATGACAAACAGCAGCGGCCCCAGAACAGATTCTTGTGGTACACCACTTGTAACTGGACACCAGTCTGAATATTTCCCATCAACCACCACCCTTTGTCTTCTTCCAGCTAGCCAATTTCTGATCCAAACTGCCAATCACCCTGAATCCCATGCCTCCGTATTTTCTGCAATAGCCTACCGTGGGGAACCTTATCAAATGCTTTACTGAAATCCATATACACCCCATCAACTGCTTTACCCTCATCCACCTGTTTGGCCACCTTCTCAAAGAACTCAATAAGGTTTGTGAGGCAAGACCTACCCTTCACAAAACCATGTTGACTATCTCTAATCAAATTATTCCTTTACAGATGATTATACATCCTATCTCTTATAAACCTTTCCAAGACTTTGCCCACAACAGAAGTAAGGCTCACTGGTCTATAGTTACCGGGGTTGTCTCTACTCCCCTTCTTGAACAAGGGGACAACATTTGCTATCCTCCAGTCTTCTGGGACTATTCCTGAAGACAAAGATGACTTAAAGATCAAAGCCAAAGGCTCAGCAATCTCCTCTCTAGCTTCCCAGAGAATCCTAGGATAAATCCCATCTGGCCCAGGGGACTTATCTATTTTAACACTTTCCAGAATTGCGAACACCTCCTCCTTATGTACCTCAAGCCCTTCTAGTCTAGTAGCCTGTATCTCAGTATTCTCCTCGATAACATTGTCTTTTTCCTGTGTGAATACGGATGAAAAATACTCATTTAGCACCTCTCCTATCTCCTCGGACTCCACGCACAACTTCCCACTACTGTCCTTGACTGGCCCTACTCTTATCCTAGTCATTCTTTTATTCCTAACATATCTATAAAAAGCTTTAGGGTTATGCTTGATCCTACCTGCCAAAGACTTCTCATGTGCCCTCCTGGCTCTTCTTAGCTCTCTCTTTAGATCCTTCCTAGCTAACTTGTAACTCTCAAGCGCCCTAACTGAACCATCACGTCTCATCATTACATAAGCCTCCTTCTTCCTCTTGACAAGTGTTTCAACTGCTTTAGTAAACCATGGTTCCTTCGATCGACCACTTCCTCCGTGCCTGACAGGTACATACTTATCAAGGACACACAGTAGCTGTTCCTTGAACACGCTCCACATTTCCATTGTGCCCATCCCCTGCAGTTTTCCTCTCCAGCCAATGCATCCTAAGTCTTGCCTCATCGCATCATAATTGCCTTTCCCCAGATATGACTCTTGCCTTGTGGTATATACCTTTCCCTTTCCATCACTAAAGTAAACATAATCGAATTGTGCTATTTATTGGTGACAATCATGACACTGCCATATCACTAAGATTTGAGATTGTTGAATCAAACAGATCTTCTCTCTGAGGTGCACAAGCCTGTCAGGATCTTCACCTCATTCAAAGAATTTATAGCACAAGTTCACCTCTTCCACCTGTTCAGGAAGACATTCAAGGAATTCTTGATCACTTTCCTCACATCTTTGAATGCATGGGTACTCTTCCCTTTCAATATAGAATTCAATTAAAACCAGATGCCAAACCAATGGTACACCCTCCAAGAAGAGTTCCTGCCCGGCTTTGTGAAAGATTAAAGCAAGAACTTGCACATATGCAAAAACTTGGCATAATCTCCAAGATAACAGCACCGACTGACTGGGTCAGTTCAATTGTGTGCATAAAGAAACCTCCTGGGGAATTAAGAATTTGCATAGCTCTGAAAAATCTCAATAAAATATGAAGCGTGAACACTATCCAATACCCAAGTGTGAAGAAATCACCAGTGAAATGGTGAAAGCTAAAATATTTTCCAAACTGACTGCCTCTAGAAGATATTGGCAAATGCAGTTAGATGACTCAAGCAAGAAATTGTGTACGTTCAACACACCGTTTGGTTGTTACTGTTTCAACAGAATGCCATTTGGTATTATTTCTGCCTTGGAGATAATTCATCATTTGATGGAACAAATGACTGAAGGTATTGATGGACTATGAGTTTACGTGGATGATATTATTGTCTGGCCATCTACACATGAAGAGCACAATGCAAGGCTGTTGCAAGTCTTCCAATGAATACACAAATTTGGTTTAAAACTAAACAGAGCCAAATGTCATTTTGGTATTTCAACGTTAAAGTTCTTGGGAGATCAGATTTCGGAACATGGTGTGCGATCTGACTGTGACAAGTTTGCTGCCATAAAGGAAATGACAGTCCCAGAGGACAAGAAAGCTGTGTTGAGATTCCGAGGCGTTGTGAACTTTCTTGGAAACTTCATTCCAAACCCCCCTTCCAGAACTACAGCTTTGCGACATCTCATCAAAAAGTCTTCTTCCTTTTCATGAACTGATTCTCATCAAACTGAATGGATGGATCTGAAGTCACAATTGACTATTGCATCTGTTTTTTCCTTCTTTGACCCCGAAAGGGAGACAAAAATCTCGACAGATGCAAGTCAGAGTGGAATTTGACAAAGAGATGACAATTCTTTGTGAGCACCAGTAGCTTATCCTTTAAGAGCAGTGACACCTACTGAACAAAGGGATGCCCAGTTGGAAAAGGAATGTTTAGGCTTACTAACTGGAATTCTCAAGTTTCACGTCAATGTATATGGCCTACCTACATTCATGGTCGAGACTGATGACCGACCACTTGTTCACATCATTCATAAGGATTTGAATGACATGACACCGAGATTACAGCGTATTCTTATGAAATTATGTAGATACGACCTTCGTCTTGTCTATACTCCAGGCAAGGATTTGGTAACAGCTGATGCGTTATCTCATTCTGCCAACTCAGAAGTACACCCACCAGAATTTATTCAGCACATAGAAGCTCAAGTGCAGCTTCAAGCTGAAACCTTACCTACCTCGGACGACAAGCTGAAACTCATCCGTGATGAGACCACCAAAGATTCAATGCTGCAACATGTCATAGACCATTTTAACAATGGTTGGCCAAATGGACACTGTTGCAAATACAGAAACATACAAGCTGAACTCACAGTTGTTGATAGATTTTTACTCTGTCTCGATCGCAGAGTGATTCCTCTGTCACTCAGACCCATGATTCTACGACAGATACATGAAGGTTATCTCGACATAGAGAAATGCAAAAGAAGAGCGAGACAAGCAGTATATTGGCCAGACATCAACAAGGACATCACTAATCTTGTTCTTGAGTGTGAAACATGTCAAAAACACCAACCTGCTCAATGCAAAGAAAAACGTCTACCGCATGAATTGAAGAAGTCTCCATGGTCAAAAGTAGGAATCGACTTATTGCATTTCTATTGTCATGATTGCGCGTTAATCTTAGACTACTTTTCAAATTATCCTGAAGTTATCAAGTTGTCTGATTTGACTGCTAAATCTGTGATCAAAGCTACAAAATAATTTTTTGTTAGACATGGTATTCTGTGCACAATCATAACAGATAATGGGCCGTGTTTTGATAGTTATGAATGGACAGAATTTGCCAAAGCATATCATTTTGCTCACATAACTTCAAGTCCTCAATATCCAGAATCGAATGGAAAAGTTGAGAAAAGGGTTCACATAGTGAAGCAACTTTTACATAAATCCTTTGATTCTCATGCCAATATGAACCTAGCTTTACTGAACTACAGAGCAACTCCTCTTGCAACGGCTTTATCTCCTGCTCAACTGTTGATGAGAGAGAGTTAAGAACAACCCTTCCATGCATCAGACTTCCTGATACAGATCATCAGCCAGTCATTAAAAAGATGCAACGTCAACAAAGCATTCAAGAGAAATACTACAATCAACATGCGACAACACTGGAATCACTGAATCCAGGTGATCAAGTCAGGATTCGCATTCCCGATGGAGGATGGTCTGCTATTGCTAAATTTATTTGTCAAGCAGCACCACGCACCTACATCATTCAAACAAATGAAGGTTCTATTGTTTGACGAAATCAATGAGCACTTTTAAAAGTTCAATCATCAGCCAAGATTTTTCCTCATCTTTAAATGCATGACTGTCTCTTTCACAACACTCTGATATCTTCCAAGATTATTCAAGACTCACAGAAGACGTTAATAACTTGTGACACTCCTCTTCTTGGTTTGAGAAGATCATCTAGGATTAGAAGGAAGCTAGACAGACTCAATTTATGAATCATCACAGTTGGACTGTTTGATTTTTTTTTCAACTAACATGTTAATTTATATACATATCATGCATTATGCACCGATATTACACATTTTTTTCTTCAATAATAGAAAAGAAGAGTAGCACAGTGGAGCAGTGGGTTAGCCCTGCTGCTCATGGCACCGAGGTGCCCGGTTCAATCCCAGCTCCCCCACAACGCAAAGATGTGCAGCCTAGGCGAATTGGCCATGCTAAATTGCCCCTTAATTGGAAACAATGAATTGGGTACTCTAAATTTTAAAAAAAGAGAAAAAAAAAGAAATAATAGAAAAGAAATGTCTAAAAATAGGGGGGATGTAATGATACGTATATAGTCAGGCTAGCGAAGGATTAATAATTACATCTATGTGTAAATCAAACACTAGAGGGCATTACTAATTCACTGTATTTAAGACAGCCTCTCAAGGAATTCTGGGAGAAGCTGGAAGGCAAGGCTGAGAGAAACATGGAGAGAGCATCGTGATAGTTAGTTAGAGATAGATAGCACGAGGTCAAGTCATAGTGTAGTTAGTAGTTAGATGGAATGTTGAAAACTGTAGTTCAGATTCAATATCATTTGCTTACCATCTATAACTCAGTAGAGTGTGTGAACTTCATTTAATTAGTAGTGTAATAATAAATTAGTTTTGTTTCAATCTTTTGATTGGTATATTCTTTGTCAATACTACATCGTATCATTCTAGAGTAAAAGACAAAGAAGACAACATATTACCAGTCGTGGTAATATAACAGGAACCAAAGATACAGCCTCTACCATCATTAATTATAGCTCCAGATGATAACCTGCAAGTAAAAGGCCATGTTGCCACAGCAAACCAGACCTCTTGTGTGAACTACTTGTTGAAGATAAGAGAGCCTGGTGAATAACCATCCGATAAGCCACTTCCTCTTCCGATGGTGACTGTGTTGCTTAGACTGAATATATATACCAGTTGAGAAAGCCTTATCAGAATGATCAGGATCTTCAACCTGGTGTATCCAAGGACCTACTAAAATTCCCAGCAAAATCTAGAGATTAAAATGAAAAATGACGGTATTCGAGCTTTCTTTTTTGATGTCAAATGACAAACAAAAACAATTTAAATTGGCAGATACAAATGACACCGGAATTAACATAATCTCCAAAGAGCTACATTGAATCTACAGCAAAGGTTGGCAGCCCAACTGGCCTATGCATAGAACATAGAACGATACAGCGCAGTACAGGCCCTTTGGCCCTCGATGTTGCACCGACATGGAAAAAAACTAAAGGCCATCTAACCTACACTATGCCCTCATCATTCATATGCTTATCCAATAAACTTTTAAATGCCCTCAATGTTGGCGAGTTCACTACTGTTGCAGGAAGGGCATTCCACGGCCTCACCACTCTTTGCGTAAAAATCCCACCTCTGACCTCTGTCCTATATCTATTACCCCTCAATTTAAGGCTATGTCCCCTCGTGCTAGCCACCTCCATCCGCGGGAGAAGGCTCTCGCTGTCCACCCTATCTAACCCTCTGATCATTTTGTATGCCTCTATTAAGTCACCTCTTAACCTTCTTCTCTCTAACGAAAACAACCTCAAGTCCATCAGCCTTTCCTCATAAGATTTTCCCTCCATATCAGGCAACATCCTGGTAAATCTCCTCTGCACCCGTTCCAAAGCTTCCACGTCCTTCCTATAATGAGGCGACCAGAACTGTACGCAATACTCCAAATGCGGCCGTACTAGAGTTTTGTACAACTGCAACATGACCTCATGGCTCCGGAACTCAATCCCTCTACCAATAAAGGCCAACACACCATAGGCCTTCTTCACAACCCTATCAACCTGGGTGGCAACTTTCAGGGATCTATGTACATGGACACCGAGATCCCTCTGCTCATCCACACTACCAAGAATTTTACCATTAGCCAAATATTCCGCATTCCTGTTATTCTTTCCAAAGTGAATCACCTCACACTTCTCCACATTAAAATCCATTTGCCACCTCTCAGCCCAGCTCTGCAGCTTATCTATGTCCCTCTGTAACCTGCAACATCCTTCCGCACTGTCTACAACTCCACCGACTTTAGTGTCGTCTGCAAATTTACTCACCCATCCTTCTGCGCCCTCCTCTAGGTCATTTATAAAAATGACAAACAGCAACGGCCCCAGAACAGATCCTTGTGGTACGCCACTCGTATCTGAACTCCATTCTGAACATTTCCCATCAACTACCACTCTCTGTCTTCTTTCAACTAGCCAATTTCTGATCCACATCTCTAAATCACCCTCAATCCCCAGCCTCCGTATTTTCTGCAATAGCCGACCGTGGGGAACCTTATCAAACGCTTTACTGAAATCCATATACACCACATCAACTGCTCTACCCTCGTCTACCTGTTCAGTCACCTTCTCAAAGAACTCGATAAGGTTTGTGAGGCATGACCTACCCTTCACAAAACCATGCTGACTATACCTAATCATATTATTCCTACCTAGATGTGTCAGGAAACCCTCCTGCACACATTGTACAAAGAACGACACATTTAATGTACTCGAACTATATCTTTTCCAGTCAATATTTGGAAAGTTAAAGTCTCCCATAACAACTACCCTGTTACTTTCGCTCTTTTCCAGAATCATCTTCGCCATCCTTTCCTCTACATCCCTAGAACTATTAGGTGGCCTATAGAAAACTCCCAACAGGGTGACCTCTCCTTTCCTGTTTCTAACCTCAGCCCATACTACCTCGGAAGAAGAGTCCCCATCTAGCATCCTTTCCGCCACCGTAATACTGTCCTTGACTAGCAGCGCCACACCTCCCCCTCTTTTGCCCCCTTTTCTGAGCTTACTAAAACACCTAAACCCCGGAACCTGCAACAACCATTCCTGTCCCTGCTCTATCCATGTCTCTGAAATGGCCACAACATCGAAGTCCCAGGTACCAACCCATGCTGCCAGTTCCCCTACCTTATTTCGTATACTCCTGGCATTGAAGTAGACACACTTCAAACCACCTACCTGAACACTGACACCCTCCTGCGAAGTCAAATCTGTGCTCCTGACCTCTATACTCTCAATCTCCCGTACCCCAAAACTACAATCCAGGTTCCCATGCCCCTGCTGAATTAGTTTAAACCCCCCCAAAGAGCACTAACAAATCTCCCCCCCAGGACATTGGTGCCCCTCAGGTTCAGATGTAGACCATCCTGTCTGTAGAGGTCCCACCTTCCCCAGAAAGAGCCCCAGTTATCCAGAAATCTGAATCCCTCCCGCCTGCACCATCCCTGTAGCCACGTGTTTAATTGCTCTCTCTCCCTATTCCTCATCTCACTATCACGTGGCACGGGCAACAACCCAGAGATAACAACTCTGTTTGTTCTCGCTCTGAGCTTCCATCCTAGCTCCCTAAAGGCCTGCCTGACATCCTTGTCCCCTTTCCTACCTATGTCGTTAGTGCCAATGTGGACTACGACTTGGGGCTGCTCCCCCTCCCCCTTAAGGACCCGGAAAACACGATCCGAGACATCACGTACCCTTGCACCTGGGAGGCAACATACCAAACGTGAGTCTCTCTCGCTCCCACAAAATCTCCTATCTGTGCCCCTGACTATTGAGTCCCCAATTACTAATGTTCTACTCCTTTCCCCCTTTCCCTTCTGAGCAACAGGGACAGACTCCATGCCAGAGGCCCGTACCCCATGGCTTACCCCTGGTAAGTCGTCCCCCCCACAAGTATCCAAAACGGTATACTTGTTACTCAGGGGAACGACCGCAGGGGGTCCCTGCACTGACTGCTTCTTCCCAGTCCCTCTTACAGTTACCCATCTATCTCCAGTCTTTGGTGTAACTACTTCCCTGAAGCTCCTATCTATGACCCCCTCTGCCTCCCGAATGATCCGAAGTTCATCCAGCTCAAGCTCCAGGTCCCTAACACGGTTTTTGAGGAGCTGGAGTTGGGTGCACTTCCCACAGATGAAATCAGCAGGGACACTGACGGCGTCCCTCACCTCAAACATTCTGCAGGAGGAGCATTGTACTGCCTTCCCTGACATCACCTCTAGATTTAAAAAAAAACAAGAAAAAGTAAAAGAAAGGAAGAGCTTACCTGATATTCCCTCAAACCCTGCTCCCGCTGAAAGGTAAGCAAATTTAAAGGCACTCACTCACCTTCACGACAGGCCCCTGCTCCCGCTTCCCAACAACCGTGGTTTTTTTTTGGTTAGAGGAGGAGGTAGGGTGGGAAACACTGACGAAGTGTTTCGGGTTTAACTGTCACTTGACAACAGCCCTTCCACAAACCACCTTCAACTTAGGCTGACCGCACTGCACGTATGCAAATTTCCCCAGAACAGCTGATCAGTAGCTCTGCTCTGCTGCCCTCTGCTGGATCACTGTTAGAACATAGTATAGACAGTGCAGAAGGAGGCCATTCGGCCCATCGAGTCTGCACCGACCACTTAAGCCCTCACTTCCACACTATCCCTATAACTCAATAACCCCTCCTAACCTTTTTTTGGTCACTGAGGGCAACTTATCATGGCCAATCCTCCTAACCTGCACATCTTTGGACTGTGGGAGGAAACCGGAGCACCCGGAGGAAACCCACACAGACACGGGGAGAACGTGCAGACTCCACACAGCCAGTGATCCAGCAGGGAATCGAACCTGGGACCCTGGCGTTGTGAAGTCACAGTGCTGTCCGCTTGTGCTACCGTGCTGCATCTTCCCACCCTGAACCTATAAACCGTCTGCTCATTTTTCCCTCAAGTATGCAAAAAGCTGCCAATACATCAAAGCTTTTAAGGGATACATGAGGGAAAAGGGGATTGAATGTGTGTGTCGTCAATTGCAACAGTACCCAATTCTGTGTCCTATGTTTGTCATGTCCCAGTTGGCGATAAAAAATTAATCCGTCTGATGTGAAAACTGAGAAAATAGTAAGTGGGGATTGTTGAGACAGGCTAATCCTCACAGTTATAACTTGCAGTTAGAACTTTGCTAAACAAGATTAAAACAACAGAACTCTCCTCGCTATAGTAACTGTGTTGCAGTTCAGTAAGTAGAGCAGATCAATATACCTTCCCAGCTAGGTTGCAATCACAGTTGGAAAAGGTTTGATCCCAATGATTTGTTCAGCTGGTTCTTTTCCAGATAACATGATGTATATTAAAGCTGAAAATAGATCCATTCAGTAAGAGCTCAATTACTCACAAGGGGCACTTAACGTGAGCAGGTTTTTGTAATTCTTCCTTGTGAATTACTGTGTGAATATTTCTGCACTCAAACATGGTGGATTTTTTTGATTTTCTGATTTGATTCTCAGAATGCTTACTAATTTTACTAACAAAGTACTGCAATTAAGTTAATTTAAAATGAAAATTGTTAAATGGCTCATTTATTTTGTGCCAATAACAGAAATACTAACTGAAATCCTAATGGGAGGATATTTGCATAAGATATTTCAATATGCCCAAGAATTGTCAGGGCTTTACCATCTGCAAGCTGGGTGATATTCAGGCTGATGCACCAGAACTCTGGCGATTCCCGGCTTGGGTCATTTCTGTGCGGAGTCTGCACATTCTCCCCATGTCTGCGTGGGTTTCCTCCGGGTGTTCCGATTTCCTCCCACAAGTCCCGATAGACGTTCTTGTTAGATGAATTGGACATTCTGAATTCTCCGTCAGTGGACCCGAACAGGCGCCAGAGTGTGGCGACTGGGGGATTTTCACTGTAACTTCATTGCAGTGTTAATGTAAGCCTACTTCTAACACTAATAAAGATTATTATTATTACTTAGCTGTATTTTCAACAAATAAACCAGACCGTTCCCAGCACAGGCCCCCTCGGCAGATTTAGCATCTGCTAATATGGAAAGTAAGTTAGCAGATGCTGCTGCTCAAAAAGGGCTGCAGCAGTAGTGATTCCACTGGCTACAGAGTTAGCTAAGTGCTGTCTAAGTGCAGAAGCTCCAATGTTAAAGCACCACTGTAAGACATACTTGGATCCTATGTCATTGCTGCTTGTCCTCTCCCACCTTCAAA
Source organism: Scyliorhinus canicula (assembly GCF_902713615.1). Lineage (NCBI taxonomy): Eukaryota > Metazoa > Chordata > Chondrichthyes > Carcharhiniformes > Scyliorhinidae > Scyliorhinus > Scyliorhinus canicula. Next base: position 27,689,301 of record NC_052149.1, read on the forward strand.
TCTGGGAAGAGCAGGCCCCAAGCCTAATGTTTACTTTGGTTGCACTTCCAAAATAGGTGTTTTGACAGCAATCAGAAACTATTATGCCCCTTCTTCATTGTCTGCATGCTTATACTGTTGTAGGTGCACTTCCCTCAGGCGATCCACAAGAAATCTCCAAGCAATGCATGATGGACTAAAATCCAGCATCGTCGGTCTCCTTCACTTTTTCCATTCTTTCACAAAGTGCACAAAATTGGCTCCATAATATTGTATGCCCAATTAATTGGCTGTATATAAATTTGAATATTGAATTGGGATAATCCATGCCATTTTACCAGCCGGAATTGACACATTCATATGAGCTCAAACTATTTTATTTCTGGGTCATCTGACATGAAGGTATTGTTCTGTGTGAGTCAGTATTCGTCGAACAACAGACAGCATGCAACCACCAAACAGGTAGCAACAGCGGGTGGACAAACCGCTACAATGCTTGTCGGTCCACCTTACAAAAATAGCTCAAGAGGTTCACACTGAAGTTTTGACTCTAGGTCTGAAAGTTTGGGAGACTATTTCAAAATTAACCTTAAAACCGGCAGGATCATTTCTGACAGTACAGAGGCCAGGGAATTGGGCAGGTCCACACCTCATTAGTGTGCCCTGTGATTTTTCATGCTTCCACACAAAATATGCAAAATCTTCATTAAAGGTGAAAGTCTTATGCAAATGAAGGGCAATTATCTGAAGAGAAGATTTCACATTCTTCTCTCTGCAAAAGTGCACTATCTTTGGTTTGAAAAGTTAACAGTACAGTGTAATAACCCCCACAAGGCCCAATGGGAATACCCTTGGGACTCGAGGAATATGAGCTCCCTGCTGTAGGTGGAGACCGCCCAGCTAGCACTCACTCAAAAAAGGCCGGCCCAGACAGGGACCAGCATGTTTGTTGTCCCAAAGGACTTTCCTCTGTATATGTATTTGCTGCAGTAGACAGACATTTTGTGACCACAAATAAATTGATATTTACCGTACCACTTGGCATCCTGGGTCTTAATATACAGGATAGATATGAAAGTGGGTTTCGGACTGAGTGCTCAATGCTTAGGTTTTTGGAGGCGGGGTGTTTGATAGGAAAGATATGAGACAGATCTGCTTGCACAAGGGGCAGATTACATATATCCTTCTGAACTCCCTCAGCTGGGCTATAGACCCAGGCACATCTAGCAGGGAAACTGTGCTATGCAAGTTCCAGCAATTGGAACAACAGAAAATAATGATAAATCCTGCTAGTGGTCATAATGAACACATAACCGAGTTTTTTGCCTCTGGCTTCTGTCAAACTGGCTCAGGGGTTATTAGTCAATTTGCAGGAGAGAAATGCATCAAGTCAGGACAACAATTCATCACTTCCCCATGAGAAATTATAGGAACATTGCAATGGGACATTTAGTCCCACAAGTTTGTTCCAGCAATCATTTAGAATGTGATTCACTTATAACGGCATTAATATATTTTGGTCCCGTATCCTTAATACCATCATCTAACAAAAGTCCAGCAATCGTAGGTTTGAAACTTTCAATTGACCTATGCTCAACAGCTGTTTGGGGAGCGAATTCCAGACTTCCGATGACTTTTATGTGATAAAGTGCTTCCTGGCTTCTCCCCTGAATGGCCTTGCTCTTCGTATCCAAGTTATATGATCGAGAAACCAGACTGAGAAGATGGCTTCCAAGAATCAATGCTTCAATCCTTCAGTCCCCACACATCCTTGTGAAAAGCAGGTACTGTTGGCTGCATGTAGATCTGGCAAAGGTCGTGCCACCGGTACAGATATAACACAATATCTAAGGAAGGATGTGCTGGGCTTGGAAAGGGTCCAGAGGAGGTTCACAAGAATGAACCCTGGAATGTAGAGCTTGTCGTATGAGGAATGGTTGAGGACTCTGGGTCTGTACTCGTTAGAGTTTGGAAGGATGAGGGGGGATCTTATTGAAACTTACAGGATACTGCGATGCCTGGATAGAGTGGTCGTGGAGAGGATGTTTCCACTAGAAGCAGAGGACACAATCTTAGGCTGAATCCTTTAAAACAAAGATGAGGAGGAATTTCTTCAGCCAGAGGGTGGTGAATCTGTGGAACTCTTTGCCGCAGAAGGTTGTGGAGGCCAAATCACTGAGTGTCTTTAAGACAGAGATAGATAGGTTCTTGATTAATAAGGAGATCGGGGCTATGGGAGAAGGCAGGAGAATGGGGATGAGAAAAATATCAGCCACGATTGAATGGCGGAGCAGACTCGATGGGCCGAGTGGCCTAATTCTGCTCCTATGTCTTATGGTCTTGTGGTCTAACACAAATACAGTGAGCTCAAACAACAACCGTGATCCGAAATATGTCAGAGGCATATTACAACACTGGACCCCCCAGGGCTTTCGTGGACACCATTGCCTGCTGTGTGTTGCACCATTTGCTCTGCCGGGAGACCTAGCCATGGAGTAGATGGAGGAATCTAATCTGCCACTGCATTTGGACCATATTGTAGACCCTATATTCCATTGCAAATGCCACAGGAGTTGCTGTGACTATAACTATGCAGATCCAAGTAATGGAATGTTTTATACTCCTGTCCAGATTTTTGCACAGATGTAAGTGGCTCATCTAGATAATTGAGCTCAACCACTAATTTCTATTTGTTGTAAGCAGGCCTTGCCAGCTGAGAGTTTCTAAGCACTGCAGTCAAGACAAGGATCTCTGGCCAAAAGATGCCAGCTGCAGCAGCATCTGTTCTTAAGGAAACAGAAGAGAACAAATTGCTAAAATGGTGTCTCAAAGAACCAACTTGAAACACTCCTTTCATTGCCTGAGACTGTGGTGTTGCTGTAACTAGCTATGGGTCTATTCAGCGGACATGACACAACATGAACCTTATAGTATTAACCCGCAGGTTGAGGGAAGCCTCTGGCATTACAACACAATTCCCTCGATATGCTCACAGCCACTGATTTCCATGGTGGCCTCACTGAAAGAAATCAATAACTTAATCAATAGCTCTGTGTGCGTCTATTTTTGTTGATTGAAGATATCTTGTCCTGTGAGTCAAAGAATTGCATTAAGGTGTTGGAAGTAAAGAAAGAGACTTGCCCTTGTAAAGTGTCGTTCACGACCACAGTCAATGAAATGCAGTCACTGTTGTAATGTCGGTAACCTGGCAACCAATATCCGCACAATGAACTCCCACAAACAGCAATGTGATAATGACCAGAGAATCCGTTTTTGTGATGTTGATTTTGAATAAATGTTGGCCAGTCCACTGGGGAGAAATGTTCTCAGGGCAGCTGGAGCCGTGGTTTAATGTTTCATCCAAAAAGGCAACGACAATGCAGAACTTCCTCAGTCCACACTGGACTGTCAGCCTTGGGGTGAAATTCTCCGTTTGGGAGACTGTGGGTGGGATTCACCGTTCCCCGACACCGATGTTGTAATGGTCGATCGGGCGGAGAACTCCTTCTCACGCTGAAATCTGGAGCAGCACCTGTTTGATGCTGGTTTTGTATCCTCCACCCCCTCCGAAATGGCGTCATCACGTCACACGCCGCACTCCGTTGGAATGGCGTTTGTGCGTCGCCTGAAGGCCCTCCCCCGATGCTCCACCCCCCGATGGGCCGTGTTCCAGACCACGCCGTTGACGTGTGGTCTCAGCGGTCGAGAACCTGGCCTGGCAGCTGTGGACTGTGTCCAGTACCATCACAGACAAGGATAAGGCAGGGGAGTGGGCCGAGGTAGAGTGCTTTTTCCAAGGGTCGGTGTAGGCTCAATAGGGCAAATGGCCTCCTTCTGCACTGTAAGTATTCTTTGCTTCTTGACGGGTCTCTTTTCTGGAGGCTTCTTGACTGGGTCTCTTTTTTGGGGCTCTGTGGTGATCTCTTTATATAGGGGGTCTGTGGCAGAGTCTCCTTATTTAGGGAGTCTCTGTAGGGGTTCTCTTCATTTGGGGGCTCTCTGTGGGGGGAATATATTCATTTTTTTTTTTTAAATACTTTTTATTGAAGAAATTTTTCAGAGTACAAACATTTTAACCCCCCCCCACATGTGAGTTATATCAAAACAAAGTCAAACCCCCCTACTTAACAAGAATCCCCCCCACCCCCTACCCGCGCGCCCCCCCCCCCCGCCTCCCCCCCCCCCCGCCGACGAACCGGCCGCCAGACCATCTTGTCGTTTCTGACAGTGTCCTCGGGCAGGCCTTGCCCGTGACACCACCGATACCGTGTTTCCTTCGTTGTTATCCCTCCTCCCCCCCCCCCTCCCCTCCCCCACACCCTCCCCCCCCCCCTCCCTCCCGCCCTCCCCTCCCCTCCCGGGTTGCTGCTGTCACGACCTCAGTTTCTACCTCTGATCTAAGAGGTCCAGGAAGGGTTGCCATCGCCTGAAAAACCCCTGCACCGACCCTCTCAGGGCGAATTTGATTCTTTCCAATTGGATGAAGTTTGCCATGTCGTTTAACCAGGTGTTAACACTTGGAGGCCTTGCGTCCCTCCACTGAATCAAGATCCTCCTCCGAGCCACCAAGGACGCAAAGGCTAATATTCCAGCCTCCCTCGCCTCCTGTACCCCCGGCTCCACCACAACCCCGAAGATCGCAAGTCCCCATCCTGGCTTGACCCTGGACCCCACCACTCTCGACACCGTCCCTGCCACCCCCTTCCAGAACTCCTCCAGTGCCGGACATGCCCAAAACATGTGTGCATGATTCGCAGGGCTTCCCGAACATCTGACACACCTGTCTTCACCCCCGAAAAACCGACTCATCCTTGTCCCCGTCATGTGGGCTCTATGCAGTACCTTAAATTGAATGAGACTCAGTCTCGCACATGACGACGACGAGTTGACCCTCTCTAGGGCGTCTGCCCATGTCCCATCCTCTATCTGTTCCCCCAGCTCTACCTCCCACTTGTCTTTCAACTCCACTACTGGTACCTCCTCCACCTCCTGCATAATCTTATAAATGTCCGAGATCTTCCCCTCCCCGACCCAGACCCCTGATAGCACCCTATCACTCGCCCCCCCTGTCGGGAAGCTTGGGAAACCCCTCTACCTGTCGTCTGGCAAATGCCTTCACTTGGAGGTACCTGAACGTGTTCCCCGGGGGGAGCCCGAATTTCTCCTCCAGCTCTCCCAAGCTCGCAAACCTCCCCTCTATAAACAAGTCCTTCAGTTGCCTGATGCCCACCCTCTGCCAGCTCAGAAATCCCCCTCCTGTATTTCCCGGTGCAAATCTGTGGTTCCCTCTTAGTGGTGCCCTTATCAAACCCCCCACTTCCCCCCTGTGTCGCCTCCACTGTCCCCAGATCTTGAGGGTGGCCGCCACCACCGGGCTCGTGGTATACCTCGTGGGAGGGAGCGGCCATGGTGCCGTTACCAGTGCCCCTAAGCTTATGTTGCCACAGGACGCCCTCTCCATACGCTTCCAAGCTGCCCCCTCCCCTTCCATCATCCACTTTCGTACCATCGATGCATTTGCCGCCCAGTAATATCCTGAAAGATTGGGTAACGCCAGCCCTCCACTATCCCTACTCCGCTCCAAAAAGACCCTTCTAACCCTAGGGGTGCCATGTGCCCACACGTACCCCATGATACTACTCGTTACCTTCTTGAAAAAGGCCCTAGGGAGGAAGATGGGCAGACACTGGAACAAAAACAAGAACCTCGGGAGGACCGTCATTTTAACTGACTGCACCCTCCCTGCCAGCGACAGCGGCACCATGTCCCACCTCTTAAACTCCTCCTCCATCTGTTCCACCAGCCTAGAAAAGTTCAGCTTGTGGAGGGTCCCCCAGTTCTTTGCCACCTGCACCCCCAAGTACCTGAAACTTTTTACTGCTCTTTTGAAGGGGAGCTTCCCAATTCCCTCCCCCTGGTCTCCCGAGTGTATTACAAAGACCTCACTTTTCCCCAGATTTAATTTATATCCCGAAAAGTCCCCGAACTCCGCTAGTATTTCCATAACCTCCGGCATTCCCCCCTTCGGGTCTGCCACATACAGCAACAGGTCATCCGCATAGAGCGAGACCCGATGCTCCTCCCCTCCCCTTGTCAGTCCCCTCCACCCCCCTGAACCCCTCAGTGCCATCGCTAACGGTTCAATCGCTAATGCAAAGAGTAAGGGGGATAGGGGACATCCCTGCCTAGTACCTCGATGGAGCCCAAAATATTCTGACCTCCTCCCGTTTGTTACCACACTCGCCATCGGGGCCGAATAGAGCAGCTTTACCCACTTGATAAATCCCTCCCCAAACCCAAACCTTTCCAACGTCTCCCACAAGTATTCCCACTCCACCCTATCGAATGCCTTCTCCGCGTCTAGCGCTACCACTATCTCCGCCTCCCCCTCCACTGCCGGCATCATGATCACGTTTAACAATCTCCGGACATTTGTGTTAAGTTGGCGTCCCTTCACGAACCCCGTCTGGTCTTCATGGATTACCCCTGGCACACAATCCTCTATCCTGGTTGCCAGGACCTTTGCTAACAGCTTGGCATCTACATTTAAGAGGGAGATAGGCCTGTAGGACCCGCACTGGACCGGGTCCTTGTCCCGCTTCAAAATCAAGGAGATCAGGGCCTGCGACATTGTTGGGGGCAAAACTCCCCCCTCGCGCGCCTCATTAAAGGCTCTCATCAGCACTGGGCCCACCAAGTCCACAAATTTCCTGTAAAACTCCACCGGGAACCCATCCGGCCCCGGCGCCTTCCCCGCCTGCATCTGGCCTATCCCTTTAATTAGCTCCTGCAGCTCTATCGGCGCCCCCAACCCTTCTACCAGCTCCTCCTGTACCTTTGGGAACCTCAATTTGTCGAGAAAGCTCTCCATTCCCCCTCTCCTCTTCGGCGGTTCAGACCTATACAATTCCCTGTAGAAGTCCCTGAAGACCCTATTCACCTCTTGCCCCTTCTGCACTACGTCCCCACCCCTCTCTCTCACTCCCCCAATCTCTCTGGCTGCATCTCGCTTACGAAGCTGGTGTGCCAGCATCCTGCTCGCCTTTTCCCCGCACTCATACGCCGCACCCTGCGCCCTTCTCCACTGCGTCTCCGCCTTCCTAGTGGTCAGTAGGTCGAACCTGGCCTGTAAACTGCGCCGCTCCCTCAATAGCCCCTCCTCTGGTGCCGCCGCATATTTCCTATCTACTTCTAGGAGCTCCCCCACCAGCCTCTCCCTTTCCTGCCTCTCCTTCCTCTCTCTGTGTGCCCTTATGGAGATCAGCTCTCCTCTAATCACTGCTTTCAGGGCCTCCCAGACCGTCCCCACCTGCACCTCACCCGTGTCGTTCGTACCCAGATAGTTCTCAATGCCCGTTCTAACCCTTCTGCACACCTCTTCGTCCGCCAACAGCCCCACATCCAGGCGCCACAACGGGCGCTGATCCCGCGCCTCCCCCAATTCCACGTCCACCCAGTGTGGTGCATGGTCCGATATCGCAATGGCCGAGTACTCCGTGTCCTGCACTCTCGGTATCAGCCCCCTGTTCAATACGAAAAAGTCTATCCTGGAGTACACTCTGTGGACGTGGGAGAAGAAAGAATACTCCCTCGCCCTAGGCCTACCAAATCTCCATGGGTCTACCCCTCCCATCTGCTCCATAAACCCCCTTAACACCTCTGCCGCTGCCGGCCTCCTATTCGTCCTGGAACTCGATCTATCCAGCCCAGGGTCCAACACCGTATTAAAGTCCCCTCCCATGATCAGGCCCCCTGCCTCCAGTCCCGGGATGAGGCCCAGCAGGCGCCTCATAAAGCCCGCGTCGTCCCAATTCGGGGCATACACATTCACCAGCACCACATTCTCTCCCTGCAACCTACCCCTCACCATCACATACCTGCCCTCCTTGTCTGCCACCACTTCTGCCGCCACGAACGACACCCTCTTTCCCACCAGAATCGCCACCCCCCGGTTCTTGACATCCAAGCCTGAGTGGAACACCTGTCCCACCCACCCCCTTCTCAGGCGGACCTGATCTGCTACCCTCAAGTGAGTCTCCTGCAACATCGCTACATCAGCCTTCAGTCCCTTCAGGTGCGAGAAGACCCTTGATCTTTTAACCGGCCCATTCAGCCCCCTTACATTCCACGTAATCAATCGGATCGCTGGGCGACCCGTCCCTGCTCCCTGTCGATTAGCCATGTTCTGTCCCTTGCTCGCCCCGGGTCATCCCTCCCTTTCTGACCCGTTTCCCATAGCGATGCCCCCCCCCCCCCCCCCCCCCCCCCCAGCTCTCCCCTTCTCATCCCTGGTCTTTCCAGCAGCAACCCGATATCTCCCCCTAACCCTCCCTCCCCCCCCCCCCCTCCCCCCCCCCCCCCCCCCCTGGCTAGGACCCCTCCTAGCCGCGATGTGCCCAACATCGTACTCCCGAGAGTCAGCTGATCTCCGCTGACCCGGCTGCTCCTGCCACACTCCGACTCCTCCCGGTTCGAGGGGGGGGGAGGGGCCTCCCCCCCCGCCATTCCACTCTGACCCCGCTCCAGCGCGGGAAAGGCCGCCATTACTGGCCACGCCCCACTCTTCTCCCCTCCTCTCTCCTCCATCCCGCGCGCGGGAAAAACAGAGGAAAGCCCGCGCTTTCGCCCGGCCACACCCCGCCCCCCCATCTTCCACTCCCCCCCATCCCCATCCACGCCCGTGAAGGATCCCCTTAAAACCCCAGAGATAAACCCGCATGATCAACCCACTCCCCCCCGTCCCGTCTTCCCAACTTGACAATATAAATACCCAATGGCAAATAAATACATAAATACTTAACTACATACTTAAATAACAAAATAATTAAATAGCTATCAACTAACAATGTGCTTAACCATCACCCTCCATCAAACAGTATAAATAACCACAGATAACCATAACCAGAGAAGGAAGAAAAAAAAAAAAAAAAAAAGACCAAACACCCGAAGAAAAAGGGGTAAAAAGGGTAAATGACTAAGGGAAGTTGGAAACGGGGAGAAACACACCATAAGAAGAAAACGACCCGCAATAGAAATTTCAACAGTTCAAATATACAGAAACACCAAACAACTCGAAACCTTCAAGATATTCAAAAAGTCAAACGTTCAAGAAAAGCCAAACAATCCAAGAAACTGTTACCCAGCTCCGACCTGGCCTGAAAAGATAAGGGCCACTTGCTCAATCAAGAGTACCCAGGCGGCTACGACCGCCGGTGCTCCCAGGTTTTAGTTCATGTCCAGCTTTTCTTCTTGTACAAAGGTCCAGGCCTCCTCTGGGGACTCAAAATAATGATGTTGGTCCTTGTAGGTGACCCACAAGCGCGCCGGCTGCAGCATTCCAAATTTGATCCTCTTCGCGTGTAGCACCGCCTTCGTCCGGTTGAACCGGGCCCGCCGCTTTGCCACCTCCGCACTCCAGTCCTGGTACACCCTTACCGTCGAGTTCTGCCACTTGCTGCTTTTCTCCCTTTTTGCCCACCTCAGGACTTTCTCCCGATCACATAGCCGCTGGAACCGCACCAGCACCGCCCTCGGGGGCTCGTTTGCCCTAGGCCTCCTGGCCATGACCCGGTATGCCTCTTCCAGCTCCAGGGGCGCAGGACCGGCCCCTTCCCCCATCAGGGAGCTCAGCATCTCCGCAACATATCTCGGGAGATCCGACCCCTCCAGGCCTTCTTCTAGGCCCAGGATCCTCAAATTTTTCCTCCTCATCCGAGTGTCCAGCTCCTCGAAACGGCTCTGCCACTTCAGGTGGAGTGCCTCGTGCACCTCCACCTTTGCCCCGAGGACTGTGGCCTCCTCCTCCCTCGCGGTCATCTCCTGCTGCAGCTCTCTGATCGACGCCTCTTGGGTCGCCTGGGCCCCCACCAACCTGGCGGCCGTCGCGTTCATGGACTCTAAGAGCTCCACTTTCAGCTCCGTGAAAAAACGGAGGAGAGCGGCCTGCTGCTCCTCCGCCCATTTCCTCCACCCCTCCGGTGCGCCGCCGGCCGCCATTTTGATTTTCTTCCCCCGCTTTTTTTGGGGAGCTGCTGCCACTTTTCTTGCCGCTCCACTCCGAGTACCGACCATAAAATCGGTCTAGTTCTCCTCAGGGGACCTTCCCCCACCGGGATTCGTCTTTTCAGCACCGTTGGGGCCCTCCAATTGGCCCGAAAACACCTTTGTCGCAGGAGCTTCCAAATGTGCGACTTAGCTAGTCATAGCCGCAACCGGAAGCCGATATATTCATTTATGGGGTGTCTAGGATCGCTTTATTTGGGGGTCTCTCGGAGGTCTCCTTATTTAGAGGATCTCTGTGGGGAGGTCTCTTTATTGAGAAGTCTTGGGGGGTTGGTGAGGGTTGGGTGTATTGTGGGGGGGCCCTTGGATGGACTTTGCGGGCAGCTCCCTTCAGGAGTTACCCCGTTGGCACACTGAAAGGTCCACCGCGACAGCTACACCTTTGTCAGGACCTGCAGCAATTCCTGCCCACATGAGTCGCAGTGGATCGGAGAAATACGTGGGCCTGGAGAATATGGTGCCTGGCCTACTGGCGCAGGGCATTGGATGTGAATAGAGTTTCATAGAATTTACAGTGCAGAAGGAGGCCATTCAGCCCATCGAGTCTGCACCGGCTCTTGGAAAGAGCACCCTACCCAAGGTCAACACCTCCACCCTATCCCCATAACCCAGTAACCCCACCCAACACTAAGGGCAATTTTGGACACTAAGGGCAATTTATCATGGCCAATCCACCTAACCTGCACATTTTTGGACTGTGGGAGGAAACCGGAGCACCCGGAGGAAACCCACGCACACACGGGGAGGATGTGCAGATTCCGCACAGACAGTGACCCAAGCCGGAATCGAACCTGGGACCCTGGAGCTGTGAAGCAATTGTGCTATCCACAATGCTACCGTGCTGCCCGTGAAGCTCAATCCCGATGCCAGCGTGGGGGCTGGAGCATTGGAAACAGAAGCCAATCCCGTTTTCTTCACTAATGCAGGATTCTACGTTTCAACAGCAACTGTCCTTGATTTCTATTCTCAAGCCCTGGAGAGGGAGTTGAATGTGTAAGGCCGTAATTCTCCCCCAAAATATCTAGGGGCGGGATTCTCCGGCTGCACCTGCTCGGCAACGGGAGAATCCTGCCCGAGGTCAATAGAGTTCTCCATTGTATGTGCCTCGCCTATGGCAAGGCCGGAAAAGCAACTCAATCAACATTAATTGGTCCACTTAATGAAGCCCCACGGGCTTTTCGCCACATGGGAGCATCCACCCCCCCCCAACTATCCATGCGACCCCCAACCTTCCCTCCACCCCCCTTCAACTCCCCACAACCTTCCCTTCGCATCCCCCTCCCACCACTGTGAACCATGTGTGTTGCTAATGGTGCCCTCCCTGTGTCTCCTCAGGAAAATCTCTCCCATAATCTCCGGGAGAGGGCCCAGACTGGTGGTGGAGTGCCAGACCTAAGAATTGTCACTTATTTTGAGGTGCGTGCCCTGGAGGTGACTGGGGTGGCCGAGGACAGGGTGGTCACTCATGCGGACCCTGGCGGATGCCGCAGAGGTGAGGAACCACTGGGCTCCACCTGGAGGACTTGTCAAACGTGAGTTGTTATTGTCTTACTGACTGACCCATCCTTCCCACTGACCACATGTCCATTCTCCCACAGCTCCTCCAGCTGACAGCGCCGGCCAATCCCAGGCAGCACCCTCTCCAGCCTTCCAGGAGACCGCCTCGAAGGAGAACTCCGAGGATGCCATTGTAAGAGTTGCGGCACAGCTGTCATCCCCATCCTCCACCAGTGCAGATACACACACCTCGGTGGGACATGTTTGTGGACAGGCTTGGGGTGCACAATCTGATGAGTACCACACTGTTACTGATATGCATCACATGGAGGCAGGAACCCCCAGGCAAGACAACAGTCGGAGGGCTGCTGGATCCCAGGACCCAGTTGAGTCCCAGCCTGATGTTGAGCCTCTGGAACAGGATTACCTGGAGCTGATGTAGATGATAGGGAGCAGCCGGGACATTCAGAGGGAGATGTCAGTGTCAGTCCAGCAGATCCATAGCCATTTGAAGGAGTCCCAGAGACTACAGGCACAGGAGATGTCACCGGCAATGCGTGGCACTGAGGCCAACACTGCAAGGGTGACGACTGCTGTGGAGAGCCTGGTACACAGCTTCGGCTTAGTGAAGATGTCCAAGGCATTGTGCAGTCAGTGACGGCCATGGCTGAGGGTCACGGCAGAATGGTGCAGACCATAGGGAATTGCCAGGATTGGCAGAGCCAGATGATGCAGGGGTAGCCGGGGCTCGAACCAACTGCCCCCCGTCTCAAGGTGAGCTCCAGGGCCCTATGGGTAACGAGCAGAAGGATGGGGCACTGAGTGCCAACCCGGACCCGTGCCATGGAGTGGCGACAGTGACCACCAGCTCCTCCAAGATCCACCCCTCTGATGAGGCCGCTTCTCACAGTCAGCGCATGGGACAGGGCGGCACAGCTGTGTATGTGCCGCTGCCAGGTGAGCCGGGCCTTCCAGCCTCAGAACCCGCAGAGAACCTCGCCAGGGGCATCGAAGGCCACGGGACGTGGGAAGCAGCTGGCTGCCCCCACCTCTGATGTGCATCCCGGTGAAATCCTAGATTTCGAGATAGAGCTAGGAGGACCACGTACATTGAGGGCACCGGGGGGGAGGGTTGAGGGAGTAGGTAGGGGATGAGGGAGAGTGGAGAGGGGGAATTGGGGGCTTAGGTGTTGGGAGGGTGGAGGGGCGGCACCATTGGGAGAATGGGGAATTGTACACATTAAACATTCTTGTGCACAACCATTACGACACCTCTATCACTTTCGTCCGCAATGTGGGCTGACCTCCGAATACTTGGCCCATCCCTCCAGACATTTCCCCCTCCCCGTAGCACCCACTCACTGTCTGGCCATGGATATAGGATTGGATTGGATTGGATTTGTTTATTGTCACGTGTACTGAGGTACAGTAAAAAGTATTTTTCTGCGAGCAGCTCAACTGCATGTACATGGGAAGTACATGGGAAGAAAAGGGATTAAAAGAAAATACATAATAGGGCAACACAAGGTACACAATGTAACAACATAAGCACCGGCATCGGATGAAGCATACAGGGTGTAGTGTTAATGAGATCAGTCCATAAGAGGGTCACTTAGGAGTCTGGTAACAGCAGGGAAGTAGCTTTTGAGTCTGTTCGTGCGTATTCTCAGATTTTGCATCTCCTGCCCGAAGGAAGAAGTTGGAAGAGTGAGTAAGCCGGGTGGGAGGGGTCTTTGATTATGCTGCCCGCTTTCCCCCGGCAGCGGGAGGTGTAGATGGAATCAATGGATGGAGGCAGGTTTGTGTGATGGACTGGGCGGTATTCGGGACTCTCTGAAATTCCTTGCGGTCCTGGGCCGAGCAGTTGCCATACCAGGCTGTGATGCAGCCCGATAGGATGCTTTCTATGGTGCATCTGTAAAAGTTGGTGAGGGTTAATGTGGACATGCCAAATTTCCTTAGTTTCCTGAGGAAGTATAGGCACTGAAGGAGCCTCACGGTAGCAAGGGGCCTCACGGTAGCATGGTGGTTAGCATCAATGCTTCACAGCTCCAGGGTCCCAGTTTCGATTCCTGGCTGGGTCACTGTCTGTGTGGAGTCTGCACGTCCTCCCTGTGTGTGCGTGGGTTTCCTCCGGGTGCTCCGGTTTCCTCCCACAGTCCAAAGATGTGCGGGTTAGGTGGATTGGCCATGCTAAATTGCCCGTAGTGTAAGGTTAATGGGGGCCAATTGTTGGCTTACGGGTATACTTAAACGTGGGTTTAAGTAGGGTGATCATTGCTCGGCACAACATCGAGGGCCGAAGGGCCTGTTCTGTGCTGTACTGTTCTATGTTCTATGTTGTGCCTTCTTGGTTCTAGTGTCAACGTGGGTGGACCAGGACAGATTTTTGGAGATGTGCACCCCTCGGAATTTGAAACTGCTAACCATCTCTACCTCTGCCCCGTTGATGCTGACAGGGGTACGTACAATACTTTGGTTCCAGAAGTCAATGACCAGCTCTTTGGTTTTGCTGGCATTGAGGGAGAGATTGTTGTCGCTGCACCACTCCACTAGGTTCTCTATCTCCCTCCTGTAATTTGACTCGTCGTTATTCGAGATCCGGCCCACTATGGTCGTATCGTCAGCAAACTTGTAGATGGAGTTGGCACCAAATTTTGCAATGCAGTCGTGTGTGTACAGGGAGTAGAGTAGGGGCTAAGTATGCAGTCTTGCGGGGCCCCGGTATTGAGGACTATTGTGGAGGAGGTGTTGTTATTCATTCTTACTGACTGTGGTCTGTTGGTCAGAAAGTCAAGGATCCAGTTGCAGAGTGGAGAGCCAAGTCCTCGGTTTTGGAGCTCTGATATGAGCATGGCTGGGATTATGGTGTTGAAGGCTGAGCTGTAGTCAATAAATAGGACTCTGATGTAGGAGTCCTTGTTTTCGAGATGCTCTCGGGAATAGAGTAGGGCCAGGGAAATGGCGTCTACTGTGGACCGGTTGCGACAGAATTGCAGAGGATCTAGGCATTCTGGGAGTATGGACATGATGCACTTCATGATCAACCTCTCGAAGCACTTCATTACGACGGAAGGCAGGGCCACCGGACGGTGGTCACTGAGGCACGTTGCCTGGTTCTTCTTCAGCACCGGTATGATGGTGATCTTCTTCAAGCAGGTGGGGACCTCGGAGTGGAGTAGAGACAGGTTAAAGATGTCAGCAAACACCTCTGCCACCTGGTCCGTGCAGGCTCTGAGTGCACGACCAGGGATCCCATCCGGGCCCTTCACCTTCCGAGGGTTCACTTTCAGGAAGGCCGATCTGACTTCGGAAGCTGTGATGGTGGGTATGGGTGAGTTATGGGCTGCTGGGGCACTCGACAGCGGATTGTTGGTTACCTGCTTGAACTGAGCATAGAATGCATTGAGTTCATCGGGGAGGCGTGCACTCCTGCCGGATATACCTCTCGGCTTCGCTTTGTAGCCCGCTATGTTGTTTAGTCCTTGCCACAACCGCCGAGAGTCTGTCTGTGACTCTAGCTTGGTTTGATATTCTCTCTTGGCATCTCGCATGGCTTTGCAGAGGTCGTACCTGGATTTCTTGTATAGGTCAGGGTCGTCTGACTTGAACGCCTCAGATCTGTCCTTCAGTAGGGAGTTAATCCCGTGATTGAGGATCCGGTTGGGGAAACGTACGTACTGCTTTCTTTGGCACACAGTCGTCCACACATTTGCTGATGAAGTCTGTGACGGTGGTGGCATACTCATTTAAGTTGGTCGCTGAGTTCTTAAATATGGACCAGTCCACTGTCTCTAAGCAGTCATGTAAGAGCTCTTCTGTCTCCTCGGACCAGCACTGCACGATCTTCTTAGCTGGGTTCTCCCGCTTGAGTTTCTGCTTGTAAGCTGGGAGAAGGAGCACAGTCTTATGGTCTGATTTCCCAAAGTGCGGTCGGGGGATGGAACGGTAGGCGCCCTGATTTTTGAGTAGCAGTGGTCAAGAATGTTGTCGACCCTGGTGGGACAGGAGATGTGTTGGTGGAATTTTGGCAGTACACTCTTGAGGTTGGCCTTGTTGAAGTCTCCGGCCACGATGAACAAGGCCTCCGGGTGTTCTGTTTCGTAGTTGTTTATAACTGTGTACAGTTCGTCCAGCGCCTTCCTCACTTCTGCTTGGGGTGGGATGTAGACCGCTGTGATAATGGCTGAAGTGAACACATGTGGAAGTTAGTATGCGCGGCACTTCACGGTCAGTAATTCCAGGCCCGGGGAGCAGTAGGTCGCCAGGGTCGCCACATCCAAACACCAGGAGGAGTTGATGAGGAGGCAAACCCCTCCACCCTTCGCTTTGCCTGATGATGCAGTGCTGTCCGCCCGGTGAATTGAGAAGCCTTCAGGTTGTATGGCACAGTCTGGTGAGGCGGAGGTGATACATGTCCTTATGAAACAGAGCACACAGCAGTCTCTTACTTCCCTCTGAGAGGTAAGTGGAGTTAAGCTCATCCAGCTTGTCTTCGATTGCATGAACGGTTGCCAGATGTATTCTGGGGAGAGGGGTCTTGAAACAGCGTTGCTTCATCTAACCTGCAGACCGCCGCATTTCCCTTGCTTCCTCGGTCGGCAGCTACGGCTGGATGATCCTGAGATCCGATGGGAGAAGTCTGACCTTGTGGAATGTAGGTGGTTGCGTCTGGCGGGATCCAGGGCGCTGGCGGTGATAAGGGCGCTGGTTAATTTTCCGGGGTCACGTCTGGCAGGGTCCCGAGTGCTGGTTGAGGTAGAGAGGTTGCTAGGGGAGCATGTTTGCCATCCAGATGGTTCTGCGGGCACGAGAATACCTTGCAGCGCGTTTGGGTCCTCGCGCGGGGTCTCCACCATTTCGGGGGTCCTGGGTCTTGGGCAGGGGCTTCCTGAGGCAGGTTGGGCTGAGTCCCATGGTGTATTCCCTCCCTGGGTGCTCCTGGGGTCGGGTTTTGAAGTAGGCCCGGTCGGGCTTCCACATGGATTTTTCTTTCTTCCATCTCCAGGTAGGTCGGGTTGCTGGGCGGGCCTCTCCAGGTCAGGTCACTGGGCGGGTCTCTCGCGTTCAAATTGGGCCGGAGCAGAGCATCCGGAAACAAGTGCCGCCCCCAATTCGGTCGGAAACAGGGATTCTCCGCCCAATCGGCTATTACGATAACAGTGCCGGGCAACGGAGAATCCTGCCCTAAGTGTTGCCTCCAAAGCAGAATCCGTGGACTTTTCGACCGAAAAACCAGCGCCACACCTGGACCGATTCTGCTATCGTTGAGGGGCTAGCACGAGTGCCGTGTGGAACACAATCGATTCCAATGAAAAATGGTGCGGGATTTGCTGGGTCTGTGATTGACACTCGGGAGGCTGACAAGCTGCAGCCGCACATTTACATTGCACTCCCCACACACACTTATCCCAGCCAACAAGATGACACTGGTTGTGCTGGAGCATGCCCATGCAGCTGATGGGTTGGCTGGGGCCAGAGGGCACCCAGGGGGTGCCCTGGGGAGACACCTATATGACCCCTGGCACGAAGGTCAAAGTGGGTTGTTAGCAGTGAGCGCAGCTGCATGGCCGCCTTGTTGGCTGCAGCAATGGTATTCCGTGCCCGTCCACCCCGACCCCACAGCCCACCTCCTGGTCACAACCCCCCCCCCCCCCCCCCCCCCCCCCCCACTACTGCCAGTCCGCAGTCTTGGGAGAAGCCACCTGGCCAGCGGGACAACTGTCAACAAACCATACGCCCTCTCTCTCCCTCAGCAGCAGCCACGCCGGTTTCACGATTTTTGAAAGCACAGGTAAACCCCGCCGGCAGGAACTTGGCCCATCGGAGGCGCAGAATCACGGACGCCCCGGAGAATACTGGGTCAGGCCCGCTAATAACTTGCAAACAGTATCTACTGTGCAATAATTCCGGAATACATTGACACCGCTGTAGAGGTGCTGGAACATTGCGATTTGGCGCCTGCCACGATTTTGGCGTGGGAATCGATTCTCCGCCCAATCGCCTTTCCTGATTTCGGCATCGGCTAACGGAGAATCCCGCCCCTGATTTATCCTTATTTGTGCCTCACTGATGTGCCTGCTGTGTAATGACTTCATAACACCGAACATCCAGTCCAAAGATGTGCGGGTTAGGTGGATTGGCTGTAATAAATTGCCCTTAATGTCCTAAAAAATAAGGTTAATTGGGGGGGGTTACTGGTATAGGGTGGATACGTTGGCTTCAGTAGGGTGATCATTGCTCGGCACAACATCGAGGGCCGAAGGGCCTGTTCTGTGCTGTACTGTTCTATGTTCTATGTTCTAACACCTTGGTTTTGAACAAATCCTTGTCACTTTGGCTGGTTGCCAGAAACCTTCAGTGGGACCCTGGATTTGAACTTGTTATCCCAACTATAAACTTGGCAATTCTGTACCTGCATTTTTATCGTGCATGTTGTTCATCTCTTGCAGTTTTAAGGTTTTTCCCCCAAAAGTTATTCCTAACGTTGCTGTTCAGTACTGACTCCATTTGGAATGCACCACATCCATTTGTACTATGCCTGTTGTGATTTGAATATCTGCTCTACAATTATTATAATAACTCGCCATAAAATGTTTCCTGTTTTCGGAGATGTGTACACCAAATGAATCCGATATTCTGGAAAATGCATACGTGCAGCTGGTTTTCCTTCAGGCCAGACCTTGGAATATTAGTCCTTACCAAGGGTCCTTCTGGCCACTCTGCTGACCCCTGCCAAGTTTTACTGGCGGATTTAGCCGACAGGCTGGCTTGCTTTTCAAGTTAAAACTCTGCCAAGGCACAGATGGCATCTTTGGGTTAAGACTTCAGCATGTTATGTAGGCCCCTCCCCGCGGGGGCTGGCTGACCTTCCCTGCACCTGAATTCTGACTGATTAAAATGGGTAGCCAAAGACAACACATCAAGCACACAAAGGGCCCAAATTTAAAAAGACCCCTGTGGTAGACCACTGTTACACCTGTATTAGGTGGTGTAAGGTAGGACCTGTGCTACAGGTTCGCCGGTAGCCCCTGCCTGCTGGCTCCACCCAGGAAGAGGAGTATAAATATGCGTGTCCTCCATTCAACTGCCATTTCGCCAGCTGCTGTAGGAGGCCACGCATCTTACTGCAATAAAGCCACAGTTGTACCCAATCTGAGTCTTTGTACAATTGATCGTCCATCAATTTATTGCAGTAAGATTTTCTACAAGATGGACCTCCGAATCAAACCAGATTGCCTACAGCTGGATCCACAATCGACTGAAGCCAGAAGAGACTTGAATCACTGGCTAGCTTGCTTCGAGGCTCACATAAACTCAGCGACCAACACACGACGGATGCTCAGAAGATACAGATCCTGTACTCAAGATTGAGCTCCAGCGTGTTTCCGCTGATCCAGGATGCCCCGACCTACGTGGACGCCATGGCGCTCCTCCAAGAGAACGACGCGCAGAAAGCGAACTCACTCTTCGCCAGGCATGTACTCGCCACTCACTCTCAACTCCCTGGTGAGTCCATTGAAGACTTCTGGTGGGCTCTAATCTCACTCGTCCGGGACTGTGACTGTCAGGCCGTTACGGCCACCGAACATTCTAATCTCCTCATGCGCGATGCTTTTGTAATTGGTTCAGACCTCATCCGCCAAAGACTGCTGGAAGGGGCCACGCTCGACCTAGCGGAGACTAAAAAGCAAGCGCTCTCCATGACGGTCGCCTCACGTAATGCTCAGGCCTACCCATCCAGCCGCGTGGCCCACCCCTCCTATCCCTCGTGGACCCCGCAAATGGCTGCCCCAGCCGGGGCCTTACCCAGCCAATATGCCTGCGTCACATGCCAATCCGTGCCCCCGGGGGTCCCCGATGTTACTTCTGCGGCTAGCAGAAGCCCCCCCGCCAATGCAGCCCGGCTCGCACCACCATTTGCAAGGCTTGCAGCAAAAAGGGCCACTTCGTCGCAGTGTGCCAGGCCCGTATAGTCGCCACGATCACCCCCTCACTCCTGACACACGCACAATGGGCGCCACCATCTTCGTTCGGCACCACGCGTGGCCAGTGGGCGCTTCCATCTTCACCACTCCGGACCACGCGCAGCCAGTGGGCACCGCCATCTTCACCCCCAGGGCAGCACTGTGGTAGCATTGTGGATAGCACAATTGCTTCACAGCTCCAGGATCCCAGGTTCGGTTCTGGCTTGGGTCACTGTCTGTGCGGAGTCTGCACATCCTCCCCGTGTGTGCGTGGGTTTCCTCTGGGTGCTCCGGTTTCCTCCCACAGTCCAAAGATGTGCAGATTAGGTGGATTGGCCATGATAAATTGCCCTTAGTGTCCAAAATTGCCCTTAGTGTTGGGTGGGGTTACTGGGTTATGGGGATAGGTTTGAGATGTTGACCTCGGGTAGGGTGCTCTTTCCAAGAGCCGGTGCAGACTCGATGGGCCGAATGGCCTCCTTCTGCACTGTAAATTCTAAATTCACGCGCGGCCAGTGAGCGCCGCCATCTTCACCCCCCGGGGCCGCGACCGGCCAGTGGGCGCCGCCATCTTCACTCTCCGGGGCCATGCGCGGCCAGTGGGCACCGCCATCTTCCCCCCCTCAGTCCACGTGCGGCCCATGAGCACCACCATTTTGTCCCCCGCAGGATCTTCGGTCGCCGCCATCTTGTCTTCCCGACGGGGCATGTATACCGACGACATTCCATGACCGGGGCCCCCCCATGCTCTCCGTCTTCTGACACCAGTGACGATCAACCACAGCTCGCCTCGATGATGCTCGACCAGTCTCGGCCACGCAACCTGGCCATCGCTTCGACTACGGTGAAAATCAACAGCCACAAGACCTCTTGCCTGCTGGACTCCGGGAGGACCGAAAGCTTCATCCACCTGGATATGGAAGTTCACATCCGGTGTGTCGCTCCCGACTTGGCTCACAGCTCCAGGACCGGTCCTGCTCCGTAGGCACGCCCGACTCCACAAGGCGGACCCGTTGGTGGACAGGGTACACTTGTTCCATGCCAACTCCCAGTATGCCTATGTGGCGTACCCCGACGGCTGCCAAGATACTGTCTCCCTCAGGGACCTGGCACCAGCAGGTTCCACCCATACACATTTTCCCGGCCAGGCGCCATCCACCCCTCCCCCGGCGCTTCCAACATTAACCCCACTAGGACCATACCTCCTTCCCCTGCCCACGCAAGAGGATGAAGAGGATTTCGGCACGCTCCCGGAGTCACCCAACATCAGGCTTGCACCGATGTCGCCAGCATCGACATCGCCGCTACCGTTACGTCGCTCCCAGTGGAATGTCAAGGCACCAGACCGGTTGAACCTCTAACTGGCACCGGACTTTCAAAAGACATTTTTTTCTTCTCCTTTCTAATAAAACACTGTACATAATTTTCACTACTGTATATACTTCTACACCACCCCGCCGGACTCAGTTTTAACAGGGGGTGAATGTGGTAAACCACTGTTACACCTGTATTAGGTGATGTAAGGTAGGACCTGTACTACAGGTTCGCCGGTAGCCCCTGCCTGCTGGCTCCGCCCAGGAAGAGGAGTATAAATATGCGTGTCCTCCATTCAACTGCCATTTCGCCAGCTGTATAGAAGGCCACGCATCTTACTGCAATAAAGCCACAGTTGTACCCAATCTGAGTCTTTGTACAATTGATCATGCATCAACCCCCAACCCTCTTTTCACAGCACTGACTGGGTTCAAATTGGGGCTCTTCTGGGAGAGCCCATAGAGGTTCCCACCTGCTCCATGGAAGGTTTCAGAAAGGTCGACAATGGTTTGACACACATGCTCGAAGGGGAATTCTCCAAACATTCAGTTCACCAGCTTCTTGATAAAGTTTCGAATACATTACACAAGTAGCCTTTTTTCTGAAAGGAATTTTCTTTTTAACGTTGGGCCCCTGACGTTTTCCATAGAATCCTTACAGTGCAGAGGCAGACCATTCAGCCCGTCGAGTGAAGTTTGCAGGTTTCTCCCGTGTCTGCGTGGGTTTCTTCCGGGTGCTCCAGTTTTCTCCCACAGTCCAAATATGTGCAGGTTAGTTGGATTGGCCATGCTAAATTGCCCCTTAGTGTGCAAAGATGCACAGGTTAGGTGGGGTTACGGGGATAGGGTGGGGGAGTGGGATTAGGTAGTTGGTGCCCCTGTACTCCTCAGCAGAACTTGAAGCTGAGCTTGCTCTGCAGTGAACCGTCTCGTAGACTGTCCTTTCCATTAGTCTTTGCCCTTGCTCACTTGTGTTGGCTGCTCCACCAAGTGTGGACCCCATTGTCCAACTCGCCTGGGATGCCAAACACAGTGTTGTTAGCTTGGGAGGGTTTGAACATGTAGAAGTACATCCTCCAAAAGATAGACCTCCTCCAAATTCTTCTTGAGAAGGGCCAGGTGCCGAGAAGGACCTCCAGAGAAGAGAAAGGCATGGGATTTAACATGGCACCAGCAGACTTTATAGACACAGATGGCTAACTTCACTATGCAATCTGAAGTTGTCAAACTGCTTCAATGGGAGATGATTTGGAATGCGTGGAAGGGTGAAAGTAATAGGCAGATAATCTGTCCAGTTAAACATCCAACCTCACCATCTCTGAAACATTGCACCACCACTGCTGTCCATGCCTTTCATTTTGCTCAGGACATGGAAGGTCCATGCCTCTCTTGTTCCTCCTGTAGACAGATAGAGTGAATGTTCGATTAAAGCAAATTACAGCGGATGCTGGAATCTGAAAAAAAAACAGAAAACGCTGGACAATCTCAGCAGGTCTGACAGCATCTGTGGAGAGAGAAGGGAGCTAACGTTTTGAGTCTGGATGATTCTTTGTCAAAGAGAATGTTAGGGTGGTTATTGAGCAGGAATGTGCACCTGTGAATGGGATTGCACTGTGTCGTGCATATGCCACGGTGAGATAAAGTAGAATTGCAAGCAGGATGGGGAGGTGTTCAAAAGAACTAAAGTGGCCGAACTATGAAGCGTTCTCCTTTGTTCTGCAATTGTTAGCACGTGGGAACAGAGTATTGTTCATGGCTAGCATCACGGCAACAAGCATGTTTGCACATTGACCTCACAAAAATATTTTGGCCTATTCTCGGACCACATTAGTTTCTGGCCTTGGCTCTATTTCCCATCCACTGACCCACTGTCGACCCCCTCTACATGGGAACCAACTAGTTTCCGGCTCGCTCACAGCAGGGAGGCAAACTTTCCTAATAAGCAATTCTCTCATCCCCCACCGAGATCATTGTTGGATGCCCATTTACTGCTCGCAGCTCACTGACAACAGGGTTAATAAGGCTTGTCTCAAAATGATTTGGGTTTTATGGTGGCAACAAATGGTGGACTGCCTACACATTTCTTGCCCATCACCTGCCCATTATCTGCTTCAGCCGAACATTGTAATTGCCTTGCAAATCTCAGGCTCCAGATCTGAAGAACCAGGATTAGATGACTCGCTTTATCTCTTTTACTAAGATTGCCTGGCAGCTGAAACAAAGTTTGACACTTTGAAATAAACTATTTGCAATGTGAACTGTGTCGCTTGGTCAATACATAGAAGCCACATGGAAACACATTTAAATAGATCAACGGAGAATTCTCAAATTTCACATCAATCTTCGCGTACAGATGCACCATATAGTTCTGGTTGTTGTTCGGGGACAACACTTACTCTTTGTAGTTTATATCTCCATGCCTACAGATTCTCTCGCATGTTGATCGGATGGCAAAGAAGACCTTGGGCTGGATTCTCCGTTTCAGGAACTTTGTCCCCACGCCGTCGTAAAAACTGTTGCCTTCCACGCCAGAAGAACTGGCGTGAAAAGGCCACATATTCATAACCCTGCAGAGGGGTATAAGGGGCCCATCATGAATCTTGCAGCTTTAGCTGCAGATATGGGCCCCTGCACTTCCGGGTCAGAGGCTACGCATGCGCACGCTGGCAGCCTCCAGTGGCCACGCCGTGCTCCATGGCGGACTCAGACCGCAGAGCTGGACCTCCTAAATAGTGCCCCCGATCGGCCACGCGCCAGACCCGGACCGCTCCCCAAAAATAGCCCAGTGCCGTATGAGGCCTCCCCCTGCCCTCCGATCAGCCCGTCCCCGACACTGGCAGCCATGGACTGAGTCCGCAGCCACCATGCGAGTATCCCGAACGGCAGGACTATGAGTGGTCCACGCCATCGGTACTTCGGCCAGTCGGGGGCGGAGAATGGCGGGGCGGGCCTCCATCAATGGCCGCAAGTAGGGGTTACGCGGCGTACCTCCTGGGTACGTTGCTTTTTGGGGGCCGGAGAATCGGGGAACCGGCGCCGGAACCAATTCCATATGAAAAAGTGGATTCTCCGCCCTGGCACCGGACGTGATTTCAGCATTGGGGTGCGGAGAATCCAGCCCTTATCGTAGACATATCGGGCAGCACGGTGGCCTAGTGGTTAGCACAACCGCCTCATGGCGCTGAGGTCCCAGGTTCGATCCCGGCTCTGGGTCACTGTCCGTGCGGAGTTTGCACATTCTCCCCATGTCTGTGTGGGTTTCGCCCCCACAACCCAAAAATGTGCAGAGTAGGTGGATTGGCCACGCTAAAGTGCCCCTTAATTGGAAAAAATAATTGGCTAATCTAAATTTTTTTTTTTTAATCATAGCTATATCATAGATTTGACAATGCAGAAGGAGGCCATTCGGCCCATCAAGTCTGTGCCGGCCCTCAGAAAGAGCACCCCACCCAAACCCACACCTCCACCCCTTCCCATCCCACCCCATCCCATCCAACCCGTAACCCCACCTCACCTTTTTGGACACTAAGGGCAATTTAGCATGGCCAATCCACCTAACCTACCATCTTTGGACTGTGGGAGGAAAGCGGAGCACCCGGAGGACACCCACGCAGACACGGGGAGAACGTGCAGACTCTACACAGGCAGTGACCAAAGCCGGGAATCGAACCTGGGACAGTGGCGTGCAGAGGGGGGGACCGACGGTGCATTGGCCCCGGGCATCCATTGGATGGGGGCATCCAATCAGAGAAGGACATTTTTTTTAAAATTTAGATTACCCAATTATTTTTTTTCAATTAAGGGGCAATTTAGCGTGGCCAATCCACCTACTCTGCACATTTTTTGGGTTGTGGGGGCGAAACCCACGCAGACACGGGGAGAATGTGCAAACTCCACACGGACAGTGACCCAGAGCCGGGATCGAACCTGGGACCTCAGTTCCGTGAGGTGGTTGTGCTAACCACTAGGCCACTGTGCTGGCCCAGAGAAGGAAATAAGATAGTAATTTTAAAATTTCAGCGGTGATAAATCAATTTTTGGAGGCTAACCACACTGCAGAGGCAGTTGTTAGCCCTTTATTCCTTTAACATGGTGTACCCTTTCTGTCTAGAGAAAATTGTGCTCCTCCCCATCCCCCCACACGCATGCGCATGATGTACGTGGTGCAACCATCAAAAGCAACAAGCAGACGTGGCTGTTCGTTCCTGCATTTCCTCGAGTCATAACTCGTCTTTTATTCAGCTTTTTGTGCATCTAGATTAGTTCTTTTACCTACTCAGGTCAGTGAATAGCTCTAGAACGGGTGCAACTACGTTTTTTATAGGTTTTTTGGTGATATTTAATGAAATATTTACGTGGGATGTAGTAAGAGTGAAGCCTGGATGATCAGAGGACTGCTATGGCATTTAATTTCGGAATAGGAGACATTTATTCCTTAACATGCTAATATTCGAATACAGATACCACTAATTTGCAAGTCTATGATATAAATTGCACAAAATTATCAGTGGAGAACCAGTGTGAAATAATTTGATACGAAGGAACAAAGAAATGAAATATGGGGCGCAATTCTCCGCACTCACGACGGTGCGGAGAATAGCGGGGTTCGTAAATTTTTACGGCCACGCTAGTCTGACGCCCTCCCGCTATTCCCCCCCCCCCCCCCCCCCCCCCCCACGCCCGACACGAATCGCTGCCGCCGTTTTTTTACGGCCAGCAGCGATTCTCAGCTGGCCAATGGGCCGAAGTCCAAGCCCTTTACGGCCGTTTTAACGAACGGCAAACACACCTGGTCTGGCCGTTCGTAAAAACGGCCGTAAAGTCCCGATTTTGAAAACCATGGCACCGATTGGCACGGCAGTACCACGGCCGTGCCAAGGGTGCCATGGGCCCGCGATCGGTGTCCGATTCCCGCGCACTCTTTGTCCTTCCGCCGCCCCGCTGTATCACTTCGCGGGGCGGCTGAAGGGCATCCCAGCCCGCGCATGCGCGGGTTTCGCGCAAATGCGTGATGACGTCATCCGCGCATGCGCGGGTTGGAGTCTTCCAATCCGCGCATGCGCGGCTGACGTCATGTGACGCGTCAGCCGGCGCAAACTCTGGCAAGCGGGCTTAACGAAATTCGTTAAGCCCGCTATGCCGGAGTTCACGGCTGCGGCATACTAGCCCCGACCGGGGACCAGAATCGGTTCCCGGTCGGGGAGGGGGAGGCTGGCGTCAAACCCGCCCAGTTTTGACGCCAACCTTACGATTTCTCCCTGTCTGGGAGAATCGCGCCCATGGTTTATCCGTCTGCGACTGACCGATTGTTTACCATTTTCTTCCCATTTTCTCATGCGTCTTACGGTTTTTGAGATAGAAAATGAAATGTTACGAGTATTTCGTGTACAACCGAGAGGAGCACAGAACAGGAAAAAAAAGAGGGCCAGAGTCGAAGAAGAGTCCCATCAAAGAGGGGCATTAGATGCATGGATAAAAAGAAGTAAAGAAGAAGTAGGAGAACCTGGAGAAGTAAAAGATGATGTGGGTGCAGAGAAGGATTTTTCTGATACGGATTCAGCTCGGTCAGAACATAATACTCTCTCTCCTCAGTCTCGTTGTCAGGGTGATGATCCATGTGAAGAAAATAAAGAAGATTTTAGCATATTTTTGCAAAGAAGCGATTTTGGCTGTTTGAAGAAACCGATTCCAGATCATTTGAAGATGACAATATTACAACATGGCCCTGAAAGATATCAGAATAAAAGTGGTCCATTTGCTGAGAAGGATGGGAGATAATTTTCCAAACAGTGGTTTGATAAAGTTTCCACAAACGGAGAAATTGTGGAGAGAAAATGGTTGTTATACTCTCCATATCGGAAAGCATGCTACTATTTTGTTTACTTTTTGTTTTCAAAGGAGCATTTGTCGTCTGTGTCAAACTTTGGAAAGGAAGACGGTTTCTCCACTTGGAGAAAATTAAATCCAACAACACCTGACCATGAGAAAAGCCCTTCTCATAGAGCTCACATGAGGGAATACCTGAACCTCGTAGTTCGACTCCATCATTCAACTACGATAGATGCTGAACTTCAACAGCAAATGTCTGCTGAAAAGAAAAGATGGAAAGCTATAACTGAACGGATTGTCGAGGTTATATCCTTTCTGGCAAAACAGAATATGGCCTATCGTGGACATCAAGGAGAAGGAATATCTGGGTTATCAGAGCCAGGGGAGACAGTCAGTGAAAATACAGGAAACTTTCTAGCAACAATCAGACTTTTGGCCAAATATGATGACATCTTAGCAAAACACTTGCAGAGAGGGAAAGAGAAACCAAAAAGTGTCACCTACTTGTCCAACAGAATTCAAAACAAAATAATCAATCTTCTTGGTGAAACTGTCAAGAAAAATATAATTTCCGAAATTAAGGACGCAAAATATTTTAGCATAATGCTGGATTCAACTCCAGATATTGCCCATGAAGATCAGGTTTCTGAAATTCTGCGTTACGTTCATGTTGATGAAAACAGAAAAGTAGAAATAAAGGAGACATTTCTGGGATTTTTTCAAGTCAACAAGAAAGATGCAGTCAGCCTGGTAAATAAAATTCAGGAAAAATTGGAAGAAGACAAAATTTCCATGAATGACTGTCGTGGTCAAGCATATGATAACGCAGCAGTTATGGCTGGAGTGAGAGGATGTGTTCAACAAAAAATTCTTGAAGTTAACCCAAAAGCTGTGTTTGTGAACTGCGAGAACCACAGCCTCAATTTGGCCTGTGTCCATGCAAGTGAGGTGCAACCTGTTGTTGTTACATTTTTTGGCATTCTAGAAAAACTCTACTTTTTTTTCTTAATCTACTTCTCGTTGGGAAGTGTTAAAATCATTTGTCACTCGGACTGTGAAAAGACAGTGTGACACAAGATGGAGTTCCAGCCATGATGCTGTGCAAGTAATCCACGAAGAGTGTGACAACGTTATTGCAAGCCTTCAACACCTGCTGGAAGGAGAATTTTCAAGGGAAACTAAATCTGATGCAGGATCGCTACTGAACTCTATTCAACAGTTCCCGTTTATAGCTTTATTAAGTTTTTGGTACTCAGTTTTATCATCAGTGGAGAAAGTCTCAAAACCTTTGCAGGATCCGAAAATGGGGTTCCATGAAGCTTCTTGTGATCTGAGAGGACTTATTCATATCTTGAATTTGAAGAATGACGAAATTATCCACAATGCAATAGATTTAGCCAATGAATATTGTGAAAATTGGGGAATACCAATTGCACGAACAAGGAGAAGAAGAAGAATGCCTGGAGAGTCAGCAAGAGATAGTGGACTGACGGCACAAGAAGAAATGAATAGAGTAATGGTAGAGATTGTGAACAGATTAAAAACTGAAATTGAAGACCACAGTGTCCGTCTTCAAAGACTCAGTGACCGATTTTCTTTTCTTCTGAACTTGAATTCAGTAGTGATTGAAGATGAACAAGAAAGAGAGAAATTAAAAAAGGAATGTTCAGACTTTGCATATTATTATGACAATGATGTGGTTGCAATTCAGTTATATGACAAAATTATTGATTGTGTGATGCTCCTTCGAGCTGGAGGGAATAGTGGTCCCCCTGATCCTAAAGATGCTCTGGAGTCTTTACTGCAGTATGGGAGGGATGTCTTTCCGACGCTGTGTGTTTCATACAGATTACTGCTTACAATCGCATTTTCAGTCGCAAGCTGTGAAAGGTCATTTTCAAAACTGAAATTAATAAAAACATATCTGAGGTCTTCTATGTCACAGGAGCGACTGACCAACCTGGCTTTAATAAGCATTGAAAAAGAATTTCTCACAGCTGATGTAAAAAGTGAAGTAGTTCAGGTGTTTTGTGACAGGAGGTATCATTTGAGGAAAAGAACTTAATAAATTTGATTGATTTATATTAATCGAATAAAGCGTTTATTTCATGTTTCATCTGTTTATATATTCAAAATGTTTTCCTTTCTCATAATATTTCTCAGTATATTAGGCCTTATACTTGAGTCTTTGGGGCATACAATCAAGATTTGCCCCGGGCATCACCAGACCGCTGCACGCCACTGACCTGGGATCCTGGAGCTGTGAAGCAACTGTGCTAACCACTGTGCTACCGTGCTGCCCTTGTAGAGGATCACTGAATGGAATCTGATGAAAAGTCACAGACCTGAAGCGTTAACTCTCTTTCAATTCACAGATGCTGCCAGAACTGCGATTTTCTGTTTTATTTCTGGTTTGCGACATCTGCTGTATTTTGTTCTCAGATCCGTTAACAGCTGATAGGCTTCCTTCTCTCTCAACGCATTACTTGGCATTCTCCTCCCTGGATGGTAATTTTCCAATGCTTGCAGGTGACTTTCCCTCATGACTAATTTCCTTAGTCTATGAAAATCATTCAGGATGCAGAAATACCTGGAAGAGTCCGCTGGAGCAAAAGAGGAATTATTCAATTTATGACACAAAACTACACGTGCACTAAGAATGAATAGAGGCTACAGGGCATGAGATAGGTGATGGAAAGAATGGCAGCGCATATATTAAGTGCGGTTGTGGAATATTTAGAAAGAGGGCTCCACAAAATTATTAATGATTTTGCGAAAGTGTATTAGGAAGCTAGAATATTCTGCACACCCGAGGGAATTAACTGATTGCACACTGCCCGCAGGAAACCTCCTCAAATGTAACTCAAGCCAGAAAATTGGTTTTACAGCGTTGTGGTTCTGTCCCTGATCAGCACTTCCTTCAATTGTGACTCCCTGTTTTGAGGGCCGGTGGAATAAATTTACCCCACCGCTTCCAATTACGTTCACTGCATGGAGAAATTGTTTCGTAAAAACAAAATGCATTTTGCACTAACCAACAGCTGGAATTCTGCAAATGATCCTTCCTTTTGAAATAGGTTGAACATTTAAGTGCTCATTTCCTCAGGCCACTGAAGAGCTTTTTAAACACAGCAGAGCCTCTTCAATTATTTTTTTTTTGGGGGGGGGGGGAAGGGGGGCCCTTTGAGAATACCATTCAACGTTCTTCCTTGCCCAATGGCAATCTTAGTGATCATGGACTACGCATCTGTTCAGTTCCCTGGAGTTGACTGTGTAGATTTATTCCCAAGGAAATACCTTTGATTTTAGGTATACCTTTGGATAAAATAAATAATTCTGACACAGTTATAATATGATAATCTTTATTGTCATAAGTAGGCTTACATTAACGCGGCATTGAAGTTACTGTGAAAAGCCCCTAGTCTCTACATTCCGGCGCCTGTTCGGTACACAGAGGGAGAATTCAGAATGCCCAATTCACCTAACAGCACTTTTTCTTTCGGGACTTGTGGGAAGAAACCGGAGCACCCAAAGGAGACTCACGCAGACACAGGGAGGACATTCAGACTCCAAAAAGACAGTGACCCAAGCTGGGAATTGAACCAGGGACCGTGAAGCAACAATGCTACCCACCGTGCTGCCCACAGTTATGCGTGGTTGTCTTCACCACTTTCTTGATTATTAATATCAGCTTTTTTTCTCGAGTCTACAGGCAGTGGATTAAACCTAAATCTCAGTTGAAAACATGGCCTTCATTATAAAGAGTGCAGCTTCTCAGAAATGGATAGGATTCCTCGCCACTAGGATGAGTTGATGGTATAAAGCCCGCCATGATCTGCCTCTCTTGATGATTTCGAAAAAAATACAGCTAGCCATGCCCTCCACAAAAAATGCTTCCTCTGGACAATATTCCCAGTTGGGGTAAAGTGGCTTTTTTACCTAACGACTTCCCCCAAATGTTGCTTTAATGTCAAACATTATAGTTCTTTAACACCATATTAGAAAATTCAACTTTTTTTCAATATTACTGAGGTAAAAATGAACACTTCGGCCTAGATTTTTGCTCCTGGGTCAAGTGCACAGAGAAGGGAGCATACCCTTAACAATGGCTGTCTGGATGTTAGATTTTTGGTCTGGGATTGGACTAGAAGTTGAGACGAGCGACCCTGGAAGATGTGAGGAGGATGCCCGGTGCAGAGGTGATTGGGCGGAAGGCCTGCCTCAGGGATCCGGCACTGTGACCAAAAATGTAACATAAAACAACCCCCCGGGTCTCCCTCCCCTCCCCCAACACTCCTGTGCCCAATTCATACCAACCTATGCCACCGCGTGCCCCATGGCCCCTCATGGTCTCCATGGCAAGATGTACCCCCCAAATAGACTCCTAAGGCCTGTCATTCCCTCCATCCCAAGTATTCTTCCACCCACCCACTATTGGCATTGATACTCTACCCTCTGTGCCAATCCATGTTTCCCCACCCACCCCTTTGGATATTATCACGACACCCTGGGCTAGTGCGCGGTCAATTCCAGCCCTACTTGACCCGGAGTCGCAACACACGTGAAATTAGATTTTATTTTAAATACCTGAGGCCCTTGGCTGTGCCCAATAATCTACAATCACCAGGTTTGTAACTTTAACACAAGTAACCTTTTATTAGGTATATAATTTTATTAAACAGACAGAAAATGTAACTGACTACCTGACTTCCCAATTCTCCCTTCCTATCTACCCCAACTTTCTGCACACAAACACACACAGACAGACAAACAACAGAGGGGAAAGAGTTTTTGAAAGCTCAAGAAAATATTGATAACGCAAAGGATAAAGGATCTTTGATGCACTGGGATGACTTCTAGTTTTGTTTTCCTGAAGTTCAGACTTTCATTTTGGTACTTCTTCCTTCTAGGCTTGAAGTGGGTTTCTCGGGCAAGGTTGCCTCCTTTCTCTGCAGACTCAGGATCATTTCAGATTTATAGCAAAGATGTTCCTGGCAGGTTCAAGTCCCTGGTTCAAGTCCCTGGCCAGGATGAATAAGGCCTCTGGGTATTCCGTTTCCAGGTTCATAGAATCCCTACAGTGCAGAAGGAGGTATTCGCTTAATCGAGCCTGCACCGATCCTTTTAATGAGCACTGTGCACATGTCTGCTCTACTGTCCGCCCCGCCCTATCCCCATAACCTAACCTGAACATCCCTGGACACTAAGGGCCAATTTATCAAAGCTAATCCATCTAAACTGCACATCTTTGGACTCTGGAAGGACACCAGAGCAGACATAGGGAGAATATACAAACACCACACAGACAGTGACCCAAGGGCAGCATTGAACCCGGATCTCTGGCTCTGTGAGGCTGCAGGGCTAACTACTGTGCCACCAAGCTGCCCTTCAAAACACCATAATCCCAGCTAAACTCATATCCAAACTTGTTTACAGCGGTGTACAGTTCATAAAGTGTCTTCATCACTTCCATCTTGGGTGGAATGTAGACCGCTGTGATGATGGCAGAAGTGAACTCCCACGGAAGGTAGTATGGGTGGCACTTCACAGTCAGGTACACCAGGTCCGGAAAGCAGTAGTTCGCCAGGATCACCACATCTGAGGTTCCAATGTCTGAACACTTCTGTCAAGTTCTCTCAGAAAGCCCCAATCAGGAACCAATCACTCACTGTTGTCAGGCAGAACACTGTCCCAAACCAACTTCCTCCAAAACTGGTTCCTACGGTTCACTTGGTGCCAAAGAGTCTGATTTCTCCTCTCCAAAATACCAAACCTGGAACATGCCTTGAAAAGCTTGAGTCTTCTGCTTAAAGCCACCTTCTGTTTATGGGTCCATGGACCAAAAAATATAAAAAGAAATACATTTATGATCCCAACCTATGCCCCCTACCCACCCCAAAGGCCCTTAATATCCCCTATGCCAATGCATACCAACCCATGCACTGCACCCACCACCCTTTTCCCTCAAACCTGCCATACAAACTCATCTAGTATCCACATGGGCAGGCCTCAGGACCCATACAATGATGAGATAAAATTAATTTCTATAAAATAAAGTTTGAAGTGTCTATTGTAGACTTCATCATATTGAAAAAAGACACTCATAAAAATCAATCGACTACATTTACAATCCTTCAACTAAATAAAACCTTGACAACACATGTTTCATTCAATGTACAACTCCTTATAACAACAAATTTGGAATCCATAGTCCCATATCAAAGGGTATAAATAACTACTCATAACTGTCAATCAAACTGTAAAATGACAGGCATCCAACTGTGAAAATGGATGGTTGTGTATTAGCCATGTAGCACAAATCCAGTAAGGAATACCCTCAGGATTATGTAAACAGACAGAGTGAAATAGCAAACAATAATTTTATTTAACATTCCAGACATTGTTTTCAAAGATTGAACAGGAAGGACTTTTAAATGCATTGACAGTGGAAAGGTCCTCATGACAGGTGCTTCTGAGAGTTTTGACAGTTGATTTTTATAAATCAATTGACAGTTCCAATGAGTTTGACATTTTACGCACATTTATGCCTACTTTTCACAATTTCAAAGGGCATCTGAACTGCACCAAAGGGCATGTTATCTCCACCAAAGTGTCCCGGAACCAGATACAGAGGGGTACCTCGGGTTACCCTGGCTAAACAAATGAACCCACAAATTCTAAACCTTATAACAGCAAACGGGATTATTATTTAAACAATAAAATATTAAAGCATGCTGCTGTGCAGAAAGACCTGGGTGTGCTAGTGCATGAGTCACAGAAAGTTGGTTTACAGGTGCAACAGGTGATTAAGAAGGCAAATGGAATTTTGTCCTTCATTGCTAGAGGGATGGAGTTTAAGACTAGGGAGGTTATGCTGCAATTGTATAAGGTGTTAGTGAGGCCACACCTGGGGTATTGTGTTCAGTGTTGGTCTCCTTACTTGAGAAAGGACGTACTGGCACTGGAGGGTGTGCAGAGGAGATTCACTAGGTTAATCCCAGAGCTGAACGGGTTGGATTACGAGGAGAGGTTGAGTAGACTGGGACTGTACTCGTTGGAATTTAGAAGGATGAGGGGGGATCTTATAGAAACATTTAAAATTATGAAGGGAATAGATAGGATAGATGCGGGCAGGTTGTTTCCACTGGCGGGTGAAAGCAGAACTAGGGGGCATAGCCTCAAAATAAGGGGAAGTAGATTTAGGACTGAGTTTAGGAGGAACTTCTTCACCCAAAGGGTTGTGACTCTATGGAATTCCTTGCCCAGTGAAGCAGTTGAGGCTCCTTCATTAAATGTTTTTAAGGTAAAGATAGATAGTTTTTTAAAGAAAAAAGGGATTAAGGGTTATGGTGTTCGGGCCGGAAAGTGGAGCTGAGTCCACAAAAGATCAGCCATGATCTAATTGAATGGCGGAGCAGGCTCGAGGGGCCAGATGGCCTACTCCTGCTCCTAGTTCTTATGTTCTTATGTTCTTATGATCTTACTAGGTCTAACCTGCAAACTTTGGGGTTCACATTCCAAAGCTATTAAAATCCCACTACAGTGGAAGCAGCTGATGAGCTAAATGGCCAGCTACCTCCGTAAAATGTAAATGTGTGAAACACACCCTGCCCAAAAAAATTGCAAGTGCCATGTTTAAGGGTGGAACTTGTGATTTTTGGGCAGTTCCCACTATTTTCTCCACAATAAAAGGCTCTCTGTCATGGTGAAAATCAAGGCATTGCTGTGCTTGTTTTGGAACTATATCTCTATATAAGCGGCAGGAAATTAAACAACGATGTTTGCTTTTTAAAATATATTTTAACCAAATAACATAAGAACATAATAAATAGGAGCAGGAGTAGACCATTCAGACTCCTTCCAGTCTGCTCTACCATTCAATACAATCATGAGGATCATCTGCCTCAACTCCACATTCCTGCCCATTCCCTAAATCCCAGATTTGCCCTAGAGATCGGGGCAGGGATTCTCCATTCTGGGGACTAAGTCCCCACGGCAGAGGGAAAACCGGCGCTAACCACTCCGGCGTCAACAGCCCCCGAAAGTGCGGAATTCTCTGCATTTTCGGGGGCTATGTGGGCGCTGGAGGGGTTGGCCTCGCTCCAGCCGGCGGTGAAGGGACGGCGCAAGTTCACGTATGCGGCGAAGGGCCGGCGTGATCCTGTGCGTGTGCGGAACGGCCGGCGTGATTCCGCGCATGCGCAGACTAGCACCGTATTTTGGCGCATGGGTGGGGTGTTCTCTTCTCCGCGCCAGCCATGGCGGATCCCTACAGGGGCTGGCGCAGAAGAAAGAAGTGCCACCACAGAACAAGCCCGCCCGCAGATCGGTGGGCCCCGATCGCGGGCCAGGCTACCGTGGGGGCCCCCAGCTGGGTCAGATCCCGGTGCACCCCCCCCCCTCCCCCGTCCCCCCCGAGGACCGTCCACGCATACTGACCTCCCAGGTCCTGCCAATGCATGAGTTGAGTGATTCACACCGGCGGGGCTGGCCAAAAATGGACAGCCGCTCAGCCCATCGGACCCGGAGAATCACTAGGGGGGCCGCTGCCAACAGCCCCCGACCGGCATGGCGGGAATCCCGTCCCCACCCAAAAAACGGCCCTGGAGAATACGGCAGCCGGCGTCGGAGCGGGATTCACGCCGCCCCCTCCCGGGATTCTCTGGGGTGTCAGATAATCCCGGCACAGAAACCTATCGATTACAGCCTTGAATACACTCGATGATAGAACATCCACAACTTTCTGTGGCTGACAATTCCAAAGATTCGCAACCCTCTCAGTGACAAAATATCTCCTGATTTCTGTTCTGAATGACTGTCCCATTATGCTGAGGCTACGAGCCTGTGTTCTCGATTCTCAAAACAACCTGTTAGTGTCTATCCTGTCAAGCCCCTTGAAAATTGTTATGGAGTGTTGTAGTAAGCATCTTCCTATTTGATTATATGTATGGGTGTCTTTAGCAAGTGTGAACATGCGCGAGTGACATCTTCGGTAGCGCGGGCTTGCATGAGTTTCAGTATTTGCCGCAGGAGCTTGTGTACAGTTGTGTATAACTGCTGCTGGTTTCTGAATCCATGCTGTACTGGTATTTCGATACTTTTATAAGTAAAGAACTGTCACAATGCATTTCACTACCTTTTCATGGTCAAGTTACCACGGGCGCGATTCTCCGTCCCTCACGCCGGGTGGGAGAATAGCGGGAGGGCCTCCCGACATTTTTTACGCCCTCCCGCTATTCTCCCCCCCCCCCCCACGCCCGACCCACGCCACGAATCGCCGCTCGCCCTTTTTTACGGCGAGCAGCGATTCTCCGAGGCTGATGGGACGAACGGCCGGGCCATCACGCCCGTTTCAACACGGCAGCAAACACACCTGCTCGCTGCCGTCATGAAACGGGCCCAGATGTCCGTTTGGGACATCTGGGGGCCTGATTGGCACGGCAGTACCACGGCCGTGCCAAGGGGGGTATAGGCCCGCGATCGGTGCCCACCGATCGCGGGCCGTGTGTCCGTAACGGACGCACTCTTTTTCCTCCGCCGCCCTGCAAGATGAAGCCGCCACGTCTTGCGGGGCGGCTGAGGGAAAAGACGCCAACTGCGCATGCGCGGCCGACGTGACGCTTGACGTGCGACCTTGACGACCGTCGTCAAGGCCGCGCAGCCATGACGCATGGGGCCGTGCTCCTAGCCCCGCCTGGGGGGGAGAATCGGCCCCGGAAGTGGGCTTGAAGGCTGCCGTGGGTCACGGCCTGTCCCACGGCAGCCTTTACGATTCCCCGCATTTGCGGAGAATCTCGCCCCACATCTTTTTGGCAACAAGGATTAAACAGGTTCAGAATGGTAACACAAAGTCTTGGATAGTAAGTAGCTAGTTTGCAGTGTAAACAGCAGTCAAAAGCTCTAACCAGCCAGATTTTGTGAGTTTACCGATGAAAAATGAGTTGGCGACCACGGCTATGTTCGGGATTATCCGTGAGTTTGTGGAGGAGTATGAGGACTAGACTGAATATATGGAAAGGTTAGGACACTCTTTGCTGGTGAATGGAATTGCAGATGAGGATATTAGAATCACAGAATCCCTACAGTGTAGAAGGAGGCCATTTGGCCCATCGAGCCTGCACTGACCCTCTGAAAAGTACCCCATCCAGATCCATACCGCTGCCCCATCCCTGCAACTTCGCAACCTAGCTTACAAATCTTTGGACACTAAGGTGCAACTTGCATGGCCAATCTACACAACATCCACATCTTTGGACATGAAGGGACAATTTAGCATGGCCATTCCACTTAACCTGCACATCTTTGGTATGTTGGAGGAAACCAAAACACCCGGGGGAAACCCATGCAGGCATGTGGAGAACATGCAAACTCCACACAGACAGCCTAAATGGTGTTCAATCCTCTTGACTGAGCATGGGGCAAAGTCTTACAAGGTAATGAGAAATATAGCAACACCACAGAAACCAGGGGACATTTAATTTGCAGAGCTAGTTGCATTTGTTCAGAATCACCACTATCCTAAGCCATCAGTGATTGTTCAATGTTTTATGTTCCATAGTAATTTTCTTAAGGTGGTACAGTCGGTAACTACCCTTCTGGCCGAATTGCTTCAATGTTTTGAGCATTGTGAGTTTGGGGCAGTATTAGAGGACTTGCTCAAGGACAGATTAGTCTTTGGCATTAATAAAGATGGCAAAGGAACATAATACCTAGGAGCAGAAGGAGGCAATTCATCTCCTTGAGCCAGCTCTGCCATTCAATACAATCATGGTTGATCTCCTCTTGGCCTCAATTCCACTTTAGTTCCTGTTCTCCATAACCCTTCAACCCTTTAGTAATTAAAAATCTGTCTATCTCCTCCTTAAATTTACTCAATGTCCCGGCATCCACTGCACTCTGGGGTAGTGAATTCCACAAGTTCATGACCCTTTG
Source organism: Scyliorhinus canicula (assembly GCF_902713615.1). Lineage (NCBI taxonomy): Eukaryota > Metazoa > Chordata > Chondrichthyes > Carcharhiniformes > Scyliorhinidae > Scyliorhinus > Scyliorhinus canicula. The sequence goes on from NC_052149.1 coordinate 27,726,880, forward strand.
AGAAAAGTAGTTTCTCCTCACCTCTGTTTTGAATCTGCTACCCCTTATCCTAAAACTATGATCTCTCGTTCTAGATTGCCCCACAAGAGGAAGCATCTGTTCCACATTTACTTTGTCAATAACGTTTATCATCTTATATACCTCAATTAGGTCCGATAGTCAGTTACATGTTCTGCCTGCTTAATTATAATACTGGACATAATAAAAGGTTACTTATGTCACCTGTGCTACGACTGTGGGTAAAGTGGGGCTGGAATTGATCATACATTAGCCCATGATGTCATGACATACGGATGTGGCCCCCCATGCAAGGTGCGATGGTGAATGCGCTCAATAGTCACCCAGTTCAAGATATGGCAGGAGGCAATGTCTTTCCCCCGTGCCGGTTTCTTGATGCATTCAACTGCCCTCATTCCTCATGCTTGGGAGAGTTACGTGACCCGCTGAGGCTCTCAAGGGTTGAAGCATAATAATCTTTATTAGTGTCACAAGTAGGCTTACATTAACGCTGCAATGAAGCTACTGTGAAAATCCCCTAGTTGCCACACTCCTGCGCCTGTTCAGGTACACTGAGGGAGAATTCAGAATGTCCAATTCACCTAACAGCACGCCTTTGGGACTTGTGGGAGGAAACCGGAGCACCCGGAGGAAACCCACGCAGACACAGGGCGAACATGCAGACCCCGCACAGACGGTGACCCAAGCGAAGGGAATCGAACACAGGTCCCTGGTGCTGTAAAGCAACAGTGCTAACCACTGTGCCACCGTGCCACCCATAGCATTTCATTCAGGTGGAGTTGAGAGGGACAACTGTGGAGAAGTGCTATTGTGTGAGAGAAAAGGGAGTGTGGCTCATTGGAAAGTCGCTCACATACAGTGTGCCCATGGGTGGATATTCTAGATTCTGAGAGGGGTGTGGGTCAGGGCATTGTCATGGTGAGAACTATAGCATCATAGAATTCACTACAGTGCAGAAGGAGGCCATTTGGCCCAATGAGTCTGCATCAATTCTCTGAAAGAGCACTCTATCTTGGCTCACGCCCCCACCCCATCCCTGTAACCCAGCAACTTTTTGGAAACCAAGTGACAATTTTGCATGGCAAATCCACCTAATCTGCACATCTTTGGACTGTGGGAGGATACTGGAGCAGCCGAAGGAAACCAACGCAGACATGGGGAGAACGTGCAAACTCCACACAGTCACCTGAGGCCAGAATTGAACCCAGATCCCTGGCAACAGCACTAACCACTGTGTCACCATGCCACAACCCCATTGCTAACTTTAATGTTCTCTTCCTTTCAGACTTTGATTCTGGAGAATTATGGAGACAGTCGAGTTGGCAATTCTTTTGATTGCTATTGAGCAGCAGCAAGCAGCAGCGACATAAATGTGCCGCTGCACGCAGCCAGGACAGATAGCGGAGCCTCAGAGGAAACACTACCAGCCATAGGTATACAACCAGGGAACGTCCAGCCTCCCAATGTCAGAGGTCCAGTGCCAGAGAAGACTGCGTCTGTCCCGCGATATGGAGTACCACCTGGACCAGGTGATACATAAGTGGGCATTGCATAGACTGGGAGATCACTAACTGCCTGTGGCTCTGAAAGTCACTGCCACTCTTAACATCTATGTCAGCACTTGTTTCAGGATTGAACGGATGGCCTGTGCGACATATCATGTTCCCGAAACAGCCTCCCCGAACAGGCGCCATAATGTGGCGACTAGGGGCTTTTCACAGTAACTTCATTTGAAGCCTACTTGTGACAATAAGCGATTTTCATTTCATTTTTTTCATATCCCAGTCAGCTTCAGACAAGGGCATAAAGAAGGTCACAGATGAGCTATTTGCGAGGGCCCACATGTACATCAACTTGTGCTCGGACCAGGCAAGCCAGGATGCCAGGACCATGGTCTACACCAACATAGCAGGCATGCCCAGGTGTAGGGTGTCATTGACTGCACCCAATTGCCTTCCCCATTGAAGCATGGGGTGCCATTTCTGAACTGTAAGGGATACCACTCCCTCAATGTTGAGATCAACTGTGACCATGCAATGTCGGTGTATTCCCGTTTCCCGGAAAGCGTCCATGAAAGTAACATGTTGGGACACATGCAGATCCCAGCCATTTGTGAAGGACAACAGCGGCTGGAGGGGGTGGATCCTCAGGGATGAAGTGTACCCACTCAGGAGGTGGCTGATGATGCCAGTGTGGAGGATAAAAACACCCGTTGAGACTCGCTACAACAAGAATCATGCGTCAATGCGTTCGCTGGTTGAACAGGCGATTGGACTGCTCAAGATGCGGTTCAGTGTATGAAGCAGTCGGGATGGGCCAAGAATGTCGAGGGTGATGGTGAGGGCCAACCCGCAGAGGAGGCAGAGGAAGGACCTCGGTTGATGGCCAGGACCAGCAAGGGGTGCCGAGCTAGGGGCGCCCTCACAACCTCTCGGTTTGGGGTGACCACGACTAAGGTATGAAGATCTCTCCCACCATGGGGTCTGACATCCTCTCACTACTGTCGTGCCTGCAGGAACTCATCATGACGGTGGCTACATTCATGGGCAAGGCATTAAAACGATTGGCCAAATGCTATAAAAGAATGATGATGACTTGCAGAGAGGATAGAGCGATGCTCCTCTTAGCATCTGCGAACTGTTTGACCCCTGCTTGAGAGGCAGCTGAGTGCAACCTGCTACTGAATGGATTGATTTGGTGGCTCAGATAGCCTGAATGACACATCTCAGCTGCTCCTGCCTCCTCTGAGGCCAGGGAAACGGTTTGTTTCTCCACCTACCGATGAGGTGGACAGACTCTCACACATTTTCAACCATGAGCATCCTCATAATTTGAGAATGATGGCAGATATGAGAGGACTGAGCATTGCTATGGGCGAAGCATTGAACCTTCCATGGATGGGAGTTGGAGGGGTGGGGCTAGCGTCCCGCACACGGAGCAGTGCAGCTTTACTGCTATTACAATGGTGACTTCTCTCTAATAGTACCTAGGTACACTTGTGTCCACTGGGTGCCTATAGTTTCTTACTCTTCCTCACTCTCCTGTTACGTCTAGGTGTATCCCCAGAATCTATACTGAGGTTGAGGTGGCCAGCTGACTTCCATGCCCTGGTGCCTGAGCTGACATTGCAGGTGCCCCCATGGGGAGGTCCCAACCCTTGGGGGCCCCAACCTGCTTTCGGGCTGCACAGGTTCTGCAGTGATATCCTCCTCGGTGTGTGGGGCTAGAATTATGTCAATCTTTGGATGGCGTGGAGGATGGTCCGGTCTGGTCGACTGATTGACCGACAAGGGAAGTGAGATGACATTCGTGCGACACAGGGGCAGACAGATGGAAAAAAGTTAAATGAGGTGAGGCTTACACCATGGCTGGATATGTTGAGGGTTCTCACTTTGGTCTCATGCCCCCACCTCGCCCTCTGTACAGGTGCGATCCTTCTCCTTGTTGCCTCGCTCAAAGGCTCCCTCTCCTCAAAGGGGGTTAGGATTTTTAGCTCGGACATTACTCCGACAGGCTGTGGTGGTTGTGCTTAAGTTTGTCCTGCAATGAGACAGATGGGGGGGAATGTACGCGGGTGTCATGCCAGGTCAGATGGTAATGATGTTGGGCATGCGTGGGAGATTCAATGTAGTGAGGATGTGAGGAGTAGATTATCTATTGGGGAGACCATGGGGAGTCGGAGTGGGGGAATGAGGTGGGGGAAATGCGCCATGAGAAAGTGTGAGGTGGCAGGGAGAGAGAGCAACCTGGAGGCGTGATGCGTGTGTTAAGGGGTGCAATTGGAGACGTGAGGAGGCAGGGTTAACCTGGCGACATGAAGGAGGTCCTTCATCCTCTTTGAGCACTGCAATCCTGCTCCCTTATGGAGCGAGTTGGCACTCAGTATCGTGGCCACAGCCTCCCAGGCGGGATGAGTGACCTTGCTCACAGGAGATCTGGGCAATCACAGGTACAAGATGTCACGCCTCTGCTCGACACCATTCAGAGGTTAGGTGCGGACTCCCTCCATGAAATGTGGTGCTTTCACGGTGAAAACACCGAGGGGTGGAACTCATATTCTGAAAGATTTGATTATTTTGTCCAAGCGAATAAAATGGTGGCTGATCTTGTAGTCCCAGTTTCCTGAGTACAAAGTAGGGGGGAGGGGCGGGAAACCTTCCACAGACTGTGAAGTCAGAAAAACCAGCCTCAAAAATCTATGATGAGATATTGCAGGGCCACATCTCACCTAAACCTTTGGTTACTGCTGAGAGGTTTAGGTTCCATAAACATAAACAACAAGATGGTGGATCAATCACACAATTCGTAGCTTCTTTGAAGAAATTATCAGAATACTGTGAATTTGGAGATATCTTGAACCGCACCATTAGAGACAGACGAGTGTGAGTGGGGATAAGAAGTGAAGCGATCCAAAAAAGATTATTAACAGAAAGAAACTTAAACCTAAAGAAGGCTTTAGAAATGTCTATGGAATTACCAGCTTTGGATGCCCAACAATTAAGTTCAAGCATTAAAATCCATATAAAAAATCGGCTGAGACCTGAAGATAGGCGCGGTTTCGAAATTGCCACTGATGTTTTACCAGGTGAATGGATCGGAGGCAAGCCGTCACAAGCCCAGCCTGAAACACGTGGAATAAAAATCTTTGTGAAAGAGGTTGAATATACAGTGACCTTTCCACGGATTAGTAGTCAGGCTAACAAAGGAAACGGGTGCGATTCAGCGACCGCATTGCGCCCGGCTTGGATGGGGGCGTGCCGGGTGGCTAGCGGGAGTGGCAAGATCGCGATTCGTGCCCAGCGCGAACCATTTTGCAATTCACCGGGCCAGCTCACGGTGGCACCTTAAAATGGCAGGAATATCATTTGCATTCATTTCAATCTTATGTTTTTTTAATAAATTTAGAGTATCCAATTCATTTTTTTCCAATTAAGGGGCAATTTTAGTGTGGCCAATCCACCTATCCTGCACATCTTTGGGTTGTGGGGGCGAAGTCCACGCAAACATGGGGGGAATGTGCAAACTCCACACGGACAGTAACCCAGAGCCGTGAGGCTGCAGCGCTAACCACTGTGCCACCGTGCTGCCCGATTTCAATCTTATTAACGAGACTGAAGTCGAATGCAGCGACCTCTCGGGAAGTACCTGACTCCCTAGCGGGAAGTCACGCAAGCGTCCTTTAGTATTCCTTTTCAAAAAGGGGAACCTGGTTCAATGACTACTGAGAGGAAGTGAGGAGGTGAGTAGCCATTTCCATTTTTTGGCATGCAGCTCCAGGGCACCGGAGCTGTTGTTCCAGTGCTCCCGCGGATGGAGGAGGGGGCGGCCTTCAGGGGGATTGGGATTGGTCTGGGGACTGAATCGTTCCAGGTCGGGGGTCACCCCTGGGGCAGGGGGTGGAGGGGGGATGGGGGGGGTGTGGGGGGGGGGTTAGAGGTGAGGGACCTGCGTCCATGAGGCCTTCACGCTAATTTTAAATATTGTGGAAACCCATAACAAGGACCTATTGTCCCAGACACTTTTAGGACAGAGCCTTTCTGCGGCTTTGCGCCTGAAATTCAATTTCACCCCCTTTGACTGTGAGTAACCTCTAGGTTTCCAGCTGATAACTATTTCAAATGAGGAATTCACCTTGTTAGTTGTGAGAGCACCTCACGCTCCTGAACTCTCAAGTGCCTCCTCGAGGGCACACGTGCCATGCCACAGAGGATGTTAGTGCACTGCATGTCCAGCAACCTTTGATGCCTGAACAGTTTGCCTGAACTCTAGGGCATCAGCACCATAGAGGCAGCGGGGCTGTTTAGCACAGGGCTAAATCGCTGGCTTTGAAAGAAGACCAAGCAGGCCAGCAGCACGGTTCGATTCCCGTAATAGCCTCCCCGAACAGGCGCCGGAATGTGGCGACTAGGCGCTTTTCACAGTAACTTCACGTGAAGCTTACTCGTGACAATAAGCGATTTTCATTTCATTTCAAACAGTTGGGCTTCACCATGAGGATCTTCTCACGACCAAAGGGTGTCTGAATGAGCGGAGGGCAGCCGAGCACGACCCCCATAATGTTGCTGGCAGCGGTTTGCGGTCTGGGATCTAGGGGCTCCTGTTGTGGCCGGGGATGAGTGTGCAGAGAACGGTCTGCCAACTCAACTGGCTCAGTGGTTGGCACTCTGAGAGAAGGTGGAACAGTCATGGTAAGGGTGGGGGTGGCTTGGTGGAGTTGAGGGTCCCAGGATGGAAGCCTCACTGATTGTCAGTCTCCCTCCTTCTCCAATTCCTTCCAGAAATTACTATGTTTGCTGGAGTTTATTCCAACGAGGCTGCCCTCGCATTGCTGTGGAAGCCGAGGCGAACAGACGCTGGAGAAGGCGGCAGTGAACTGACAAATCTTTGCCGCACTTACAATAAATATAATCAGTTCTTGATTTGTTTGGAGTAGTAAGATTGAACGTGTTATAATTTTAACCTTTTTGATGTTTTAATACTCAGGGTAAATTTTATTTAATGGAAAACGTAAAGATCATGATGAATGATCAGAGATGAGGATAGAGGATTGGTTAATTAATATAAAGCAAAGAGTGGGGATTAATGGGTGTTTCTCTGGTTGGCAATCAGTAGCTCGTGGTGTCCCTCAGGGATCAGTGTTGGGTCCACAATTGTTCACAATTTACACAGATGATTTGGAGTTGGGGACCAAGTGTAATGTGTCCAAGTTTGCAGATGACACTAAGATGAGTGGTAAAGCAAAAAGTGCAGAAGATACTGGAAGTCTGCAGAGGGATTTGAATAGTTTAAATGAATGAGCTAGGGTCTGGCAGATGGAATACATTATTGACAAGTGCGAGGTTATCCATTTTGCTGGAATAACAGGGGCTGGTTTAGCTCACTGAGCTAAATCGCTGGCTTGTAAAGCAGGCCAGCAGCACGGTTCGATTCCCGTACCAGCCTCCCCGGACAGGTGCCGGAATGTGGCGACTAGGGGCTTTTCACAGTAACTTCATTGAAGCCTACACGTGACAATAAGCGATTTTCATTTTCATTTCATTTCATTTTCAAAATAGATTATCATTTAAATGATAAAATATTAAAACATGCTGCTGTGCAGAGGGACCTGGGTGTCCTAGCGCATGAGTCGCAAAAAGTTGGTTTACAGGTGATTAAGAAAGCGAATGGAGTTTTGTCCTTCATTGCTCGAGGGATGGAGTTTAAGACTAGGGAGGTTATGCTGCAACTGTATAAAATGTTAGTGAGACCACACCTGGAGTATTGTGTTCAATTTTGGGGCTGGATTCTCCGTAGGCCTTCGTAACGCGGGTTGCCTGTGAAAAAAATCGGTGCGCATGACTCCGGCGTCCGGGCCTTCTTTTAAGCTGGCAATCTCCGGTCCCGGAAGGGCCAGCAGCTGACTGACGCGATACGCGTCAGTTTCACCAGCTGCGGAAGTGGTGAGACCCGGCGTTTTTTGGAGGAGGAGGAGGAGGAGAGAGACAGACCCGGCATTTGCGGGGGGGGGGGGGGGGGGGTGTGAGACCCGGCATTTTGGGGGGGGGGGTGTGAGACCCGGCATTTTGGGGGGGGGTGTGAGACCGGCATTTTGGGGGGGGGGTTTGTGAGGCCCGGCATTTTGGGGGGGGGGTGTGAGACCCGGCATTTTGGGGGGGGGGGGTGGGAGACCCGGCATTTTGGGGGGGGTGTGTGAGACCCGGCATTTTGGGGGGGGGGGGTGGTGTGAGACCCGGCATTTTGGGGGGGGGGGTGTGAGACCCGGCATTTTGGGGGGGGGGGGTGTGAGACCCGGCATTTTGGGGGGGGGGGTGTGAGACCCGGCATTTTGGGGGGGGGTGTGAGACCCGGCATTTTGGGGGTGGGGGTGGTGTGAGACCCGGCATTTTGGGGGGGGGGGGGGTGAGACCCGGCATTTTGGGGGGGGGGGTGTGTGAGACCCGGCATTTTGGGGGGGGGGTGTTCCGGCATTGGGGGGGGGTGTGTTCCGGCATTTTGGGGGGGGGGTTGTTCCGGCAGTGGGGGGGGGGGTGTGTTCCGGCATTTGGGGGGGGGTGTGTTCCGGCATTTGGGGGGGGGTGTGTTCCGGCATTTGGGGGGGGGGGTGTTCCGGCATTTGGGGGGGGGGTGTTCCGGCATTTGGGGGGGGGGGGGTGTTCCGGCATTTGGGGGGGGGTTTGGGGGCAGCGGCGGGCAGAGAGGGGGGGCGACGGATGCCCGGGGCCAACGCACCGTCGCCCCCCCCCTCTGTACGTCGCTGCCCCTACCCCAACCCCCTCCCCTCACCACCCCTACCCCCTTCACCACCCCTACCCCCCTCCAACGCCGCCCCCCCCCCCCACTAACGGAGGAAGGAAGGGGGGGGAATGGAGGAAGGAAGGGGGGGGACGGAGGAAGGAGGGGGGGACGGAGGAAGGAAGGGGGGGACGGAGGAAGGAAGGGGGGACGGAGGAAGGAAGGGGGGGACGGAGGAAGGAGGGGGGGAGGAGGAAGGAGGGGGGAGGAGGAGGAGAGAGGGGGGGGAGTGGGTACCGGCCTTCAGAGGGAGGGGGACGGGGTGTGGGTACCGGCGTTGAGGGGGGGGGGAACCGGCGTTGAGGGGGGGGACCCGGCGTTGAGGGGGGGGACCCAGCGTTGAGGGGGGGGACCCGGCGTTAAGGGGGGGGGACCCGGCGTTAAGCGGGGGGGGGTTGCGGCGTTACGAGAGATGGGGGGCGGCGTTGGAGGGGGGTAGGGGTGGTGGGGAGGGGGGTAGGGGCGTTGGAGGGAGGTAGGGGTGGTGAGGGGGGGGTGGTTGGGGTACGGGGCAGCGGCGTACAGAGGGGGGGGCGACGGTGCGTTGGCCCCGGGCATCCGTCGCCCCCCCCTCTCTGCCCGCCGCCCCCCTCTCTGCCCGCCGCTGCCCCCAAACCCCCCCGATGCCGCAACCCACTCCCCCGATGCCGCAACCCCCCGATGCCGCAACCCCACCCCCCCGATGCCGCAACCCACCCCCACCGATGCCGCAACCCACTCCCCCCCCGATGCCGCAACCCCCCCCCCCCCCCCCCCCGATGCCGCAACCCCACCCCCCCGATGCCGCAACCCACCCCCCCGATGCCGCAACCCACCCCCCCGATGCCGCAACCCACCCCCCCCATTGCCGCAACCCACCCCCCCCGATTGCCGCAACCCACCCCCCCCCATGCCGCAAACCCACCCCCCCGATGCCGCAACCCACCCCCCCCGATGCCGCAACCCACCCCCCCCCCCGATGCCGCAACCCACCCCCGACACTGAACGACGTCAACCATCATCAATGGTTGACGCCGTTTTAAATCAACTGTGATTTTCGCCGACGTGACCCGTGGCCACGTCGGCGGGACTTCGGCCCATCCGGGCCGGAGATTTAAGGTCAGTGCAAAAAAAATGAAATCCCGCCGGCGCCAGCTGATTTCACAGGCTGCCGGCGGGATTTGCACAGCGCCGGTTTTTTACCGGCGGGAGAATTCGAAAACCTGCGGGAGCGGAAATAACGCCGCTTCCCGCCAATTCTCCGACCCTGCGTGGGGTCGGAGAATTTCGCCCTTGGTCTCCTTACCTGAGAAAAGACGTACTGGCGCTGGAGTGTGTGCAGAGGAGGTTCATTAGGTTAATCCCAGAGTTGAGGGGGTTGAATTACGAGGAGAGGTTGAGTAGACTGGGACTGTATTCATTGAAATTTAGAAAAATGCGGGGGGGGTGATCTTATAGAAACATATAAAATGATGAAGGGGATAGATAGGATAGATGCGGGGAGGTTGTTTCCACTGGCGGGTGAAAGCAGAACTAAGGGGCATAGCCTCAAAATAAGGGGAAGTAGATTCAGGACTGAGCTTAGGCGGAACTTCTTCACCCAAAGAGTTGTGAATGTATGGAATTCCTTGCCCAGTGAAGTAGCTGAGGCTCCTTCATTAAAAGTTTTCAAGATAAAGATAAATAGTTTTTTAAAGAATAAAGGCTTAAAGGGTTATAGTATTCGGCCAGGAAAGTGGAGCTGAGTCCACAAAAGATCAGCCATGACCTCATTGAATGACGGAGCAGGCTCGAAGGGCCAGATGGCCTCCACCTGCTCCTAGTTCTTATGTTCTTATGAAGACTTCTACAGCTGAATGTTCTGAATCCACAATATATACCTAGATAAATATTCATGGTGTGGAAAATAAACACTGCCAAGGCCCTGATTATATCATATACATTGGTCCTTGAGATGTGGTACATAAACGGTTTGCTGAACAAAATCTAGCTTATGTGGCCTGCTGACAATTAACTAACTCCAAAATAATATCTGTTGATTGTTCATTCATTTCGAAGCCAGTTGGTGAATTTGATGGCAATATTCTTTACTTAATACTGGACCTATATACAGAATGCAACATTACAAGTGTCTGCATCCTCTCCAACCAACACCCGTGTCCCAGAATTCTCTCTTTCGTCATGCCCAAGTTACTTAATCAATCAATGTCCTCCACCAGTATATCCTTAACTTTAATAATACCTAACATACTATTGAATTTGACCAGACATGCCTGCTTCACATTCCATCCAATGATAACATTTACAGTGTTTATTTGCAATAAGATGTGACTGCTGAACGCAGGTTGTTCACTTTCGTGGAGAAGCTTTTCCACAGCTGCCCCATGGTCTGTTCTTTCCGATTTCGTGCAAGGAAATTATTTGCATTTCAGTATGTATTTTTACAGGGACAGTTAAAAAAATGTTCGCAGCCGGCTTGCAGAAATGTTGCACGTTCAATTATAAACTGTAAAATAACATTGTTAAGAATGCATTATGAAGCTACTTCCTGCACTATTGGCCTATATTTTATTATTTATAAAGCAGGGCGGGCAATGTTTTAGAGTAAAGCAAGCTACATAGTACAAACACAATTTGCAATGATAATGCAGTGGTGCAGATTATTAGTTAATGGAAATCTAAGCACAGTGAGTAGAAATGTAATGCATTGGCTACTTAAAAGGAAGCAGTATCAGTGTAATTAGTCCCTGTGCCTTGAACTAATGTAGCCGTGATTTGCACATTATAGACACGTGCTTACTCATCAGTGGCATCTGAGGCGTATGGAAACTGTCTTTTATGCTGTCAGATCTTTTTTTATATAAAATTTCTTTCTTTTTTTATGCTGTCAGATCTAAAAGCGCACTCAAAAAGCATTATTCACTGATCAAAACATTGTTTGCTGATCAGTAGGCAGACAGTATCTGCATAATATCCTGATGGCACTAAATTTAAATGGTTCGACTTTAATAGTTGAAAAAGTTTGAACATTCCAAGAACATACACAGCTTTGTTTGTGGAAAGGTGAAGCAATGACAGATTTAATCCCTTAATCATTTTTTTAATCATATGGCGTCCACTGAAATTATTTAGTCGTGTTTTTTCAGTGTCTGAGCACGTTTTTGAATTAATGCAAAATCTGAATTGGGTGTAGTTAGTGTTGGGTGCTCATAAGCTGCACAGAGCATTCGGTTACGCAATCTGTTTTGTCAATTAAATATTTGAAAGTAATATTGAATCAGTTGTTCAGAACTTGTAAGGCTTTGATTTTGTGAGGCTAGTGTGGAATTAGCTGTCGGGAGTGTGGTCAAGTGGGGGCAAGTGCATTCAGGGGAGGGGGGAAACTTGGGGCAAATAAATAGCAGCTGCTCCGTCTATACTATTTTCCTGGCTGCCTGCCCTCCATACCCAAAGGCAGCCCAAACAGGCCACTCGTAACTGCAGTAAAAATGTCGTAAAAGCTGCCAAAAATAGTGAAGCATGAGAAAACATTTCCTCTCAGAATCTGATGTAGAAGTGAAAAACAAAAGTTTTAAAAGGTGCTCAAGAGTTAACCAGCTGCTCCAAAGGACAATCGTGTAGACGGTGGATGAAACCTTTAAAAGATAAAAGGTCCTTGATGTCTATTTGTGCCATGAAATGCTCAACCAGTTGATCATATGGCAAATCAGGGACTGAAGCATAACAATTGCACAAAAGGTCCTGTGCATGCAGTGCAACAAACGAAAACCACTGGGCCATTAAACATGCAAAGGAAACTTTACGATCTTGAGATATGATGGCTCTGCAACCATTTTACAGGCATAAAATGGTCACGTGGCTCAGAATTTCTCTTTGGGGTCGAAGACCACAGACAGGAGATTTCCTGGCTCTGTGGAAACAAAAGTTGAAAATGGCCACCAGCAGTTCTGGGGCGGGATTCTGCGGGAATCGGTGGGGCAGGCAGCTCTGGTGCCGAGAGTGGCGTGAATCCTCCGCACATTCAGGGACTAGGCCGGCGCCGGAGTGGTTTGTGCCTGCCAGCCGGTGCGGAAGGGGCTTGGTGCCACGCCAACCGGCGGTGAAGGGCCTCCGCCGGCCGGTGTGAGTTAGCGCACGCGCAGGAGCGCCGATGGGGCGCTTCATCTCCGCGTCGGCAATCGCTGAGGATCACAGTAGCTGATGCGGAAGAATAGAGTGCCCCCATGGCACAGGCCTGCCCGCGGATTGGTGGGGTCCGATCGTGGGTCAGGCCACCGTGGGGGCATCCTCCGGGGCCAGATCCCCTTGCGTTCCCCCCCCAAGGACCCCAGAGGCCCGCCGGAATGGTTCACGCCACTCCTCGGCGCTGGAGGTGCCCGCCCCACCGATTCCTGCAGAATCCCGCATCAGAACTGCTGGTGGCCTGCGCAGCCAGGTCCCGCCGGAAAGTACCTACTGTAATTTACAGCGGCGGGACCGGCTGAAAATGGGCTGCCACTCAGGCCATTGCGGGCTGGAGAATTACCGGGGGGGCCGCTGCCAGCGGACACCGACCGGCGCGTCGTGATTCCCGCCCTGTCAAATCCGCGGCGCCGGAGAATTCTGCAGCCGGCGGGGGCGAGATTCACGCCGCCCCACCCCGGCGATTCGCCGACCCGGCGGGGGTCGGAGAATCCTGCCCCTGATTTTCATTCTGGAATGAGGACACAGGCTAGATCAGAAGTTGGGCGTGCCACCCCCGGAACGAATGTTGGGTGCAGAAGATGGCTGGGCAGAAGGTCCGCGTCTGTGCTCCGGCACTTTGTTGAATTGCATTTTTGAAATCGAAACAAAAGACTGTCCCCAATCACTTACCCCTCCCCCTTCACCTGCCTTACACTCCCTATGCTCTATCTATGCCAACCTATTTCAAACCTGCCCACCCCCCACCCATCCGTCATGGTCCCTCAAACCTTTATGGCAAACCAGGCCCCTTCAACAATCCCTATGGCTCATACCGCATATGCCAATCCATGCCCCTCTAACCACCCCCAGTGGCCCCACATACAGCTTATGCCCCCAAATTCCAATAGCTCTTTCTATCCCCAATGCCAAAGTATTGCTAACTCATGCCTCCTGTCCACCACCTTTTCTCTAACCCTTTTTTATGTCAACACACCTTGTATCCTTTGACAGTTCTTTGACAGCTTTGAAAGTTTATTGACAGCTTTGACAGTTCCAATAAATTTATGCACTTTTTACACACAATTATGTTTACTTTTAACAATTGCAAAGAGTAATTACCTATCTCAATGAGTACCTTATCTCTTCCTAATGTGTGCCGAGTACCCAGGTTATCCAAAGTAATCCGTCAAGTTCAAACCAGCTCATAGTTGGTCTAATCTGCACACTCCAGGTTTCACACTCCTGCCCTACCAAAATCCCACTTCCAAAGAGGCACCTGGTTATTTAAATGGCTAGCTGCCTCCGTAAGCAGAGCATGCGTCAACTCTGGTCTAACTCTCATCCACTCTGTGAAAATAAAAAAGTACCATGTTCAAGGATGGAACCTAGGATTGCTGTACTTACCTGCAACTTTTGCCACAACGCAGAGGTTGTCCGTTGTGGTGAAAATATAGGTCATAAGCATCTAATATAGACTGCAATGCACAAATAGATGTCCCATGATAGAGAAGTTCCACCCACCATAATGTATAGATTCTCCATTTTCTTCCAGGACACACACCTGTGGTATTCAAAACTCTTAATAAAATAATTCATTAAGGATTCATGTTGACACTGACCCTCCTATCCTATGAGCCTCAATTTATTTAACCAGCCTTATATGTGCTACTTTGTCAAATGCTTTCTTAAAATCTATATAGCCAATATTCACTGATTTCACTCATCTGCCGCTTCACCCAAAAATTCAATTAGATTGGTCAAGCACAATCTTCCTTTTACAAATCTGTGCTGACTCATTGACTCAAACCTCTCCAAGTGCCGGTTGTTTTTTTCCCCTGAATTTTTGTTTCAAAAACCTCACCTTCAGAGTTACAATTGTCCAATTCCTGGGTCAGAGAGATTAATTGACATCACATTAACAAATAGAATGACATTCAATAGATGCTTGCTTTGTTTATTAACAGCATTCGTTTTCTGAGCCAGGTACAATGGGCCATGATGCACAAATCCAATCCAGAAAGTTCTTCAAAATAACAGGACAGCATAACAGGTGATGTGCCCTTTATGCAAAGAAAACAGTGGGGTGGATTGGATTGATGGGGAGGTGGTGGCATAATGGTATTGTCACTCGAGTAGTAATCCAGAGATCAGGGGAATTGCTCTGGGGACTTAGGTTATGATAGACGGTGAGATTCAAATCCAATAAAGCCAACTATGAAACAATTATCGATTTTTGTAAAAAACTATCTGGTTCACTACTGTCCTTTGAACATAGAACATAGAACATACAGTGCAGAAGGAGGCCATTCGGCCCATTGAGTCTGCACCGACCCACTTAAGCCCTCACTTCCACCCTATCCCCGTAACCCAATAACCTTTCCGAACCTTTTTGGTCACTGAGGGTAATTTATCATGGCCACTCCACCTAATCTGCACGTCTTTGGACTGTGGGAGGAAACCGGAGCCCAGTGGGGAATCAAACCTGGGACCCTGGCGCTGTGAAGCAACAGTGCTATCCACTTGTGCTACCGTGCTGCTTCTTTAGAGAAGGAAATCTGCCATCCTTACCTAGTCTGGCCTACATGTGACCCCAGTCCTACAGAAATGTGGTTGACTCTTAAATATCCTCTGAAATGGCTTAACAAACCACTAAGTTCAAGTGTAATTAGGGATGGGTAATAAATACTGTCCCGGCCCATCTCCCATGAATAAATTTTCAAAAATTGAGAAGCAAATTCTGTGGATTTGTAACTTGAAGCCTATCTCTTAATCCACTGAACTTGCTAGAAGATATTCACATCAATAGTGGTGTTTGAAATGCTTTTTCAGAAAGGATTTCACAATGGAAACATGCACTTATTATTTTTGAGGCGTTGGTGATAAGGAAACTTGCAATTGATTTCATGCTGTATTGATTTAAGAATAATTGTGTTCCATACACTGTGTAGGATCTTATAGTAAAGAATATCTAATTTAAGAGTCTAAATCTTGTGTAACTTTTAATAATGCAAGGACCTGACAAAGCAATAGAAGTACTGACAGTGTTGTTGTCAATATTGGTTGGTTTCGGCTTAACCATGAGGAACACTTTCTGAACAAGATGAAAGTAACATAATACAGTTTCAGATAGTTCTGATATCGAGTATGACAAACGATTAATAATCACAGCTTTGAACAAATACTTCAATAGAATGCATTTATGCAGATTATTAAAAATCTCACACATTACACATGTTTCTTGTCAATAAGCGTTGCTTCCTGTAATATCCAAAATGGAGAAAACTGTATGGGGGAGACTTGAACCCAATTGAAGTGGGCAGGTTGACCCATCAGTTGTTGGTGAGTTGTTGAAGTCAGTGTGGTGGTTTGCAGCAATGACTCAATGCAATGACTGGCTAAAATCAATCAAATTGCAGTTCTTTAAGCGGCATCATGCCCACAATCAACGAGCTGCCAGTAAACAGCATGAATAATGTTGGCATCTTGCCATGGTTAATAAAATGATGCATGGACATCAATTTGGCTTGTATCCGTTACCCACATTGTCGGATGTGTGTCAAGGCCGCTCAGTATATATTTTGTGCAAGACTTTTATTTACCATGGATCAACAGAGTTTTGGTGTAAAAAAGCATAGATGGAGTTTTGGGGCGGGATTCTCCGTACCCCCCACAGGATCGGGGAATCACCAGGGGGCGGCGTGAATCCCGCCCCGCCGCTCTGATGCCGGCTGCGGAATTCTCCAGCGATGGTTTTCGGGCGGGGGCAGGCATCAAGTCGTGCCAGCCAGAGGCCGATAGCAGCGGGCCCCCCCCCCCCCCCGGCAATTCTCCGGGCCGTGATGGGCCGAGCGGCCGCCCTTTTCGGCCAGTCCCGCCACTGTGAAATGGACATGGTTCATCGCGGTGGGACCTGGCTTGTAGGCGGGCTAGGTGAGTCCTCGGCGGGGGGGGGGGGGGGGGGGGGGGGGGGGGCGGGGGAGCCTGCCCCGAGGTGGGGGGGGGGCATGGTGGCCCGGTCAGCGATCGGGATCCACTGATCTGCGGGTGGGCCTGTGCCATGGGGGCACTCTTTCCTTACGCGCCGGCCTCTGTAGGGCTCTGCCATGGCTGGCACGGAGAAGAACCCCCCTGCGCATGCGCGGAACCATGCTGGCGGTTCTGCGCATGTGCCAAATCGAGCCGGCCCTTCGGCGTTTGGCGCGGTGCCAAAATCTCCGGCACCGGCCTAGCCCCCGGAATTGCAGAGGATTCCGCACCTTGCGGGCGGCCCGATGCCAGAGTGGTTTGCGCCACTCTTGGCGCCGGCGTCAGACCATCCGGCCAGTTGCAGGAGAATCCCACCTTGATTGAGATGGATGAAATTCTGAGGGGCCTAGATAAAGTGAATGGGAAGGGCCTATTACTAACAAAGAAGTCAGTGACTATAATAATAATCTTTATTATCGTCACAAGTAGGCTTACATTAATACTGCAATTAAGTTACTGTGAAAAGCACCGAGCCACCACACTCCGGCGCCTGTTCGGGTACACAGGGGGAGAATTCAGAATATCCAATTCACTTAACAAGCACGTCTTTCGGGACTTTTTAGAGGAAACTGGAGCACCCGGAGGAAACTCACGCAGATAAGGGGAGAATGTGCAGATTCCGCACAGACAGTGACCCAAGTGGGAATCGAACCTGGGACCCCGGTGCTGTGAAGCAAAAGTGCTGACCACCAGAGAAGGAATTGGTGGATGTTGAGTCTGGAGAAGGGTGTGTAGATAGCCTGGGTCACATTGAGATCCAAAAAGAAGAGGTGTTGGGAGTGTTGAAAAATATTAAGGTGGATAAGTCCCCAGGACCTGATGGGATCTAACCCAGAATACTGAAGGAGATAAGAGAGGAAATTGCTGAGGCCTTGACAGATATCTTTGGATCCTCGCTGTCTTCAGGTGATGTCCCGGAGGACTGGAGAATAGCCAATGTTGTTCCTTTGTTTAGAGATAGAGATAGATAGAGAAATACAGCACAGAACAGGCCCTTCGGCCCACGATGTTGTGCCGAACTTTTGTCCTAGTTTAATCAAAGAATTTTGGACAATTTTTCATGGCCAATCCACCCAACCTGCACATCTTTGGACTGTGGGAGGAAACCGGAGTACCAGGAGGAAACCCATGCAGTCACGGGGAGGATGTGCAGACTCCACACAGACAGTGACCCAAGTCGAAATCGAACTTGGGACCCTAGAGCTGTGAAGCAATTGTGCTATCCACAATGCTACCGTTCTGCCCTTAAGAAGTTAACCTACACTCCATTATTCTACCCTAATCCAAGTACCTATCCAATAGCCGCTTGAAGGTCCCTAACATTTCCGACTCAACTACTTCCACAGGCAGTGCATTCCATGCCCCCACTACTCTCTGGGTAAAGAACCTACCTCTGACATGCCCTCTATATCTTCCACCATTTATCTTAAATTTATGTCCTCTTGTAATGGTGTGTTCCACCCGGGGAAAAAGTCTCTGACTATCTACTCTATCTATTCCCCTAATCATCTTATAAACCTCTATCAAGTCGCCCCTCATCCTTCTCCGTTCGAATGAGAAAAGGCCTAGCACCCTCAGCCTTTCCTCGAATGACCTACTCTCCATTCCAGGCAACATCCTGGTAAATCTCCTTTGCACCTTTTCCAAAGCTTCCACACCCTTCCTAAAATGAGGCGACCAGAACTGCACACAGTACTCCAAATGTGGCCTGAACAAGGTTTTGTACAGCTGCATCATCACCTCACGGCTCTTAAATTCAATCCCTCTGCTAATGAACGCTAGCATACCATAGGCCTTCTTCACAGCTCTATCCACTTGAGTGGCAACTTTCAAAGATCTATGAACATAGACCCCAAGATCTCTTTGCTCCTCCACATTGCCAAGAACCCTACCGTTAACCCTGTATTCCGCATTCATATTTGTCCTTCCAAAATGGACAACCTCACACTTGTCAGGGTTAAACTCCATCTGCCACTTCTCAGCCCAGCTCTGCATTCTATATATGTCTCTTTGAAGCCGACAACAGCCCTCCTCACTATCCACAACTCCACCAATCTTCGTATCATCTGCAAATTTACTGACCCACCCTTCAACTCCCTCATCCAAGTCATTAATGAAAATCACAAACAGCAGAGGACCCAGAACTGATCCCTGCGGTACACCACTGATAACTGGGCTCCAGGCTGAATATTTGCCATCCACCACCACTCTCAGTCTTCTATCGGTTAGCCAGTTTGTTATCCAACTGGCCAAATTTTCCACTATCCCATGCCTCCTTACTTTCTGCACAAGCCTACAATGGGGAACCTTATCAAATGCCTTACTAAAATCCATGTACACTACATCCACTGCTTTACCTTCATCCACATGCTTGGTCACCTCCTCAAAGAAGTCAATAAGACTTGTAAGGCAAGACCTACCCCTCACAAATCCGTGCTGACTATCCCTAATCAAGCAGTGCCTTTTCAGATGCTCAGAAATCCTATCCCTCAGTACCCTTTCCATTACTTTGCCTACCACCGAAGTAAGACTAACTGGCCTGTAATTCCCAGGGTTATCCCTATTCCCTTTTTTAAACAGGGGCACGACATTCGCCACTCTCCAATCCTCTGGTACCACCCCTGTTGACAGCGAGGACGAAAAGATCATTGCCAACAGCTCTGCAATTTCATTTCTTGCTTCCCATAGAATCCTTGGATATATCCCGTCAGGCCCGGGGGACTTGTCTATCCTCAAGTTTTTCAAGACGCGTAACACATCTTCCTTTCTGACAACTTACAACTTACAAGATAATACATGGCTTAGAAAGGGTGGACGCAAAGAAACTGTTTCCGTTAGGCGAGGAGACGAGGACCCGTGGGCACAGCCTTAGAATTAGAGGGGGTAAATTCAGAACAGAAATGCGGAGACATTTCTTCAGCCAGAGAATGGTGGGCCTGTGGAATTCATTGCCGCGGAGTGCAGTGGAGGCCGGGATGCTAAATGGCTTCAAGGCAGAGATAGATAAATTCTTGATGTCGCGAGGAATTGAGGGCTACGGGGAGAATGCTGGTAGGTGGAGTTGAAATGCCCATCAGCCATGATTGAATGGCGGAGTGGACTCGATGGGCCGAATGGCCTTACTTCCACTCCTATGTCTTATGGTCTTATGGTCTTATGGTCTTATGGTCTTATGGTCTTAAGTATCTCCTCGAGCTTATCAGTCTGTTTCACACTGTCCTCTCCAACAATATGGCCCCTCTCGTTTGTAAATACTGAAGAAAAGTACTCGTTCCAGACCTCTCCTATCTCTTCAGACTCAATACACAATCTCCCGCTACTGTCCTTGATCGGACCTACCCTCGCTCTAGTCATTCTCATATTTCTCACATATGTGTAAAAGGCCTTGGGGTTTTCCTTGATCCTACCCGCCAAAGATTTTTCATGCCCTCTCTTAGCTCTCCTAATCCCTTTCTTCAGTTCCCTCCTGGCTATCTTGTATCCCTCCAGCGCCATGTCTGAGCCTTGTTTCTTCAGCCTTACATAAGTCTCCTTCTTCCTCTTAACAAGACATTCAACCTCTCTTGTCAACCATGGTTCCCTCACTCGACCATCTCTTCCCTGCCTGACAGGGACATACATATCAAAGACACGCAGTACCTGTTCCTTGAACAAGTTCCACATTTCACTTGTGTCCTTCCCTGACAGCCTATGTTCCCAACTTCTACACTTCAATTCTTGTCTGACAGCATTGTATTTACCCTTCCCCCAATTATAAACCTTGCCCTGTTGCAGGCACCTATCCCTCTCCATAACTAAAGTGAAAGTCACAGAATTGTGGTCACTACCTCCAAAATGCTCCCCCACTAACAAACCTATCACCTGCCCTGGTTTATTACCAAGTACTAAATCCAATATGGCCTCCCCTCTGGTCGGACAATCTACATACTGTGTTAGAAAAGCTGTGTTTAAGAAGGGTAGCGAGGATAATTCAGGGAACTACAGGCTGGTGGGCCTTCCGTCAGTGCTAGGGAAATTACTGGAGAGAATTCTTTGAGACAGGATCTACTCCCATTTGGAAGCAAGTGGACGTATTAGCGAGAGGCAGCACGGTTTTGTGAAGGGGAGGTCGTGTCTCACTAACCTGATAGAGTTTTTCGAGGAGGTCACAAAGTGATTGCTGCAGGTAGGGCAGTGAATGTTGTCCATATGGACTTCAGTAAGGCCTTTGACGAGGTCCCTCATGGCAGACTGGTACAAAATGCAATGTCACACGGGATCTGAGGTAAACTGGCAAGGTGGATATAGAACTGGCTAGGTCATAGAAGAGAGTAGCAATGGAAGGGTGCTTTTCTGATTGGAGGGCTGTGACTAGTGGTGTTCCGCAGGGATCAGTGCTGGGACCTTTCTGTTCGTAGTGTATATAAATGATTTGGAGGAAAATGTAACTGGTCTGATTTGAAAGTTTAAGGACGACACAAAGGTTGGTGGAATTGCAGATAGCGATGAGCACTGTCAGAGGATACAGCAGGATTTAGATTATTTGGAGACTTAGGCGGAGAGATGGCAGATGGAGTTTAATCCGGACAAATGTGAGGTAATGCATTTTGGAAGGTCTAATACAGGTAGGGAATATACAGTGAATGGTAGAACCCTCAAGAATATTGACAGTCAGAGAGATCTAGGTGTACAGGTCCACAGGTCACTGAAAGGGGCAACACAGGTGGAGAAGGTAGTCAAGAGGGTATATGGCATGCTTGCCTTCATTAGCCGGGGCATTGAGTATAAAAATTGGCAAGTCATGTTGCAGCTGTATAGAACCTTAGTTCGGCCACACTTGGAGTATAGTGTTCAATTCTGGTCACCACACAACCAGAAGGATGTGGAGGCTTTAGAGAGGGTGGAGAAGAGATTTACTAGGATGTTGCCTGGTATGGAGGGCATTAGCTATGATGAGAGGTTGAATAAACTCAGTTTGTTCTCATTGGAACAATGTAAGTTGAGGGGCGACCTGATAGAGGTCTACAAAATTGTGAGGGCCATAGACAGAGTGGATAGTCAGAGGCTAATTACTAGGGGGCATACATTTAAGGTGTGAGGAGCAAGGTTTTAAGGAGATGTACGAGGCACATTTTTTACACAGAGGGTAGTGGGTGCCTGGAACTCGCTGCCGGAGGAGGTGGTGGAAGCAGGGACGATAATGATGTTCAAGGGGCATCTTGACAAATACATGAATAGGATAGGCACAGTAAGAAGTCTTACAACACCAGATTAAAGTCCAACAGGTTTGTTTCAGACACGAGCTTTCGGAGCACTGCTCCTTCCTCAGGTGAAGGATTCACCTGAGGAAGGAGCAGTGCTCCGAAAGCTCGTGTCTGAAACAAACCTGTTGGACTTTAACCTGGTGTTGTCAGACTTCTTACTGTGCTCACCCCAGTCCATCGCCGGCATCTCCACATCATGAATAGGATGGGAATAGAGGGATAAGGACTACATAATTGTAGAAGATTTTAGTTTAGACGGGCAGCATGATCGGCGCAGGCTTGGAGGGCCGACGGGCCTGTTCCTGTGCTGTACTTTTCTTTGTTCTTTGTTCACTGTGCTACCGTGCCGCCCAGGGCAAAGCTTTAAGTGATTAGATTAGAAGAGTAATGAGAAAACACTTTTTGGTTGTAGGGTTGTGGAATTCAGTCCGAATCCTTCAACTCATTTACAATGTGCCTGGGTTCGAGCCTCATGTGTTGTAATCTGCAGTGCTCTGGATCGAACACTGGAAAGCAGGATTAGACCGGCACAAACAGGATGGGCCAAATGGCCTCTTTCTGTGCTGTAAACTTCCTATGATTTTGTATTTTAGCGTATAAAATGACTTGCATCGCACTTCATAAAATACTGATAAATACTGACCCTAAATACCCTTATGGACAACATACCTGTAAATGGCTGTGCACCGATTGTAGATCCATCATTCAGCTTTTTTTTGTGCAATTAGTTATTTCCTCAGCAGACAATAATAATAATAGTCTTTATTGTCACAAGTAGGCTTACATTAACACTGCAATGAAGTTGCTGTGAAAAGCCCCTAGTCGCCACATTCCGGCACCTGTTCAGGTATATGGAAGGGGAATTCAGAATGTCCAATTCACTTAACAAGTACGTCTTTCAGGACTTGTGGGAGGAAACCGGAGCATCCGGAGGAAATCCACACAGACACAGGGAGAACATGCAGGCTCTGCGCAGATAGTGACCCAAGCCGGGAATCGAACGCGGGTCCCTAGCGCTGTGAAGCAACAATGATACCCACTGTGCTACCTTGCCACAATGAGAAGCTGCATTATAATGAAGCTGTCACTAGAGTATTGCCTTTAATAATAGAGGTTAAACATTGTTATGCTCTATTTTGTGGCAGAAAATTATTATTAATCTTGTGATATTGTTATTCAAGTCTCAGTGATGCTACTTACAGTCCTTAAAATTTCAATTTCGGTCTGTTTTCATTTGTCATGTTGATGCTTTGTGTTATGGACTGTTTTACTTGCGATAATGGATTACTTTTAACTTTTAATGTGTTGACCACAATGATAAACATTTTACTCCATCAGCTTTCCGGAACATCAACAGCAAGACTCAGACATTAAGCTAGCAGTTCTTGTTAATTATTCACGAAAACAAAGTGCTGATCTCAAACCTACAATCCTGTTTGAAGCAATCACTTTTGTAGTTTGTCATCAGATCTGATCAGCTTTCATCTATCTAAGAGTTTGCCCTTTTTATGTAGAGCAATGGAAGCATTTGTCTCCACATACATTTGCATTTATTTTTCAATCTGTTTGCCCTGCTTTATTGTACTGCTCAATCCGGTTGTCCCATCATCAAACTAAATTATGTTTTTCTCGCACAAGGAGCTAAGACTAAACTGAGTTTACTTGTTGGTGCTCTGCAATGTTGGCGCCTTGTGAAATATAGGGGACAGGATTCTCTGATTATGAGGCTAAGTGTTGACACCGTCGTAAAGGCCGTCGCATTTCTCGACGGCGTCAACATGGCCTAAGGAGCAGCAATTCTGACCCCTACAGGAGGCCAGCACGGCACTGGAGCGACCTACGCTGCTCCGACTGCCGATCCTGGCATCAGATGGGCGCCGCTGGGTCCGTGCATGCGCAGTGGGACCAGCAGCAACGCGCGCATGCGCAGTGGGACCGGCGTGATTGCCGCGCATGCGTGCCACCGCGCTACCTTCTCCGCGCCGGCCCCGATGCAACATGGCGGAGAGCTACAAGGGCCGGCATGGAACGAAAGAGGCCCCCAGCCCGAGAGGCCAGCCGGCTGATCGGTAGGCCCCTATCGCGGGCCAGGCCAGAGTGGAGGCCCCCATCCCCGGGGTCGGACCCCCCCCCCCCCCCCCCCCCCCCCCCCCCCCAAACCAGACTGCCCCTCAGATGCATCCACGCCGAAAGTCCCGCCGGCTAAGAGCAGGTGTGGATGGCGCCGGCGGGACAAGGCATTTTTAGTGTTGCCGCTCGGACCATCCCGGACCGAGAATTGCCAGGGGGACCCCGTAGAGCGGCCCCCGAACGGTGGCGCGCTGACCATGTCGCCGCCAATGGCGCCGATTCTCCGCTCTCCGAAGAATCGCACCAGTGCCGCGATTTGCACCA
Organism: Scyliorhinus canicula; assembly: GCF_902713615.1. Taxonomy (NCBI): domain Eukaryota; kingdom Metazoa; phylum Chordata; class Chondrichthyes; order Carcharhiniformes; family Scyliorhinidae; genus Scyliorhinus; species Scyliorhinus canicula. The sequence continues at coordinate 27,750,996 of NC_052149.1, forward strand.
GTCCCGGCGATTCTCCGGCCCGGCCCCGGGGTGTGAGAATCCCGCCCAGAGTAAAGGTATCCTCTGGAAACCTTCTGCCAGTCACATAAAAAGAGTAGCGAAAGGATGTTCTCTGACGGCTAGGTCTGGGGAAATTGATAGCCTGCTCTTTCGCGATACGAAATTCGCCTTCCACAGTTTATAATATCGCTAACAAAGGAACTACCATTTAACCTACAAACATGTTGGTTTAACCAATATATTAACAGAGGTAATGCGCCTTTTAAAAATGTGGACATAAGACTGCTGTATACAAAAGTATTTCTGGTAATATCTTGAACAGAAACATTTAGGCAGTCCCCAAATCTTCCTCCATAATTACAACGTTTGGATCTTTTGAGCACGTGTGAATATGTGAGCTGTAAAGCAACTGGAGGTTTTATAACATGGACGCCACATCCATCCATCCCACCTATCCAAACATTTTTCTTCCCATCTCCAAGAGTTTTATAACCAATAAACAAAGTTGTTCAAAGATAATGAAAAAAAAAACAATTGTGTTTAATGCTATTTATCCTGCGTTGCTTAGTGTCATGATCAAGGAAGCTTGGAAATCTTTCAGGCAGGTAGACGTTTAAGTAGAAGGCCGCTACCATATCGATTTCCTAGAAAAAAGTGTGTAGGTGATAAAGTTGGGCTTAATAGCATGGGTGCGATAAAATGGAAAAGTGTGGTAGCGAGCAGGAACTGCCGCGAGCTTCCTGACGCTCAACCAGGCGAGGCCACACAGGCGTCACGCCACAAAAGATGGTCCTGCTAGCTGATTCGCTGTGATCCATGCACGCCAACTCCCCATTAACAAGGGAGAGCAGCACTTAAACAGATCCTGCAGACAAAACCCCGCACACCTCGCAGCCATGACATCGAGGAGACCAGTCCCACGATTCATGGATCCCAAGCTGGCCAGATTGTGGGACGCAGTCGAGATCAGACGAGAAGCCCTGTTCCCCCAAGGAGCTTAGAGGGTCAGCCACAGCACAACCAGTGCGTCTGGGAGCATCACCAGGAGGAGCAGGGCCCCAATGCTGCAAGAAGATCAAGGACATCCACCGGGCCACATGGGTATGTTTGGACCAGCCTCCTGGCACCAACCACAATGAGCACATGCCTGGCAGCGTCTCCGCCCAGCACCGTCCCATGCACGGCCCACTCATATCCAGCAGTGTCTAGCACAGGGCTAAATCGCTGGCTTTGAAAGCAGACCAAGGCAGGCCAGCAGCACGGTTCAATTCCCGTACCAGCCTCCCCGAACAGGTGCCGGAATGTGGCGACTAGGGGCTTTTCACAGTAACTTCCTTGAAGCCTACTTGTGACAATAAGAAATTTTCTTTTCATTTCATTTCACACCACCCAATACTCCCCAGCAACCTCCACCCCTATGATGAATGACATGTGAAGCTCACAATGACCCCTCTGTGCCACCGCAGGAGAGGTAGGCCCACAACACACAGCAGCAGGCCCAGACGGATGGTGGTGTGTCAGACAGCAGAGTCATCACCCACTATGAGGCAGGGATTCTGGAGGTCGCGAGGGTAGCCGAGGACAGTTCTGTCACCAAAATTGAAGTTGCCGTACAACGCAGAGGTGAGGATCCACCGGGCCCCATCCAGATGACCTGTATACGTGAGTTGTTAATGCCATACATAACGATCCATCCTCCCACTGACCATATGTGCATTCTCTGGAGTAGATCCCCCACCTGACCCCCATGAGAATACCTCGGCAGGGAACTCCGAGAAGACCACCGTATTTGCAGCACAGCAGTTATCCCCACAAGAGACACAAACCTCAGTGGGCGACAATAGTGGACAGGGTTCTGGGGCACATTCTGGTGAGCACCACCCAGTTGCTGATGCACATCAGTGGAGGCAGAAATACCCAGGTGAGACAGCAGAGGTCTACTGGACCCGAGCTGGGTCAGATGCTGATTCTCTGGACCACGTTTACCCAAAACTGATGCCGTCGATAGGGTGCGGTCGTGATTTTCAGAGGACGATGTCAGCGATACTCCAGCGGCTCCATAGCCAATTACAGGAGACCCAGAGGCTATGGACACAGGAGATAGCGCCAGCAATACATGGCACCCAGGCCCACACTGCTAGGTTGGTGACATCAGTGGAGAGCCTGCTGCACAATGTCAGCAGCATGAGTGGTGGTATCCAAGGCATGGCTCAGTCAGTGGTGGCCATGGCTGAGGGCCTTGGTAGCATGTCTCAGTCCTAGGTGGACATGGCTCAGGGCCTTAGTATCATGTCCCAGTTGCCGGAGTATGTGTCCCAGTCCCAGGTGGACATTGATGAGCCATTGAGGAGCATGTCCCAGTCTCAGGCGGGCACTGCCGAGGCCCCTCAGAGCATGTCCCGGTGGCTGGTAGATGTGTCCCGGTCGCAGGTGGGCATTGCCAGGGTGCAGCAGAGCATGTCCCAGTCACTGGGGAACATTGCAGAGGGCGTCGACACCATGCTGCAGACATTGGAGAGCCACCAGGGCTTGCAGAGCCAGATAACGCAGGGGCAGCCAGGGCTGTGTTCCAGCTGCCCCTCCTCCACGAGGTGAACTCCAGGGCCCTATGGGCACTGATCGAGAGGAGGGGTTAATGAGTGCTAACCTCGAGCCACCCTATGGAGTGGCAAGGGCAGCCACCAGCTCCTCCCCCCCCCCCACCAACGAAGGGTCACCCCTAAGTCAGCACTCGGAACAGGGTGGCATGGCGGGGCATGTGCCCTGACGCAGGAGTGAGAAGAAGGCCACCTGCCTGCCCGCTTGGTTGAGTGTGTCCGCCAGAGCTACGTCGGATGCGTCGCTCTCGACTTGGAAGGGAAGGAATTCATTGATTGCGTGCATCGTGGCCTTTGCGATGTTTGCCTTTATGCAGCTGAAGGCCTGGCGGGCCTCTGCCGACAGGGGGAAAACCGTGGATTGGATTAGTGGGGGGCCTTCTCTGCGTATTTGGGACCCACTGTGTGTAATATGAAAAAAACCCCAGCCAATGTTTCAGGGCCTTGGAGCAGTGTGGGAGGGGGAACCACATGAGGGGGCGCATGCGTTTGGGGTCAGGGCCTATGACTCCATCGTGCACTACATAGCCGAGGATGGCTAGACGATCGGTGCTGAATACGCATTTCTCCTCGTTATAGGTCAGGTTAAGGAGACAACGGTATGGAGAAATTTGCGGAGGTTGGTGTTGTGGTCCTGCTGGTCGTGGCCGCAGATGGTGACGTTGTCGAGGTACAGAAACGTGGCCCGCAAACCGTACCAGTCAACCATTAGGTCCATCTCCCGTTGGATGACCGAGACCCCCATTTATGACACCAAAGGGAACCCTTAGGAAGTGGTAGATCCACCCATCTGCTTCGAATGCAGTGTACTTGCGGTCGTCCGGGCAAATGGGGAACTGGTGGTCGGCGGATTTGAGGTCCACCGTGGAAAAGACCTTGTATTGTGCAATCTGATTGACCAAATCAGATATGTGGGGGAGAGGGTACGCGTCGAGCTGCGTATACCTGTTGATGGTCTGACTATAATCGATGACCATCCTGTGCTTCTCCCCGGTCTTTACAACCACTACTTGAGCTCTCCAGGGGCTGTTGCTGGCCTCGATAATATCTTCCTTCAGTGACCGCTGGACTTCCAACCTAATGAAGATCCGGTCCTGGGCACTGTACCGTCTGCTCCTGCTGGCGATGGGTTTGCAATCAGGAGTGAGGTTTGCAAAAAGGGAAGGCGGGTCGACCTTGAGGGTCGCGAGGCTGCAGACAGTGAGGGGGGTATAGGGCCGCTGAATTTAAGGGTTAAGCTCTGGAGGTTACATTGGAAGTCCAATCCCAGGAGTGTGGCAGTGCAGAGGTGAGGGAGGAAGTAGAGTCGGAAATTCTTAAACTCTCTTCCCTGGACTGTGAGGTTAGCTACGCAGTACCCCTTGATCTCTACAGAGTGAGACCAGGAGGCCAGGGAGATTCTCTGGTTAACTGGGTGTATAGGGAGGGAGCAGCGCCTTACCGTGTTGGGGTGTATAAAGCTTTCTGTACTCCCAGAGTCGATCAGGCAGGATGTCTTGTGTCCGTTGATGAGCACTGTCGTCATAGCGGTCGAAAGAGTTCGGGGCCGAGACTGGTCCAGAGTCACCGAGGCGGGTCATGGCAGAAGCTGGTGGGATTCCTCGGGCATCCGAATCGGTGTCTTGAGACGCCAGCCAAGATGGCGGCGCCCACAGGTCGCACATGGCCGGGGGTGGGGAAGATGGCGGCGCCCATGAATCGCACGTGGTCTCTGGGGAACAAGATGGCGGCGCCCACGGGCCGCACGTGGCCTGCGATGAGAGAAATGGCGACGGCCCCGGTTCGCCCCCCCCCCCCCCCCCCCCCCCCCCCGGAGACAGTGGCGACCACCTGGGCCTGGCATACTGCCACAAAATGCCTCTTTTTTCCACAGCCCTTGCAAGTTGCAGAGCGGGCCGGGCAGCGTTGCCGGGGGTACTTGGCTTGCCCCCAAAAATAACATCGGGGCCCCCCGAGGTTGCCTGGCAGCCACATGGCACATGCTTGTGGGGGGTTGGGGGATGCATCGGAATCGGCTGCGGGTAAGGTCCACGCTGCCCATGGGGCTGCCGCGCGGTCGGGGACATGTGGGAAGCTACGCCTAAGGAGCTTGCGAGGGCCCATGCCTCCTTGAGGCTTAGCTTCTCCTTTTCCAGCAGCCGCTTGCGGATCTGAGAGGACAGCATACCTGCAACGAAGGCATCCTGGATTAAAAGTTCAGTGTGGTTGTTGGCTGAAACTTGCGGACAGTCACAGTTCCTACCTAGTACCAGCAGTGCGCGGTAGAATTCGTCTAGCGATTCCCCTGGCATTTGTCGTCTGGTTGCTAGAAGATGTCGGGCATAAACCTGATTTACTGACCGGATGTAGTATCCTTTCAACAGGGTCATCGTGGCCTCGAAACCGTCCACGTCTTCGATGAGCATGTAGATTTCTGGCTCACCCTTGAGCGGAGAACTTGCAGTTTCTGGTCCTCCATGGGTGTAATTGTGGCCGTCCTAATGTATCCGTTGAAACATGCCAGCCAGTGTTTAAAGATTGCCGCTGAGTTGCTGCGTGGGGGCTAAGTTGCAGACACTCTGGCTTGATGCAGAGCTCCATTCTTCAAATTTGGTTCAATAACTTGATGCACGATCAATAACTCTTGAAGAGAGATTGTAGGACAATTGAAGGCTTTATTGAACTAGATGTTTCCCCCAGCAGCGTAGGTACAGAATGCAGCAGCGAGGGAAACACAGATTCTTATACTCCGCCTTACTGGGCGGAACCAGCAGGCAGGCTTCACCAATGATCTTACAGTATCAGGTACTCCAACCTAGGTACCGTAATACCCCTAATACCGACTACCACAGACGTTAGTGGTGATTATTGGTTTCTCGCCATGCCACAGCGGCATCCTGATTTTGCCAACAGAAGTGGGCCAGTCAGATCGCAATCCGATCAGAGCCCAGCGTGTTTCTCCATTTTGGCCACTCCTGCGGTCTATTGGCCACGTCATGCTCTCACTCAAGCGCAATGTGGCCATTAAATCACACCCCAAATCTATGATAACATGGAAGTAAGAAATTAGCAATTTCTTGTTTATCAGATTTCAACAGTGCATTCAAAATATTTTCCATTTTTTTTTTCAACTAGTTGAATTGAGTTACACTGGATGAGAATCTCCATTGGCCGACGCCAGAATTGGGAAACACAATTGGGAGCGGAATTCGGCGTGAGCCAAAAATTGCGGTTGACGCCGGGTGCCAAATAGAATGCCAAATAGAATGCCCTCGACAGCGCCATCAATACGTTCCGAGTGGGAATGCAAATTATACAGTGAAGGCCATTGGCATATCATTGATGGGCCCCACCCAGCATTTTCCTGGCCTTCGGCGATGCTCCCCCTCTGCCAGGAGGAATTAGCGCTGACGAGGTTCACTTACGATATTTCAAATCGGGGAACAGGCGCCATGGATGTTGAGGGTGCGGGAGGGTATACAGTGTCCAACACCGCTATAGTGTGCTGACAGTTGTGTCACTGGCAGGGGGTGGGCATCTGCCAGGGCCGGGGGTAGTAGCGGGTGTGCGAATGGGAGGTGAGCCGTGGGATTGGGTAACCGGGCATGATGCTGACTGACCCTGGGAACTTAGCGCCATGGGTCGTATGGGTACCCCACTAGGGTAATTATGAATTACCCACTGAATGGGGGAACATAATCTTCACTCAGAAATTAAATCAAAATGTCAGAATGGAGTGTGGTGGGCTTTGAAAGTTGGAGAAATTAAATAAATGTAAGTAAATTTCTGCTTTATAATGTGCTACTTTATTAAAATGCAGAGTCATACAGGAAAACGTGAGCAGTTATACTCTTATTAGGATGGAAGAAATACATTGGAAAAAAATTTCCATCGACCTTTAACTCAATGGAAGGGCCCGATGTGTCTTGGAGATTAAACAGAAGGATTCAAAAACTCTAGTATCCTGAGTTTTAATATCAATAAAATTGAACAGTTAACAAAGAGTTTCTGCTCTGAAGATCTTGTCTGAGATGGTGTTCCATCTGTGCTAAGGTCCATTAAGAAAAAGATAGAAACAATAGATTCAGGTCTGGCATCATCACAGAAAATAAATTTGACCATAAAATATTATATTGTGTGTTTGAAACTATAATGTTTATGGCTTTCAACCTCAGTTTTGCTGCTACAAGGGAATTGTTTTCATTGAAGAAGACACGATTTTTGCATAGTCTGCAAAGACGGACTCTGTGAAATTTATTTAAAGTTAGTTCTAAACATCATGTTTGCTTCCTACATAACCCCAGGGAGCGAGCATAAAAGTAAAGAAAAAAGCTTGTGATATCATTATATTTGAGACCCATGAGCATCATTATTTCCCGTGTTTATAGCAATTGCAATTCGGAGATGGGACATAATGAGTCACCTTCCTTGGACTGAAGTTAGTTTTAAAGCAATCATTTTGTGGATCATTTTAGTGTTGTGATTCCAAGAGAGACCAGGAAAGTTTAAAAATAAATGCAAACTCCCTGTTATTAACTGAAAGTATTATGCATCAGGGTTTCAAGTTTTAAACACAAACATTTAATGTAAGACAAGTCAAGTGTTAACTTAACAATAAATTTTGTGGAGCAGCATAGTGGTGCAGTGGTTAGCACTGCTGGCTCACGGCACTGCGGACCCTGGGTCATTCCTGATCCCAGTTCACTGTCTGTGTGGAGTTTGCACATTCTCACTGTGCCTGTTGGGACTCACCCCCACAACCCAAAGGCATGCAGGGTAGGTGGATTGGCCGCGCTAAATTGCTCCTTATTTTTGTAAATCTCAACAGGGCACTCCCTATTCTATTTTTATTTTCATCCAAGAGTTCCCAAATATTATGGAATCTTGAGGGTTCCTGCACTTCCCCTGAGGCCACAATAAAGTGTGCCACAGCGTTCAGGAATTAACTTTGATTCTCCACAGCATTCCCACTATTCTCCAAGGGATGAGATTTCTGAGGAGCCTTACACTTGCATCTGGTTAGGCAGCCCTCCAACTCTCCTGAAGCGTGTCTTTACTGCATCGTCAGTGTGAGAGGTGGGAGAGAAATAATGCTGCCATTCTCATACTCCACAGGGTTGAAGTGTTGAGTGTGCATGGGAGGGTTTTGCAGACAATGGCACCATGAAATGACACCTTGGAGGCTCTGTAAGGGTGAATAAAGTGATGTTTAATTCAAGAGCGATATAACAATGGTCTTATCTTTACTTGTGCCTCGATTCAGCCATTCCCATTAATTGCTGATAGTTTCTTACTCTTTCTCAAACCCTTCTCCCCCCCCTTCCCCCCCCCCCCCTCCCCCCCTCCCCCCCCCCCCCTCCCTGGTGGGAAGGCCCTGGGCTGTGTTCCTGCTGATCCTCTTCCCGTCAGGTGCCTGTGGCCCCGGGCTCCTCCATTGCATAGAGCTGGAGTGAGATCCAGAAGCCATGCCTTCTTTTGGTTCTGACATTCGTGGATTCCGAGCAGTGCCTGTACCGCACAGTTGGCACCCTCAGCCATGGAAGTCATGAGCTGCGCCATGGAGCGGACATCTCCTGCCACAGAGTGCATGTCGTGTGCCAAGCACCCCACTGCAGACACCATCCTTGCTCTGTTGGCCTTGTTGTGTTGCAGTGACGGCACCATCTGCTCGCACAGAAGGTGGTGCGACTCCTTCTTTAATAAGGACACGGGGAGTCCACATCTAGCAAGAATAAAGAATTGGTTTATTTAGTGACATTATGTACAACGACCGGTAGATCCCTACCTGGTCTCTCCATGGTTGGTGCTTTACTGGCCATCCTTTAATACATAGCTTCCCCCTCCACTCAGTGGGGAACCCATACTCTGTGAGAACCATGGTGAAGAGAATCATTCCCACCCTGTAGATCCCATGCAGGATATGACAAATCGTGTCAACCTTGCAGGCTGAGGAGGAACACTGCCATTCTGCCCTCATGCTCGCCATTCTACCTTTGCAGTTCTGGCAGCTCTAGGAAGAACAGACCAGGGACATGTCATTGGTAAAGGACTCAACAGAGTCCTGGGCTTCGGCTTCCCTCCGAGTGCCAGTTCCCGAGGACATTCCTTTCTCCACCTGCTGTAGATCTTCAGCTGCGACGTGCTCACCAGTGAGTCACCCAAAGGCCTGCTTTCTACTTAATCCCACCGAGGAGTGAGTATCTGCTGGTGGAGGGTGTGGGTGACAGCTGTGACCCTTCCTTGATGTTTGTCTCTGGGATGTGTCCCTCAGAGTTACTCTGGTCTGTGATCTCCAGAGGACACAAGGATGGTCTGGGCTGGTCGACTGATTAACCTGCAAGGGAAGCGAGTTGGCAATGGTGCACCACAGGGGCAGACTGATGGGAAAAATTTAAATCACGTGAATCTTGCACCATATGGCTGTATGTGTTGAGAGTTCTCATCTTTGGTACCCCACCTCGCCCTCTGCACTGCTGCATGAGATGTATTAGGAATCCTTGAGGTGGCGGGATGAGAGATCACCGTGGAGGTGTGAAAGGTGCGTGAAGGGGTGCAACAGAAGACAGGAGATAGACTTACCGGGCTGCACGAAGAAGGCCATTGATATTCTTCCGTCACTGTTGCTCTATCCTGTTACACAGCGAGCTAGCACTCACCATCGCAGCCACTGCCTCCCTGACAGCAGTGGTGACTGTTTGATGGACTTTGCGTGATCACAAGTACAGAAGGCCACACCTCTGCTCCACGCCATCCAGGAGGTTGGTGAGGGCTCCCTCCGTAAAACATGGCGCTGAATTCCTGGTGGCCACCCCCCTGACTGGACAACAAGTGCAGGGGTTTCTGGGGAGGTGTTTAAAAGGAGCGTCCCATTGATGACAGAGATTACATTTTCCCAGGATGAGCAACTCAGAGGCAAACCATCATGAGCACAGTGTGAATCACATGGGAACAAAATCTGTTAGACTGGCTGAATTTTCGGTGAGTTTTCTCACCAGTACCGTCACATTGAAAAAATATGGTAAAATTCCACCCTTTGTTTCCTTCAACATGCAGGCTCCAAGAAAGACCCCTCACTATCCCCATTCCTAAACTATCCCTTTGTTCTTGGAAACCTATATGAAGACAATTGTCGTCATCTTGCCTCTCCTAGGAAATGCAGAAAGGGTCCCTACACTGTTCAATGTTTTCCCATTTATACCTCTGACCATTAACTTATTGATCACAGGCTAAATTTTGAATTCCAAGCGCAAGATTCTCTGCTTGCCAACGCCAAAATCGCGAAATGTGATTGGGCGGAGAACAGCTTCCGACGCCGAAATCGGGGTAAACGCTGGTTTGACGCCAAATTGGGACGCACCCCGAAAATGGCGTCAATGCGTCGCTCACTGCGTGAGGTGAAAGTCCAGAAAGCATATCATTAGTGTGCCTGACACCCTATGCTCCGGGGCCACCGCGATTCAGCGCCTCCAACAGGCCGATTTCCCGACGTTCACTTGTGGTTTTAAAAATCATGAACCTGCTGCCCTGGCTGCTGAGTGAGAGAGAGGAGGTAGGAAATGGCATGGAGTGACTGTGGCCCGGACACCAGCTGTGCCGGCTGCGGCATGGGGGCCTTGCCAGGGACGGGGGAGAGAAAGGGGTGTGGGGGGAGCGGGAGGTGGGGCGGGGGTCCGAGCAGCCGGGGTGACCCCCACAGGACTGAAGCAGTGCCAGGGCACCGCCTGCCATTACGGCGGCCATCTTGCTGAACACCCATTGGCATTTGGACATCAACCTGCGATGCTGGCCGCTATGGTGATGGCCTCAGCCCTGCGAGATACCCTGCGGCAACCTAAGCAGGGGCCACTCAGAGAGGTGGGGGAAACTGCAGCAGAGGAACGGGCTGCCGAAGGGCAGGTGGCAGCTGCACAGACTGGAGGGCATGCTGACAGAGACTGCGGATGAGCAGAGGGACAGTGTGACACATCTGCCAGATGATGGCACACCTGGCCACCGCAGGGGTATGGGGGAGGACACCCACTCCCGGTGATCCTCAAGGTCATGATCGCCCTCAACCTTTACGTGATGGTGTCCTTCCAGGCGCCGAGCAGGGACCTATCCAGGATCTCGCAGGCCTCGGCGCACAGGTGTACCCGCGCCGTCACAGTCGCTCTGTATGCCCAGGCAGATCAGTACATCCAGTTCCATATTGATCAAGCCCACCAGGATGCCCAGGAAACAGGGTTCGCTGCCATCGGCGGGGTGCCCCAGGTCCAGGGGGTGATCAATGGAATACATGTCACCCTACAGGAACTGGCAGATAACAGGCCGCTGTACACTAACCAAAAGGGGTTTCACTCCATGAACATACAGCTGATCTGCGATCAACAGATGTGCATCATGCACGTCTGCACCCAATACGCGGGCAGCATGCATGACTCATTCACCTTGGCACACTCGGTGATATCCGACATGTTTGAGGGGCACCCCTCTCCTGGCTGCAGTCGTGGCTGATAACGCCTATCCAGGGGCTACAGACCGACGCAGAGACCCGATACAATGTGACGCCCATACAGTGGCCAGAAGTGTGTTTAAACAGTGCTTTGGCATCCTCAAGATGCGCTTCAGGTGCCTGGACCTGGTGCCCTCCAGTTCGAGACTGAGAGGGTCGCCCGCACCGTGGTGGCCTGCTGCATCCTCCACAATATAGCACAGCAGAAAGGCGATGTGCTGGAGGAGGAGGATGAGGAGGAAGTGCAGGCCTCGTCCGATGAGGAGGATACGGGGGAGGGGGACAATGAGCAGGACATGGGGCCCAGGCAGGCAAGGGAGGCCAAACGACGGCATAGCCAGGGCCAGAACCAGCGGACATGGAATGCTCTGCTTGCAACATGGTTTACCAACTAGGAGAGGGGAGATTGCTGGCCATGGGTACGGACACCACAACCCAGACCCACACCCACTCACCTCCCACACCACAGAACCGCCCGCATACCCACCCCTCCATGGGGACCCTGGGTTTGCGGTCACAGCGCATCTGGTCCATGGGATGGAGGATAATGGCAATTTGCTCTGCGGGTTATAAGGGTGAAGGGGGTGAGGGGCGTGTGTGCTGAGGGGGATTCAGGTAGGGGGGTGAGGGGGTGTGGGCTGAGGGGGGTGCGGGTTTGGGGGGGTGAGAGGGTGAGGGCTGAGAGGGGTGTGGGTTGAGGGGGGTGCAAGTTGGGAGGGTGAGGGGGTGTGGGCAGAGGGGTTTGCAGGTTGAGGGTTGAAGGGGGTGAGGGATGAGGGTTGTAAGGGGGGGTAAGGGGTAAACATTTCAGGACTGAGCAGAGGATAAATTTCTTCACCCGGAGAGTGGTGAATCTGTGGAATTCACAACCACAAAAAGTAGTTGAGGTCAAAACGTTGTGTGATTTCAAGACGGAATTAGATATAGCTCTTGGGGCTGAAGGGTTCAAGGGATATGAGGGGGAAGGTGGGATCAGGGTATTGAACTTGATGATCAGCCATGATCATAATGAATATCAGAGCAGGCTTGAAAGGCCGAATGGCCTCCTCCTGCTTCTATTTTCTATGTATGTTTCTGTGTAAACCAACAATCCATTTGTAGCTTCTAACTGTTGCATTGGGTGATCACTGCCAGCATTTTGTAAATTCCACCAATGATTTAATTCCTCAGAGCTATTACCATTAATCGAGGGACTGCAGATTTAATAATAAGAAATATCTGCATGTAAAAAGGTTAATAGGTACATTTGCTTATTTAGTTAGCATTGGGAGACAATAGATAGTGATGCTCAAATAATGCTTTGGATATGAAGCTTAAACTATCTGTTATAATTTGAGTACCCAACCACCTGAAATGAATTATTTCCTGTGGAAGAGAACGCTATTTCGCTCATAACAAAAAAGGTGCATCAAAATTCAGTGACCCAAACTTGAAAAGGTCAAACCAGCAATTATGATAGGTGAGGACAAAAACGGGAGTGAAACCACAGCCTGAGGCTGCAATATATTGGGGATTGTAATTTCACCGCTATTAGGAGCCGCCACCGCCTATAGCTAATAGAGAGGGGAAACTTCTACATATCAGTCGGAGCAAGATTTAAATCCAAACCCAAAGTGTTATGTGCAAACCCACTCCAGGATCCAAAAGTAAACCTTTGTGTAAGTAGCTCACATGGTGGATGAACACATCACCTTTTCATGTCTGGGACCTGGATTGAAACCCATCCCTGACAAACAGGATGAAAGTCTTTTCACTTATCTGTGAAATTCAAGTGAAATGAATTCACATGGTTACCCCAAGGCAACAAAAGTGCCAATAATGCAGGCAATCTGTCTGGCACAAAATTGCTAGTTTCAGTCCAACTACGTGGGAAGTCGAAAGCTGACCTTGCTGCCACACTGTGTTCTGCTCAGGTTAGAGTTAAGACTTTTGTTTGGGAAGAACAAATAGATCTTTGCTCCACTTCTGGCTCTGTCCTAACTGACCGAAGAGTGCCTGGTGCTGACATTGAGTGGTCAAAGGAGAAAAGTGTTCCATTCCAAAGCAATGATGAGCACTTTGATGAGCACTTAGCATCAGCATGAAATGATTGCCCATCAGGTGTAGTGAAGCATAAATGAGCATTAAAATTCCCTCCACAACAATGTACCTCAAACACAGTCATAAGAACACTCATCTACGACAGCAGTATGAATGTTACGTGTTAGACCGACCATTTAGCATTATCAGTGCAAGAATGTAGACAATTTTACACTACTTATTTGTTCCTACTGGGCCTGGGGTCAGATTACACAAACTCATTTTACTTGAAACCAATCCAACTGCCGGAGAGAGGAAACGTTTTGTAGGATGCAGTTGCTGTTGCAATTCATAGCAATTTCCATTTCAAATTTTTGCTCTAAAATAGTTGCTTGAGGTTTGACATTTTCCTAAAGGTGAACTGAAACTAAACTTTGATGAAATCGGACTGTGCCATGTCCATTTTTCAGGCATGAAATCACTGCTCAAATCTCCTCTATGGCAGCAGCACGTATGTGCCCACTGCACGCACAGTGTGCCACCCACCACACTGGACAAGAGATTCATGAGGAATCCAGGCCCACACAAGGGTATTCAAAAGGCAAATTGTCATTTCGGACAACAAATAAAGAATCCTGTGGTGAAATTGGTCTGTCAAAGTACCTGACTCATCATATGAAAACTCAAATTATAGCTGCTAATAGTCAGGGAGGACTTTAGAAGAGTGCAATTGAAAGACTTCCCTCCCTCACAGGTTATGCACTATTTTGAGCTTTTACAATGTGCTCTATGGCCTTTTCTTCTGACTCTTTTTTCTGATCCACAACTGACTCGGTAATACTCGAGGTCGTTGGAGATATCTCATTCTCCTCCTAGGTAGCCTATAAGGCCCGGCTGAGGAGGCAGCATGGATACCTGGGTATAGACGAACAGGGAAGACACTGCATGGGAGACCAGAACCATTTTGGACAACACTTTTCCCATCTCAGCTAGACCAAGGACCCCTGTGTTCAGCATCTGGGCTAACTGAGGAGGCTGAAATCAAAGCTCTGTCACCGGCTACAGGCGCAATTGAAACCCCAAACCGAGGCATGTACAGTATTGTCGGTGGTTGTCAAAATGACCATGGCCCTTAAATTTTATCCCATTCCAGTTTACATAGATGACATAAGTACCATCTCACAGCTTGCCGAACGTCACGGTAGCATTGTGGATAGCACAAATGCTTCACAGCTCCAGGGTCCCAGGTTCGAATCCCGGCTTGGGTCACTGTATGTGTGGAGTCTGCACATCCTCCCCGTGTGTGCGTGGGTTTCCTCCGGGTGCTCTGGTTTCCTCCCACAGTCCGAAGATGTGCAGGTTAGGTGGATTGGCTGTGATAAATTTCCCTTAGGGTCCAAATTGCCCTTAGTGTTAGGTGGGGTTACTGGGTTATGGGGATAGGGTGGAGGTATGGGCTTGGGTAGGGTGCTCTTTCCAAGAGCCGGTGCAGACTCGATGGGTCGAATGGCCTCCTCCTGCACTGTAAATTCTATGATCTATGATCAATGTATCAGTAATATGACAAGTTCTCAACACCCCGAGGAACGTATGTACCTTCGCCCTACACCTAAATCTAGAAGCGGAAAACTCTACACGTGCTGACTGAGATGCAGCTGGTCCCCAGTCCCACGCAGCAAGTGACGGTGCTTGTGGAAGATTTTTCTTTTAAAGATTGCGCCATTGAAGCATTACAGCCCTCTTTAACAGAGCTGTAAATTCAAGTTCCCAGCCCTCACCTGTCAGGCAGGCCCCGGAAAGTAGTGGGGCAGCATTTGAAGAGGAGGCCTTGGAGACTCTTTAAGGGGGGACAGTACTTGACACTAAAGGTACCTTTGTGGATCATGGCATACCTTGTCAACAGGGTACCCTCTCTGCTGAATCCACAAGACTCTTGCCGAGGTGATGGGTTTGAGCTGTATAACATACTGTGAATGGTTACATATCAGCTGGGTGTAAGGTGAGTACAGTTTCTCTCGGTTGACATGCGGTGCTCACAAGGGGACATGCCTGCAGTTAATGATATCATGCAACATTGGGGAGCCTGGAATCTTCATGAAGGCCTATTCTCCCTCTGCCTGCTTCTGATCAGAAGACTGTATGAAATGCATTTAGGTTTCTAAAAAACAGCCTTGGTGACCTGCCTTACACATTAGTGGATGGCAAAAAGGAAGAGATGTTGGAAATATTGCCCACTTTGTATGTCAGGAGCTAAATACATAAAAGTTCATGGCTACAGTAATCTAGAGCCACTGAAATGCCATCCTTGCTCTGCTTTGAGACTGCACTGATAACAGATTTCAGTGAGAATGGTGAAGTTGAGACGTATGACCCATTGTTATTGTCACACCACCTCAGTAAGGGGGAAACTATTGGAAGCAATTCTGAGAGACAGAATGAATCTGCTTTTGGAGAGGCATAGATTAATCAAGAACAGTCAGCATGGTTTTGTTAAGGGGATGTCATGTCCGGCCAACTTGATTTAATTTTTCAAAGAGGGGACCAGATGTGTAGATGAGGGCAATCCATTTGACGTAATCTACTTGGACTTCTGCAAGGCTTTTGATAAGGTCCCACATGAGAGATTAGGTGGATTGGCCATGCTAAAATTGCCATTTCGTGTCCAAAAATGTGCAGGCAAGGCAGGGATAGGGTGGGGGAGTGGGCCTAGGTGGGGTGCTCTTTCAGGAGGTTTGTGCAGATGTGATGGGCCAAATGGCCTTCTTCTGCACTGTTCGGCTTCTATAGATTTTATGGAAAACTGATAGCAAGGGGTCCAAAGAAATTTGGCATATTGGATCCAGAATTGGCTGAGTGATGGGAGGTGTCAGAGGGGTGTTTTTATGACTGGGAGCTTGTCTCCAGTGAGGTCCGATTGGGATTAGTGTTGGGTCCCTTGCTGCTTATGATTTATATAAATGGTTTAGATTTGAATTAGGAGGGTTGATTAGTAAGTTCGCGGATGATATGAAAATTGTTGGAGTGGTAAATAGTGAGATTACAGGAGGATAAAGACAGGCTGGTCAGATGGGCTGATCAGTGGCAAATGGAATTCAATCCAGATAAGCGTGAGGTGATGCACTTGAGCAGGACAAACAAGGCAAGGGAATACATGATAAAGAGCAGGTCCCTGGGATGCACCGAGGATCAGCAGGACGTTGGTGTGAATGTTCACCAGTCCCTTAAGGTAGCAGGGCAGATGGATAAAGTGGTTAAGAATGGATATTGTATTGTTGCATTTATTAACCAAGGCATAGGGTAAGATTCACCGGCCACATCCGCCCGGCGACCTGAGAATCCGCCCGAGGTCAATGGAGTTCTCCATTGTACACGGCTCGCCTGTGGCTTTCTTGTGGTGGATGGGGCAGGAGAATCCAGCCCATAGAGTTTAAGAGCATGGAGGTTATGCTGGAACTGTATAAAATATTGCTAGAGTACTGTGTGCAGTTCTGGAATCCACATTATAGGAGGGAAGTTACAGCACTGGAAAGGGTGCAGAGGAGATGAACCAGGACGTTGCCTGGGCTGGACAGTTTTAGTTATGAAGAGAGATTGGATAGACAGGGTTATTTTACTTTTTGCAGAGGAGATTGAGGGGGGGGGGCTATGATTGAGATGTATAAAATCATGAAGGCCATGGAGCGAAATTCTCCGACCCCCCGCAGGGTCGGAGAATCGCCCGGGGCCGGCGTAAATCCCGCCCCCACCGTGGCCGGAATTCTCCGCCACCTGGGAATTGGCGGGGGCGGGAATCACGCCGCGCCGATTGGCGTGCCCCCTGCGGTGATTCTCCGGCCCACAATGGGCTGAAGTCCTGCCGCTGATAGGCCAATCCCGCCGACGTGGTTTCAACCACCTCTGGTGGCGGCGGGATTGGCGGCGCGAACGGGCCCCCGGGGTCCTGGGGGGGGGGGCGCAGGGTGATCGGACCCCGGGGGGTGCCCCCATGGTGGCCTGGCCCGCGATCAGGGCCCACCGATCGGCGGGCGGGCCAGTGCCGTGGGGGCACTTTTTTTCTTCCACCGCCGTCACGGCCTCCACCATGGCGGAGGCGGAAGAGAACCCCCCTACCGTGCATGCGCCGGTGGTGACGTTAGTGACCGCTGACGCACCGGCGCATGCGCGAACCAGAAAAGGCCTTTCGGCCAGCCCCGACGCCGGGCAGCGGGCGTCAAAGGCCGTTGGCGCCGGTTTTGATGCCAGTCGGCGTGGCGCCAACCATTCCGGCGCGGGCCTAGCCCCTAAAGGGGCGGAGAACTCTGCACCTTTGGGGAGGCCCGACGCCGGAGTGGTTAGCGCCACTCCGTTACGCCAGGACCCCCTGTCCCGCTGGGTAGGGGAGAATCCCGCCCATGGAGTAGACAGGAAGAGACTTTTGCCTTAGGTCAAGGGATCAATGGCCAGGGGGCATAAATTTACCAAAAGTGGCAGGGGGGGTTAGAGGGGATGTGGGGAAAACCTTTTCACCCAGAGGGTGGTGGGAGTCTGGAACTCGCTGCCTAAAAGGGTGGTGGAGGCAGAGACCCTCAGAACATTTAAGAAGTATTTAGATGCACACTTGCGATGTCAAGGCACACAAGGCCAAGTTCAGGAAAAAGGGGCTAGTATACTTATGTGGTTGTTTTTGACTAACAGGCATGATAGGCTGAAGGGCCTTTTCTGTATGACTCTATTGTTTCTTGCCAATGTGGGAGAATTGTTCACTATGAGCACATCAAGCAGACATGGCCTGAACAGATATGGTCTCCTGCTATGTGCATGTCTTCCCCGCCTCATCCTCTCTCTTCCAGGAGCTTGGCCTGCTCTATGTTGCCTCTGCTAATTCTCACTCTCATGCTGTGGTATAATTGGGAACTCCGATCTGGGAGCAAGTGATTGATGTAAAATCCTTGATGGAAGGACAAAATCCTTCAACAGGTGCCGCACCTCCACACCAAGTAGATTCATCACTTTAAAAAACACTGGAAACCATCAACCAGTCCGACAATTGCACAAACAGCTGGTAGAAATCAATCAGCAGCTAAGCTGAAACGAGTTGAAAGTCCCCTGAAATAGAATGGTCCGAGGGTAGGGTGTTGAGAATGTTTCCTGTTGCTGAACACATATACAGCTGTTTGAGGTTAAGGAAAGGCATTAACTGGAGCACTGAATTTTAAAATTGCTGCACTGGTATCAAATCAGCTGACTGGTGACAGTATCTGCTTAAGCTGCACATTCCAGCAGATGGTCCCTATATGCACATGGACACCCTCACCAGGTACAGCGAGCACCAGAAGTGACCATAAGCACTGCGGGTGCCATTTTGGAGGCAAAGCAACATTCATAGCCCCAGAAGACCATAATCTTACAGGTACAATTTAATAAGCAGTTGGATTTGATCCTGGTATATGCAATTATTTGTCTTACCTATATAAATGCCACAGAGTTTTTCAATTAATATTAAGTTACTTCAGCGCATGTTATGGCGTCAGTAACACTGCTCAATGGTTATTTTAATGGTTACACAAATGAGATCTAATCACTTCTTTCGAAGTTGCACAGCAACAATTTGTGTGGTGTTTTGCCTGACCCCTTCACAATATTATTTTGGTTGGCTTAATGAGATCTGTGACAACTTATCTGCACCAATTGCTTCACTAAATTGATGCAGTTTCAGCACCTGTGGGTTTTACTAATCATAAAGTCTGGCACGGAATTAATTAAGAGACATTGGAAAATAAATGCTCATTATTTGAAGAACGTTCCAATATGAATCATCATGGACCCGATTTAGCCACCGCGTTAGCCACAGGCACAAATCCCGCGAAACCTTGTGGGAGGCAAAAACCTTGCGCCAGCGAGATTTCCGATCCTGATATTCCCGAGTCTTCCCGATGATGTGATCAGGTTCATGCCCAGGAACATGATTAACATGAATGTGAATCCATTAGCATATACTGAGCGTGGTTAATTTTGCATCTTCACCATTCATCGAATGATGTCACGCCGTGACATCACGCTGGCGTGAATTGCTGCTGCTCTTTAAAATGGGAACCAGGTGCCATGACCTCCGAGAGGGAGGAGGGCGGTGAGCACCACTGTCTCCACTGAGCAGCAGGGAGTCCAACGGTACAGAGACCACTAGGCAGCTCCGGAGAGGAGGGAGAATCAAAGGTGTCCCGGGCGGGGGATTTTGGGAATGTGAAACAATGAGGTGGGCAGCTGTTGAGGGCATAAGGCTACACTCACAGGGTGGAATGGTGATCGTGGTTGGTGTGGATGGTCCTGGAGTCTGTTGACTGTTGTTTAAGTGAGTTTTCAGTGTTATTTAAGTCTTCTGTCTGTGGCATGGAAGGATGGTGCAGGGGCAGCTGTGGGGCACATGGGTGGGGTGTAATGAGAGTCAAGGAACCAGGCCTAATGGACGAGGTGGAAGAGGGTCTTGGCACTATGTGGCAGTGAAGGACACCCGCTTCCTGTGGCCGTGAAGGTCACACAGGCCCTACACCTCTCCCCCATGGGATCCTTCCAGGGCTCCACAGGAGACCTATGTGGAATATTACAGGCATCTACCCATAAGTGTATCCATGATGTGACAGATGTAATTTATGTTAGAGTTCTGTACAACATATATTTTGACCTGGACCAGGCCTGGCAAAACGAGAGATCTATGGGCTTTGGGAAGATAGCTGGTCTGCCACAGGTGCAGGGGGCGATCGACTGCATCCTTGTCACTCACCATGTCCCATAGCACCACGGAGACCCCTTCATCAACCGTAAAGGGATTTCACTCCCTCAATGTCCAGCAGGTGTGTGACCATCAAATGTATTTCATGCATATGTGCACCCATTTTCCAGGGAGTTTACATAACAGCTACATCCTCAGCCAGTGACAGATATCCCCTCAGGTCGTGACTGATGACGGTAGTGCGGAGGCCACTGGCCGCTGCAGAAGCCAGGTACAATGAGGCACACTGTGCAACCCGATCGATCATCAAGCGATGCATCGGCCTGTTAAAGGTGCAGTTCCACTGCCTCGACAGATCTGGATGGGGCCCTACAATACAGCCCAAGAGAGTCTCCTGCATTGTCAAGATCTGCTGTTCCCTCCACAACATGGCAACAGTGCCGCCCATATAAATCTGATCGATACGCTATCCGTGTGTTGTTAGCATTGATTGGCAACTTGCCACTTGGGATGGTGGGATTTCTGGCAGACATATGTGCCCATTTAATTTGTAATTTTAGAGTGAAATCCCTTTACGGTTGATGAAGGGGTCTCCGTGGTGCTATGGGACATGGTGAATTTTACTTCTGAAGGTAAGATGCGCATGAAGTTTGAAAAGAAGAAACACTTTGGAGCAATTCTTGTAACTTTCCGCTAGGGTTGCCTCCTCTCCTGTGAAAGAGTCCAGTTTCAGTGATATATTGGTGCAATTCTTGGTCCTGCAGATTCTGGAGACAGGCCCATGTCCCCACAGCTAACAGAGGGATGTGCAGATGAATGCTGCAGCGGTTATATGGAAAGAATCGAGAAGCGGAGGTCACTTTCCTTGAAACAGAGAATGTCAATGAAAGGTTTAATTGTGTGTGTGTGTGGGGGGGGGGGGGGGGGGGGGGGCGTGGACCAGTGAAAGGTCCATTAACTTCGGATGGGAGTATGGTAGCAAGTACAAGACATTTTACTCTTCTGCTCCCATTGAAGACACTTTAATTTGTTGTTACCATATGCTCATAACGTGCTTCTTCTTCCTTTAAATGTGTCCACTACACAAAGCAATCCCACACATCTGCACAATTCTTTCAGCTAACTCACACCCACATTTCTTTCAGGGAAAGCTTTCTCTTGATAAAAGAGAAAGAGCCACAGCAGTGAAAGGGCCAACCCTATTCAAAATCTCACTCAGATAGATAAGGAACCATTGGCAAAACTGGAGCAAGTGGCAGGAGCATTGGAAATGGCAAGATTGGAGCAAGTACAACAGGGTTTTTAAGGGACTTGAGAGGGTAAATGCTGAGGGGATATGAGAGTCTAGGAGCAGAGGGCATAGTCTCAGAATAATGGAATGCCCATTTAAGTCTGAGATGAGGGGGAATTTATTTTTTCAGAGAGTTGTGAGTCTTTGGAAATCCTTGCCACAGAGAGCTGTGGGGGTAGAATCCATGTTTATCTTTGAGGCTGAGAGAGAAAGATTCTTGATCAGTAAGGAAATCAAGGGTTATGGAGAAAGGGCAGGAAAGACGTGATGAATGTTGGATCAGCCATGATCCTATTGAATGATGGAGTAGGCTTGAGGGGGCCGAACGGCCCGCTCCTGTTTTTATTTTTTATGGTCTTATGGTTTCATGCCTATTTGACTTACCTTTAATCTCCCTTTAAGAAAACACATGTCCAGGGCCGCCTAGCAACCTATTCCTGCTTTGCTCTTCCACTCCTGCTTAATTTTCCCAATACTTACAAACCCTTGTCCATTTTTCCTTTTTGTAAGTGATGAACCATCAATCGAACGCGAGACGAGTTGCTGTACAAAAGTTAGGCTTTAATAAGCTAGAACTTAGCCTTGCGGTCGACTACAGTAAATGGACGACCGCCGGGCGTTCTGACTATTTATACCTCGGTATGGAGGCGTGGTTAACTCAGCCTCTCGACCAATCGGAGATCCGTCACATGACTGGTCTCAACCAATCGGTCGAGTGGGACATGACCGACCAGGGCCAATGGTAAGCCGGTGTTCTGCACCAATGGCAGACAGCTATGCAAATCATACCACCACAGTAAGTCCTTATGATGACCCAAAATGGCTGCACAAGACATGGAGGTGGAGAACCCTCATGAGCATGTACAGTCACCCATTCCATCCTTCCACAGGTTTAGATCAGTACTGTATTTGCCAAATGTGTGACACAGCTAGGAGCTCCAGGTTATACACCTGCCCACACTTTGTCATGAGCTTACTGTCAAATAAGTTGTGTGTACACATGCTTAGAGATATATGTAGAGTTCTATGTCACAGATGAGTTTTTGATAATATTAAGAGAATGTGGAAAGAGCAGTGCATCTCTTCTGAGACTAAAAATATTGAAAAGTAACTTTGTGAAATGCAGTAGAGCACTTGGTCACTTTTTAGATTCAGCAATGAAAGGACTTCCATCACCGCAAAGTCCAAACTGTGGGATATTACTTCACTGGGTTAGACTCTGAGCTCTCATTTTAATTCACTTGGGAGTCAGATCAGCAACCTAATTTTAAAATTGCTGTCCCATTTTGATGTCAGTGCTCAGGCAAAACCATTTCACCTCATTGAGTTTAGTAGACGTACAACACGCCTTTATGCAACTTGATCTTCCTCCTGGGTGTTTTAAGAGACATGCTGCACAACTGGTGGAACAGAAAACTGGTGAGCTGCAACATCCAGCTGAGTGGCATGATCTGCAACCACATATGGACGACCCACCACAATCCTGAAATTAACTAATCACTGATAAAGCTGCAGTAATGGAAAGGGGAGGCTTGAGCATTTTGCCGAGCTCCTCGTTAGACACTTCCACACCTCAGCAGATTCTCTGTATCAAATTAAACAGTTGCCTGAGAATGTCTTCCTCTTTACGCTGAAGAGGTGCTAAAGATAATCCTGTCAACTATACAAGGCAAAGCTTCTGGCCCAGACAGCCTTACAGCAGAGATTCGCAAATGTAATAAATAGCACAGAGCTTGTTGACCCATCTTCAAGGGTACCTGAAGGAGGCCTTGTGGTGCAATGGTAGCTCCGGGTTTGAGTTCACGCCAGGACTTGCTGGCCACGAGAGGAGGGTCCAGAGGCTGATAATCAGCTTTGCATCCTTCCTCCACTCCTCCTCACTATTCGTCAAAGGGTAAAAAAAAAACAGCCACCACACTAAAGAAAATCCCAAAGGAATGTCAGCAGATAGCAAAAATCATTGGTCAAACTCCCAGAAAGCAGTGTGAACGAAGCCATATCTATAAATCCACTTTCTGCTAATCTCAGAGGACGACCCAAGGAAGAATTAAGGGTACTATGTGCTGAGAGTTACTGGACTTTTATAGATCTTAAAATTTATAAGGTGTTGCTGAACAAATGGGGAAGGTTAGCTCTGAAGGTAGTTAAATTAAGATTGTTTGTAGCTGTTTTCAAGTATTGGAAGTGTGAAGCCATTGTCGTATTTAAGTGTAATTCTGTTTTATTTTATTGTACTTTTTCCTGTTTCTTAATAAACATTTTCTTTATTATAAAATCATCACAAGTAGCCGGGGGCATCATTTCTGGATTTTAAGACGCCTCCTCATACCCTGAAAATACAAACATAAGGCAATTTCCCTTCTGGGATTTGAACAGCTCAACATTTACCACCAACCATGCCCATTACACAGCAGCATGGCATTTAATTAAAGATCAGAATCAAACTCTACCAGGCTATTGTCCTTACCACCCTGCTGTACGGTGCATATTTCTGGATCTGCCAAAGGCGCCACATCAAAATTCTGGACCCTTCCACCAAAGATACCTGAGGTCTATCATGAGAATTTAATGGCAGGGCAAAATCACAATCAATAAGGTGCTTCATCCTGCTGGGTTCAAAGGCATGGAGATAACCCTCAAGGAAATGCAACATAAATGGCCGTGCTATGCCTTGCACATGGATGACTGCAGAATCCCCAGCACATTTTCAATAGGGAACTGCCTCAGGGCAAACAACACCAATGTGATCAGTACATGCTAAAAGAGAGCCTTCAAACTTCTACATTGAAGACCACCTCTCGTGGGAAGCAACTGCAGCTGGCCAGCCCATGTGGAGGCAAGTGCTGGAATTTGGTTCAACGTGCTACGAGAACAATCTACGGCAAACACGCAACAACCAACACGCCCAGAGGAAGCAACACCAGAAATTCCCCCAAGCACCAATAACGGCAACATGAAATGCGTCTTCTGCCATGCCAATCTCACGTTGAATTCTTCAATGGTCAGAAGACCCACAGAAGACAATAAAGTCGCTTACAGCATGGACATGAGGATTCTACCATCAACTGCACTCTATGTGACACACATTTGATTGAGCAACAACTTTTACATTTACAACAAACAATAGCCCTTAATAAATGACACCATTACATTGTGACATTTACTAATTATAGAAATTATAAAGGTGTCAATGCTTGCTTATAACAGCACATTTATTAACCCAACTTCATATTTATAAGAAAAAAAACTGGTATTGAAATATATTAAAACTTGGGTTTAACAATGGATCTTATTTTTCCACAGCTTATATTACAAAACAATTATGGCCACATTTGCAATGCTGAGGTTTTGAACTACATGTTGGAAGAAACGTCTAAGAAGCATGAAATGTACTAACAGACGAGATAAGTTGATGGCACCAGCTCACAGATCTAGGAATTGATCAACAGACAGATGGGAGATTTGGTGTAATTTCCCATAATATGTGCAACATTATCCATTCTGGAAATGGTGCTGAAGAGCAGATGCAATAATGCAGTTTCGAAAGACACTCGTGTTTGTGACTCTAATGGTTTCTAACAGGAAGGAAATGGAAGGAAATGCAATTTGAAAGAAACTGATGCATCTAATTCATTGTTACGGGGTTTTGTTGCTCTACTTAATAACTGTCTGCAACTGAAAAAAAATGGTGATTTTTTTTTTGTGCATGCCATGAGGTAACCTACCTTCAAAGAAGTGCAAGTTGCTTTAAATACATGAGTTTTTTAATATGATGTTCACATGCCCACTGGTTCAAGTTACCTCAGTAACCTCAATTATTTACGTTAAAGAAAGGTAAGGGCAAAGAAGCCAATATTTTCGCCAGACAAAATGAACGAGATAGGTGATGGGAGGAGAGAACACTATTTGGATAGAAGACCCAGAAGGATTTCCCGCATGTCCGACTGAAATTAACTCCGGTGGCACGGGGTTAAATCGGACATTGTGAATTTGAGGTGATTTGCACACCAGGGAGGAGTGGACGGCTTGGCTGATTAAGGAACGAAGGTGCCCAATAATATATAAGTAAGCTGTGGCTAGAAGACACACCCTTGTTCCATCTAGTCCACTGGCAGTGCCAAGGTGCCCAGGAGGCATTTTGCCCATGCCACTGATCGGGCCTGGGGATGCCCTGCCCAAATGAGGTGCAGGTGCGGGGGGTTTGATGACCCCCTCATTTGGGGGTTCCGGAGGCAGTGGTGGAGGGTCTAGAGATTGGGATGCCATTTGATCTCTTCCTGCACTGGCGAGTGGTGCTCATTAGTGCAGGAAATGGGACTACGTGCGGCCTCAGCGTGACATTCCTCACCAAAGCCCCAAAATGAAGCAGAGTCCCGTTTAATAGTGGGGCCATTCTCGGCACTGCCAGCGCTGGGAAACACCCGGCTCAACATGGGACTCGATTTAATTTCCTTTAAATGGCTCCCCTAATTTATGCCTACTGGTTGCTTTCAGTCCATTAAGCCATCTGCTATCCAGACTAATATATCGCCCCCATATTAATCTGTTGGGTAGCACCTTATCAAATGTCTATTGGAAATCCCACTTTGCTACAGCTACTGCTTCCCTTCCATCTACCTTACTAGCGACATTCTCAAAAAAAAACTCTGATAAATTTGTCAAACATAATTTCATTTTTGCAAAAACCATGTTAACTCGGTCTGGTCACATTATGATTTTCCAAGACATCCTGAATAATAGATTCCAACACTTTCCCAATGACTGATGTCAGGTTAACTGGCCTATAGTTCCCTGTTTTCTCTTTACCTCTTTTTTGGGATGGCAGCCTTATATTTGCTCATTTCTAATCAGCAGCAACCATTCCAGAATCTGGGGAATTTTGGAAAATCATAGCTAGTGCATGGCAACTGGGGAGCAGATGTCAGATATGTTGATATTGCAGACAGATGAAGGGGCCAGAAATCAGGAGCATGGAATGAATTGGAAATAACAGGGTGGGAGGAGTTGGACACCATGGAGCCGTAGGATAAAGAGGGAGGGTTGGACATCAAGAAATTGGGCATTGTGGATTTGAACTAAATTGGACACTAAATTGGACACCAGCTTGGCTGATTAAGGAAGGAAGGAGCCTAATAATAAATAAGTAAGCTTTAGCACACCCTTGTTCCATCTAGCCCACAGCAGTGCAATAAAGGCACTTGCCATAAGGCTTGTGACAATGCCTTTAAGACACTTCTCCTTTTATCTACTGCAGTTTGCAAGGCTTGGTAATCTCGGCAACAAAGAGTTTTTAAAAACTGCAAAAATGGAGGCGCCTTGAAAGATTTTAGTGATTAACAAACCTGACAGTGGATTGATTGCCCACCACTGGCTGCCTTCTATTAAAATCGGAAGTGAGCAGAACAGAAGAGGATTTGGGAATTTAAATTCTTTTATCTTCTACCTGAACCCAACCCATCAATCCTTGGGTGTTAAAATTCTTCCCCAAAAGTTTCAATTTAAAAACAGCAGCTTGTGAAAGCTAATTTTATGAAAGATGAATGACAGCTCTTAATACATTACACATTGAAACCACAACGTATCAATTGGTTTAATTGGCTACATTTCAAAATCACATTTCTGAAATTAATATAAATATTTATGTGGTTCTTTTTGCATTGATTGCGCAGGACAACAAAATGGTTTCAGAATTAAGTCGCTTGATCAACCGAGTAAAGTGCATCCTGCGTAATTTGAATGAAATCTCCTGACTAACATAATTTCTGGGAACAAAAAGCTGTTTATTTGGTTTGAGAATGTGCAATGTTATTTATCCTTTTGAAAATTAGCAAAATTGTTTTGATTAGCTGTCAATAATTTTAATTAAATTTGTAAATATTGGATATAATCAAGTTTAATGAAAATACAACTGGGGATTCATTATTTTGCATTCTGACTGATTTTTCTTTGCACCAAAATTTTCTGGGAGGAGGAATTTCATCACCAGTCGTGTTTTACACATCCCTAGCCTGTGCTGAATGCAAAAAAAATCTGATTCCCTTGCTTACCTATATACAAGTTCCAATATATATCACAGCTTTATTACATTTTTCTCCTGCTCAGTAAGAATCGTGCCATGAAACCAATAAATATTTAAATGCTTGATATCCTTTTAAATAAGGTAGGCAATAGTTTTGATCCAAGGGGATACTGCTGACTGAGTGAGATTTTAATGAAAAAAGGCAGAGACGTTTTATCATAATTGGCAGTTGCTTTACTGTTTCACAACAGAGATGTCTCAAATAGTTTGCCCTTCTTAAAACCTCTTTGAATGGAGTTCTAAAATTGATGTTTTACAAGAAATGCTATGTCAGATCTGCTTTAACTGGTTTGATGTTTAATGGTTATGCAGAATACATCCTGGAATGTATAATTTATCAGTCAAGTGATCTTCGTTGTTCAGTTTTCTTCATGTCCCGCTTTTCACCATACAATATAATCTTCAACAGAATAAGGTATCGTGTCATGCTTCTGAAATATTTCATGAAATTATGTCACTAAGTTATTTTGCCAAGTTAATTTGTTCCGGTTAGACACTTGCATTTTGGCCATATCTTTACCAGACTGAACACAATGATCAGCAGGCTTAGAGATGGAGGAAAACACAAGTGTTGTTCAACATTTATGTTACAACAACTTGTATATATTTGATATCATCCAGGGTTCTGTGATTGTATTCATGCCTCTCAGTGAGAAGATTATGGATTGAAGGCCTACTTCAAAGACTTGAGTATAAAATCTAGGATGACACTTTAGGGCAGTGCTGAGCACAATATAAGAGGTGCCGTCCTTCAAGTGAGACATTGCTTTTGGTTTGCACTCAGTACGGTTAACTCAGGAGCTCTTTAAAAACTATGGACGAGTCCTGATGT
Organism: Scyliorhinus canicula; assembly: GCF_902713615.1. NCBI lineage: Eukaryota > Metazoa > Chordata > Chondrichthyes > Carcharhiniformes > Scyliorhinidae > Scyliorhinus > Scyliorhinus canicula. The sequence goes on from NC_052149.1 coordinate 27,778,990, forward strand.
CAGAATTCCCCTCCCCATTCTCAGGTTGTGTGATTTCCGGGAGTGCCTTGAAAGGGTGCAGCCTGCTTCCTATCAGAAGCCCGCATCTGGCATTCCTGATCTGGACGATTCCATTGCAGAGATAGGTATCTCCAACTCTTCCACAATTTTCATGGAATCGGGCCAGGCTTTTGATGAGCTGTGCTTCACAGCTACTCAGCAGAGTCTTGAGCCCTAGTGTGCATATGGGCAGCATGGTAGCTTAGTGGTTAGCACTGTGGCTTCACAGCGCCAGTGTCTCAGGTTCGATTCACTGCTGGGTCACTGCCTGTGCAGACTCTGCACGTTCTCCCCGTGTCTGCGTGGGTTTCCTCCGGGTGCTACGGTTTCCTCCCACAGTCCAAAGACGTGCAGGTTAGGAGGATTGGCCATGCTAAATTGCCCTCAGTGTCCAAAAAAGGTTAGGAGGGGTTATTGGGTTACAGGGATAAGGTGGAAGTGAAGGCTTAAGTGGGTTGGTGCAGATTCGATGGGTCAAATGGCCTCCTTCTGCACTGAATATTCTATGAGAGAACCCTTAAAAGTGAAATTCCAAAGCTCCCATGCCCCCTATGCCAAGCTGAGTCCTTATACCCATCCCCATGTCTCCTCAGACCCCCATGCCTGTCTCTGCTCATCCATTCACCTCCTCATTCTCCCTATGTCAGACTCTTACACTTCCATGCCCATTGAACGACTGTAAACATTCTAGAACCAATGAACACCACATTGTAAAGTGGGGTGTTAAAAAAACTTTGAAAAAAATTGAATCCACTTTCTTGTACGAAATGAGAATCTAGATGGCAAGCTATTAAAGGTGTCAATAATCCAGATCCTTTCAAAAACCACAAATGATAAACATGTAAAACCACTTGAATATGCCAACAAGCATTGTGAAATTGACCACAGAGATCAGGGAGCCTGAGCGATCGATCAAGAAATGTTTCTTCTGGAGTGCAGGTGATTTTTGTTATTCTAATAGATGTCTGGGCTCACAGCCAAGTATACTTCATAATATCATCTGTTTTATTGGCACAAACATCCAGTCTCTCTACCAGCAACACACAGTGGCAGTGGTGTAAACTATCTTGAAGATACACTGCAGGAACTCATTTACGCTCATTCGACAGCACCTTTTGACCCCATTGTAATGATATGCACAAGCAATTCTGTATATTAATATGTTCAATCTCCAACCATCAGGTGGCAGTAGAACTACACTATGGGACAGTGCAACTTCGAGGAGTCTGGGTGAAGAGTCGTCATGGATAGTCATGTTTTATATTAGATCTCGTATTGTATTTGTTAACAGTTTACAGTTTGTTAGTAGTATTAGTATTGTTTTCTACCCACTTTTGTAATTTAATTCTTTGATGCACTGACTCAATCATTGCAAAGCATTAGAATGTAACACCCATGACCACTACCATGTGGACGGACAAGGACAGTAGTTGCATGGGAACACCACCACCTGGAAGTTCTCTTCCAAGCCACACATCATCCTGACTTAGAAACATATCACTATTTCTTTACCATCACTGGGTAAAAATCCTGGAACTCCCTCCATAACAGCATTATGCATGGACTTCAGTAATTTAAGAAGTCAGCTCACCACCACATTCTCAATTACAATTAGAGATTGACAATAAATGCTGGCCAAGCCAGTGATGCTTACATGCCTTGAATGAATAAATGAAAACATAGGAAGTGTGTGAGGGGCATGATGCAGCATAGATCGGGAATGGGGAATGTTTGGAGGAAGACGGGGGTATGAGAGGTAAGGAATGGAGGTCTTTTGTATTTTTTTTTAACTGGGACAAAACCCAATGGCACCGAGGCAGGCCTTTCAAACAGCCCACCTCCTCATCTGGTAGGCCCGTGGTTGCCTCCACACTTCTTCCAGGTCAGCTGGCTCATCTCCAGCTCACACCCATTCTCCTGAGGTGGGTGGGCTGAGCTGGGAATTTTCCCAAATTCCCCTAATCCACTTCAATGATTGTTATATTAAGGCTAAGTGTGACATGTGACATGGACTTATGGCTCTCAAGGCAGTAATCAAAGAAGTTTGTTGTGCAAACATGTATTTCACAACTAACAGCTAAGACTCATCACATTGCTGTTCATGAACCTTTGATGTGCGCAATATAGCTGCCACATTTCTTAGATTCCAGCTGCAACTATACTTCAAAAGCACATCATTGGTTTTGAAGTGCTTTGAGGTCATGACAGGTGCTAGATAATTGTTAACCTTTCTTTATTTTCATACAAAGAAAACAATTCTTGTTCTTTGAGAGGAGATTGGAGGACAAAAGTGGGTGAATTGATAGAAAAGGGAAAAAATGGCTGGACTCTGAGATGCATTTGGAGATAAGGAAAGAGTTTGCAACGTGAACATTTTCGGAAGACAATTACAGAATTGCGAGTACATTGATGAAATACTTTACCACCAATGGTGGGATGGGAAAATGCAGACTTGACTAGAAAAGTAGAGGGTAAAGGACAACAGGATAGGAAGGTACTGCCAAATAAAGTCAAAGAGAAATTTGAACATAAGGATGAAACTTCTTGAAGTTGAAGCAACAGTGGCTATGAGCAACTGGAAGTTGACAAAAATAAATTTACTCGATATTCAAAATCTAGGCATACAAAGAGGACCATGCTGCACCATTTGCAGGTGACAAATGTGTGGCAATCATTCCAATATACTCAGCACGCACATCCTTATATTGGATATATTCTGCAAGGCATATTTAGTCCTCCAGATGATTTGCTGAAAGAGGCATTGGCCCATTGCCTATGCCATCGCCAAGCATTCCAGTACAGCTACAATACTGACATCTACCCGGCAATGTAGAAAATTGCACAGGTGTGCCCTGTATACAAGAAACAGGACAAATCCAATCCAGCCAATTATTGTCCTATCAGTCTGCTCTCCATCATCAGCAAAGTGATGGCAGGAGTCATCAACATTGCTATCAAGTGGCACTTACTCAGCAATAACCTCTTACGGACGCTCAGTTTGGGTTCTCCCATGGTCACACAGCCCCTGACCTCTTTACAGCCTTGGTTCAAACTTGAGCAAAAGAGCTGAATGCCAGAGATGAGGAGGCAGTGACTGCCTTTAACATCAAGGCAGATTTTGACCAAGTATGGCATCAAGGAGCACATCTCCGACAAGAGAGTATCTAACCATCTCTCTTGACATTCAATGGCATTACCATCAGAGAATCCTCCACAATCAACATCCTGGGGGTTACCATTGATCAGAAACTGAACTGGACTAGCCATATTAATACTGTGGCTACCAGGGCACGTGAAAGGCTAGGAATCCTACAGCGATTAACTTATTTCCAAACCCACCCCCCCAAAAGCCTGTCCACCATCACAAGGCACAAATCAGGAGTGTAATGGAATACTGTCCATTTGCCTAGATGAATGCAGCTCCAACAATACTCAAGATACTCAACACCATCCAGGACAAAACAGCCCACTTTATTGCTCCCCCTGCCACAGACATTCAAACCCTCCACCATCGATGAACAGTGGCAGCGTTGTGTACCATCTACAAGATGCACTGTAATAACTCACCAAAGTTCCTTAGAGTACCTTCCAAACCCATGACCACTACCATCTAGAAGGACAGGAGCAGCAGATACCTGGGAACCCCACTACCTGCAGGTTCTCCTTCAAGTCACACACCACCCTGTTCCTTCACTGTCGCTGGGGTGAAATCTTGGAACTCTGTCCCTAACAGCACATTGGGGGTACCTACACCTGAAGGACTGCAGTGGATCACAAAGGCAACTCACCACCACCTTCTGAAAGGCAACCAAGGATGAGCAATAAATTTGGATCTAGACAATGACGCTCACGTCCCATAAATGAGTAAATAAAAAATCGGAGGAGTAACACTTAGTTGAAGCGCCTTTCTGATATTGGATTATGACTGCAGTCAGTTTTCGCAGGTGAACAGCAGCTGAAAGACAAGCAGGCAGCCAGCAAATTAGACACCACTTCTCACCCATTCCTATCTTGCTTCTCCTTTAACCACACCCGCCCCCCGCCCCCATCCTAATTCACATTGGGTCCAGTGCCTGCATCCCTTCTAGCCCATTTTTGTTTTCTTCATGACAGGCACATTACCTTAACTGACATACCCAGTGAACCATTTCCACATGGTCCTCTTGTTCAAAGTTTTTAGCGCAGTGCTTTGCAGTGGTCACTGGGTCCATGTCAGAAGTTGAGCTGGACAGTTGGTTCGTGATGGCCACCAATTCCCTCACAGGTTGAGGTTATTCATGAAGGCCCCGCCGTCTCAACCTTGCTCCTCACCTGTGGTGTGCTGATCCTCAGGTTAAATCTCCACCAGTCAGCTCTCCCCTTCAAAGAGTGAAGCAGCCTATGGTCATCTGGGACTGTGGTGACTTTACTTCACTGAAGAACTCAAGACCGGAGATTATAGAGTCATCAATTATATGGAGCAAAAGCTGCAGTAACTTTGATTAATTCAATATCTTACAATGATCATTCTTTAAATTATGGTTTAATTGATTTTCAAGGCAAATAAAATATTAACTGCACACTGAAATGGTAAAAAACAGGAAATAGATCTAGAGCAGGCTATTTGGCTGTTTATGCATACTCCACCATTCAATAGTGGATATTTTACTTCAACTCCATCATTCCACACTATTCCCAATGGTCATCATATAGGTCACTTTAAAACAGAGGGAT